>NC_056735.1:1008039850-1008207350 GCF_019279795.1 Protopterus annectens | reverse complement strand
ACAAGTCCTTGACACATGTGAAGTGAACAAAAGAAAAGGTCACAAGCTCCATCACATCCTTGATTTTAAACACAATTACAGTTTTCGGTAGGTATATATATCAGACTTTGACAGCACACAGAACTTGATGACAGGTGACCTTATCTTTTTGTGAGAAAGATATGCCATGGAATAGTCAATAGAAATGAAACCTGATGCTTTATTGTTCATCAGTGCTATAGAATGTAATAATGTATCATTATCAAATGTCAAGTGTGCACTTTTTAAGATACGACTGAACTTCATGTTATGATGCAGCCGCCATTTCATTCTGTTGTCATATTTTTCTGCTTAATAATGTGCTGTCTTCCTTGACAATTATTTTTACAAATAATGCCAGTGGGATTTTAAACAAATGTGATAAAACATTTGAGTAATTTTTAAGCCTGCTGCGTAACCATATACCTCTGATTTAATGTGTTGTGTAATGTCCGCAGGCAAATCGCATGACAGCTGGTTTGATGTAAATCAGAACGGTGTTGCTAATTCTTTGACATGGTTTCTTCTAGAAAGGTGTTCTCTGTTCAAATTTTTACATGAAGAAATTCTTTCTCTTGCTTTACTTAACTAGTTGCAATCTAAAACTAAAAAATACAAGTTTGAAATAAATGCTGAAAAATGTTTAAATATTGCTTCCTTCCTTCCTGAACTCAGCCCAAGACTAGTATAACAGTGAAAAACATTTCCTAATGTTAACCACAAAAAAAAAAAAAACACTACTTTCTCAAATGTCTCGCATAGCATATGCATGTCTTACAATGAAATTGTCTATAAGCATCAGTTCTGATCTGTCCAGAATGAATTAGTGGGAAAAAATAAATAGCTATTTAGAAGATACGCCATCAAAAATGCACACTTCTCAACACCATAGAATTATTTTCAGATGAAACTGACTTTTAATGACTATTTATGAAGTCTGAAGCAGCTGATGTTTGTATGCCACTTTCTTTTAACTTTAGTTCTACAATAAAGCCAAATGAACTAATTTTACATTGGATTTGGTAAAGTAGTTAGATGCATTTACTTTGAATGCAGATATGTAGGTTTTCCAAGGTAGATAATTTGCAAAAGAATTTTAAAGCAGCCTAATCTAAAATGTCTCTGTAAAATCATTATCTCCATATTTAAAACATTTTCCAGCCTAGCATGATGAATGTCATTTGGGGTCATATAGTATTGTCAGAGGCATGTCTAAGAAAGGTTATTTCTCATGGCCATTACCTCCTCAATGACTTTACTAAGGAATAGATCTGACACTATAAAGCAAGTGACATATTTGTGTAGGAAGGTTATAAACTTACAAAAAGACTGGTGTTGCAATTGTTTTAAAAGAACTTTATTGAATTATCACTTAAGAAATAGATAAACATGCATTTGTATAAAAGAAAACAAACCATGTTGAAATGTTCTCAGTTTAAACTATTGTACATCGCATACATGTTTTTAGGCAATTATCATCAATCCAGAATTACATAACTTGCTCAATACCTACCTTCCCTTAAAACTCACTCCTCCTTCAAGACATTATTCTGAGTGTATTGTTCCCACAATTGCCATTTTTTTCAATATAGTTTGCTCCTACTCTTTGTAAAGATTCCACTCCCAGTTATTTTGTCTTTGTTGCAATATTCACTACTTTAAGTACAGTTGGTTTACACTTTGGTTTTGATTTTCTAGTAATTGCTTTTTTTTTCTAAATGTTTTTGTTAAGTTTTATAGCAAAATAAATTATAATATTATATTTATCACAATTGAAAGGATAAATGAGGTTTGGTAACAGACCAATTTGTCCTGTGACATCTTCAGGTAGGGCTACATAAATATAGTAGCAGGAATTAGGAGAATGGGGGGAGGATAGGGTTAAATGGGAATGAGAGATGATTGGGAGGAAATGAGGTAAGGATAGGGAGGGGTTTAAAGGGTTTAGGCAAATGTAACTGGTAAAGGAATCGTTTTTGGCGTGAACTTGCTACTGCAAGTATTATGCCCATGATGATCAGTAGGTACTGCTAGGTACTTCTGCATGCAGATAGGCCTTGGAGAATACTAGAGGGTATGGTGGTTCATAATACTGGTACATTAACGCGGGCATTCTGCAGTGTCTAAAGATTTTTTTTCAGTCAGGGTTTGTTTCAGGAAGTGGTGCTATAAGCTGGCTTGGTGCGCAGGTGTGAATTATTTGAGCCATTGACTCTACATAGCTGTTGTGGTCTTTGGGTCTAGTCATGGCAGCCCATCAGTTTAGTGATTGCATGCTAAAATATGTCCAGGACTTCGGGGACGGGGTGCATTTTTTGAGAGGCTTTGAACTCAGCGTGTCTTCAAGGGTCATTGTGGGTGAATGCTGCTGTTCATTGCATTGGCAGTTGGGGCCTTGCTCACTGTGCTTCCTTTCACAGTTTTAGCAGTCGGGTGCATGTGCAGTCATGGTGGGAGGACCGTAGCTGCTGATCAAGGTTTGGTTTGTTTTTTTTTCCCCTGGTTGGAACCCATTGGGCTGCTCCCATTTTATATGCCTTCTTTCAAGATGCAATGCTCCTGAGTTAGTTGTGATGACTGTTTTTTTACAGAGAGCTTAGCTTTATCTGACAGCTTTTCTGATTTAGTGTTAGAACTGTAAAGCAACTTTCTTAGATGGCAAATCCATTAAACGTATCATTATTTTCTGTTTCCTTTTAAAGCTTCTTTCACTACAAATCTTCATAGTGCGGTGCCAAGAGTAGGAACTGAGGAGTGAAATTCATAATGAATGAAATTGGATGAACCGGAATTCTTAGTGCAGTTGTTCCTCACGGTGAAGAGTAGAAGAACTGTAGCTGTAACATTAATTGTGTTCAAGTACGTGGGGACATTGTTTTCCTCTAGGATTAGTTGTAGCTGCTTAGTCACTCGGTTATTGCTCTTGGTTGTATTAGTGTATTACAAGATGGCGGTTGGGGCCATGTGACTCATTTTTTTTTCCAAAAACACTTTATTCAGTTTTTCAATAATAACAGTAATACAACATATCAAAAACACAAGTCGACAATACATATAAAAAAACAACCATAAAAGCTAAATACTAAATATATACACTATGTACACTAGAAGTCACTACATCAGCAAACAAAGGAGAGGAATACTTCTTAACATCATTTGAAAGATGAGAGATAGTATAATGGGCATCGTTTATAAAGAGACAGAGGTAGAAATTCAGTCGCTTGTTATAGATAGGTATACTAGGGAAAGTATTTAGGTGTATAGACAGGAAAGGAGATAAACTGCTTATAATGCAAGCTTTGTTAATATAAGTTTGTCTTAACAGGTCAGTGTAAGGTGTATCTTTAATTCTTGAGAATTACATCTAGTAGATAACCCCAATATTTCTGATAGTAATGTTTTTTGTTTTGTTGTTGTATAGATTAATTTGTGAGATGAGATATATTTAATAGCTAGTTTGCTAAAGTCTTCCCATGTGATTGGAGATGTGACAATCCAATTTTTTTGTGATGTAAAATTTAATAAGGGCACACATTGTGATAAGGATAATTTTTAACATTTTTGGAAGTTCATTTGTGTTGGTATGCAATATAGCTGTCTCCCATGACAGGGTTGTTTTTTCATATCCCATCTTCTCTAATCTAGCTCTTAAAGAGCACCATAGGTTGTGTACCTTACTACATTTCCACATAACATGGAGAATATCAGCTGTTTGGTTTGAGCAGTGTGGGCATATGAGCGAAAATTTGGGATTGAACTTATTTAGCTTTGATTAGGTATAATATACATTGTTATTTATCATAATTTGTGTGCATAGGAGCCTCATAAAGGGAACAAACTTGACCGTATTTTTAATGGCCAGTCTTTTGCTTCAGTAAGTAATTGTTTTTCCCTTGCCAATAAGTTGAGAATAATAGAGAATTCTGGTATTTTATGCTCGTTACAAGTTTAAATGTCCTAGAGATTGTTTTCCCTTTAGTCACAAGATTTTTTAGTATTAGTTTTACTAAGTTAATGTCCTGTAGCTTGACATTAGTTTGTGAAAAGTTAGCATTTATAAGATAATGGATTTGGCTAAGAATGATAGTATATTTCTTGGGAAGGTTGAGTTTCAATCTTAGTTGTAATATATTGGATTCTTTCCATTTGTAAATTTGCCATATTGTAAGATCTTTTATCAGTGGGTAATGTGTTAGATTTAGGGGTTTATTATTTATTAGTAGGTTAGGATTTAGGTGGAACAGTTGTATAAAGGCAAGAGCATTGAATAGGTGCATTGATTTGAATAATTTTTGAGTAGTTAGGATCATATGCTTAATTAGTGGGTGTAAGTTCTTTGTGAATAAAGCTTTTTGATTTAGGTTTAAAAAGGGAAAAGATTTGTTGTTATATCCAAGGGATTTAAGTTACTCAAACAAGATTTTGGTCCACTGAGGTGTCCAGGTATTAATGTATGGGTCATGGTTTATTATCTGTATTAGTCTGTAAGCAGTGATTATACTATAATAAAGTTTGAAATCCGGCAAACCCAATCCCCCCTTATCCTTGGTATATACAAGTTTATCATATTTAATTCTAGTAGATTTGGGATACCATAAGAATCTTGATATAGCTTTTTGGGCTCCTATTAGAACTCCAAACACTTGAAATGTCGAATGTCATATGGTTGACACCATATGATCGACATTTCAAGAGTTCAAAGGTTAAACGTAACAGCGCTGTTCGGTGCAGACTGGGAGAATTTCCCTTTTCTGCACTGAAGTGTGATCTTCAAGTTGGTATATTTAAATAGGGGTGGGTGTGGGGGTGCATGGGTCTTGCCCCCCCTGCCTGCACCATTAAGGTAAGTTTGTTTCATTTATTTATTTTTTTTATTATACATTCAAACTTTTAAACTTCGATCATATGTTTTCGAACATATGGGATTCGAAGTTTAGAAAGTTCAAATATATAATATAGACCCTAGCTTTTTCTATATCTAGAAAGAATTGTTGTGGAATATTTAAGAATGTAACATTTAATTGAAAGAGTATTCTTGGTAATAGATTCATCTTGACAACACTAGCTTTTGAAAGTAGAGACATATTAATATTCTTCCATCTATTAATATCACTTTCAATATTAGTCTATGTGCATAGTAGGTTATTCTTTATGATTTCCTTAAAGTCAGGGGTAAATAGTATTCTTAGGTATTTTATTTGGTAGTTAATCTTGATATCACTCTCATGAAAGTAATATTTCTTATGGCCTATAAGATTAAAGGGAAATAGATGGGATTTATTTGAATTTAATTTACAGCTGGAGATTTCTAAGAACTCAACTATCGCTTTAAGTATTTTTGGGAGATCAGTGGTGGGAAGTTGAAAATATATAAAGTCGTCAGCAAAGGAAGAGTACGTAAGGTGTATATTAAAGATTTTAGGTATGTGATGGAAGCTTTTTTGGGAAATAAATAGGAGCAGGTGTTCTAGGTAGAGATTAAAGAGGTATGGGGAAAGAGGGCAACCTTGCCTTGTGCCATTGGATAAGTGTATAGGGTTAGTTTTGAATTTATTTATCTGAATAGTGGTAGGAGCTTTCTGATATAGAACCTTAATTATCCTTATAAATTCCTGAGGAAATCCAAATAAAGGCCATATATTAAATAGGAAATGTAGGTTAACTCTATCAAAAACCATGCTTGCATCAGCAGTGAGAACATATCTTTGGAATTTATCACTTTTAAGATGTCTGATAGTGGTATCCCAGAGGAGGGTGTTGTCGCTTTTTTGCCTGTTTGTCATAAAGCCCATTTGTTCTTGGGAGATGATGAAGGGGACTATTTTTTAAGTCTATTTGCTATAACATGAGCTAGGATCTTAAGGTCAGTATTTATCAGGGCAATTGGTCTATAGTTGGCTGGATCTGTAGGGTCAGAGTTTGGCTTGGGAATTAACACAGTTTTGGAGTTATTAAGATAATTATCTGTTATATCGTATTGTATTATATAATTGAAAACTTTTAATAAGACTTTGGAAATAAGTTCCATGAATTGATTATAAAATTCAGAGGTGTAGCCATCAGGCCCAGGTGATTTACACGGTTTGAGTTTGTTTATCGCAGCCTTTGTCTCTTTTAGTTGCAAGGGTATTTTTAGAAGTTTTTCCTGATCGTCTGAAATTTGTGGAGACTCAGTTTTAATTTGAGTAGCTATGTTTGTTTCTAGGTTATCATTTTTTTTGTTTGTTTTTAAGCTGGGTGATGATAGTTTTCCACAGTATGTAACTCTACCACAGCGGGTTGGGATGTTACCACACTTCTCAGCAAGCTGTCATGTTTGGTTTGGTGCAGTTGCACGTCTTGTTCTGGCCTGCATACTGTCATCCTACCAAGGTGGGTCCAATTTATGTTTTAGGTGTTTTAACAGATCTAATATAGACATGGATTACGTGTCATTTCAATTTGCATAACAAACTTTGATATCATCCCTTTATTTACCTTCTATGTTGCTGACTATTTTTAAAAATGATTGGGGATTGAAGTTTTTGGGCAGTGGCAAGTGGATGGGATTCAGACCTCTTCTCCCTCGGAAGAATGCATGCAGTGTTAGGTTCAGTTGTCTGGTAGCTTCTTGGGTTTCTGTGAGGGATTAGGGGCTGGCTCAGTATAGTTATTGGGTTGAGTTTGGGTGTTTTGAATGATTGTGGCCTCATTTTCCTTTGTTGGCTGCATGTTAACTCACAGCTTCCTTAGCAGCTTGTTTACCATACTGACTATTGCACAGAAGCAGTTTGGGAGCAACACCAAGAGCTGGGTCATAATGAGTTGCATAACCAAGGGATTGTTGGATTAGTTTCGTTATAAGTTTCGTTATAAGTGGAGAATTGTTTTTTTAAAAAAAGTGTCTACATAGGAAGCTTTTGTACCTCTTAACTGTACAGATTTTTGCAACATGTCCGGGTTTTGCCTCATATTTTCGTCTGTTCCTAATAAAAATGGTTTTGACACATCACTTGGATGAGCTAAAATTAAAGTCACTACATAATGACATGCACTTGAGTTTCAGATGTCGTATTCTTCAGAAATGCATGCTAACACAAATCTTGTTATTCTGACAACTTTCTGAGGTTATAAGGGCAATACTTGGGATGGGTCTCTATTCTTGGGCCTTTATCCCCCCATTGTGTCAGGCTTTGTCCAGAATTTTGCCATTGAGAAGTAAGTTCTGGACTGTTAATGGACAGCTTCCACTAGCTGAAAGGAGTTTCATTCTTTCTGATGCAGTCACAGACAACCAGTTGGGAAGGTGCCTTAATGTTCATCTCACTATTGTTTGGGGCATTGCAGATTTCTTGTTCTGGGACGGCTCAAATGTAGGCGCGTTTCTCATAAAATTTGTGGTCCTCTGGCAAATCACTGGGATGATTTGAGGGCTAAAGTCACTAAATGATGGAGTCTACATAAAGCATTTGCTAAGGCGAAGACGGTTATATTAGGGGGGGGGGTACTTTTCAGGTTTCTGGCACCACAATGTTGTTTCAGAGGTATGACACTAAGACATTGTGAGGTAAGGTAACAATTGTGGGAGAGAGGGAAGAGCCTTGGCGGGCTATTTTTTGGAGGGTTGAATTAACTCTTAACCTTTCATCTCCAAAACAGAAAACATCAGGCATCATGACATTAGAAGAATGGAATATGAGGGAGAACACAGAATACTAATGGTGTGTTAGCAACATTAACTGGGGAAGGGTTGACAGGAAGGCAAGCTTAGCGGGAGATTACAGTAGTGCCTCTCTCTGACACTGCCCTTAATGTTGGGGATTGCTTGCATCGGAAGTAGGAAGGACAGGCAGTTGCGAGGCAGGGGGGGGAGTAGCACTTTTATAGGTGCTGGTGGTCTGGTAAGGTTATGTGGTGCTAGGTTAGATTAGGTAAACCTCTCCTTTAATGTGGATACTGTCACAGGCTCAGTGATCTGCTGTATTGGCAGGTTAGGGAATGGTTTAAATTTTTGTTGCTTTGACTGTTTCTCCTTCCATTGCTAAGATGAGAAATGTTGCCTCTATATTATGGAACAAATGGGTAAGAGACGGACACTTTACTTGCTAGACAACAGAAGTATGACTGCTGAATACTACACAAATCCACTTTATAAGCACTTACACGATGCATGGATCATGCTATCCCTAACAGAATCAAGATGCCATCCTCCAAAAAAAGGAAGCCAATCTGGTGATCCCCATTAAAAAACTCTATAACAGAAGAAAGAAACTGTTGCAAAAAAGAGTAAAATCCCATGATTGGAGGAACTCCCTGGTCAGCCTCAGTAAGAAGCTGAGATCCCTGATAAAATCCTCCAAAGCTAGTTAGGAAAACAAAATCGTCACTGATTCTGAAGACAACCACAACGCATTCTATAGCTATGTCAAGAATCTCAATGCCAACACTCAGATCTGCTCTGAGTTACAGCACAATGACACTAAATATACAGAACCAACTGATATTGCCAACATCCTGGCAGATAGGTTCAGTGCTAACTTTACCCCCCTCTCACCCCCTAAAGGGCCCATCTCAATACCTGAAGAATGTAAAGCTCCTGTAATCACAGCTGCACAGGTAAAACACACTCTCCAAAGCCAAGAACACAGCATCCATGGGACCTGACAACATACCAGGCTGTGTTCTACATGAACTACAGAATGAACTGGCACCCCACCTAAGCACCATGTTGAATCATAGCCTCACCTCAGGCTTTGTGCCCACTGAATATTGCATAGCAACCATTATCCCACTCCACAAAGGGGGAGCGACCACGGACTCCGGGAACTACTGCTCCATTAGCCTAACAAGCCTGGTCTGCAAGAACATGGAATGTATCATCATGGAACTTATAAACAAAGACATTGGTAATCTCCAAACTCTGGACCCTCTCAGTTCAGGTTTGTAAAAGGTAGATCATGTCTCCTAAACTATCTTTGAAGCAATCACCAAAGCAGTAGATGAGGGTAAGGTGGTTCCCTCAGCCTATCTATATCTCGCCAAGGCTTTTGACACCATCCCCCACTTGGGAATTATAGATAAACTCACCAAACTAGGTATAAATCCCTATGTCACAAGATGGGTTGCCAACTGGCTCACTGACAGAACCCACACTGTGAAAGTAGCAGACTCCAAATCCAACTTCAGACCAGTGACAAGTGGAGTACCACAGGGTTCCATCCTGGGTCCTCTCCTGTTTGGTATCTACTTTTGTGAAATACAGGCTAACACATAAGGTCTTTGGCTAATGAGGTTTGCAGATGACTGCAAACTAGGAGCCATAATCTAAACTCCTAACGATGTGGACATCCTACAAAAGGGCCTCACTGAGACAGATGCCTGGTGTCAAAGCCATGGCCTCAAGCTCAGTGCCAAAAAGTGCATTGTCATCTCCTTTGGTAAAAACTCTGTACCCATGAGCTACCACATAGGCGGTAGTCTACTTTACACTGAAAGTGTGATAAGAGACCTTGGGACACAGGCGGACGGTAGTCCCTCCTTTGATAATCATATCACCACAGTAGTCAGGAAATCCTTCTACATGGCACACCTCATCACGAAAGGTTTTTCATCCAGAAAAAAAGAGGTCATTGTCCCCCTCTACTTGTCACTCATTAGACCCATTATGGAGTACAATGCCCCTTTTGGTATGTACCTCACAGGACATCTGTGACAACTGGAAAGGCCGCAGAAATACCTCACAAAGAGGATTACTGGCCTCAAATAGATGCTCTACATAGTCTGTCTCAAAAAACTCCAGCTTTACTCCATCACATATCGCCTACTCAGAGGCGATCTCTGCCTAACATACAAAGCTATGTCAATCCCAGACATGTCGTTCATGCTCCACTTAAATAAATCCCAATCCCTCTGAGCTACATGCTCTAGGGACCTAAACCTTGACACCACAATAAACAGAACTTGCTGGGGGGATAGATTCCTATCCCAGAGACTTCCCATACTTTGGAACAAACTATCTATTTTATTATTATTTATTTATTTTACATTTGTTGACCGGGCTAGTTTAACTGGATATATTTCCATTTTCAGTAGAGGCCCGGGGAGAAAAGCTCCAACATAGTATAAACAGTATTATGCAATTATATAACAAAAACAAGTACAAGTACAAAAAAAAAATAATAAGAGATATATACAATCAAAAGAAGGCATACTCAAAGTAAAAATACAAGTAGTTCAATAATATAACAGTTGTGAGATTGTTTGATAAGCGAGATACACTATAGTTCATTGTTGGTTAACATAAACACTTGTGGTTATAAGTTCAAACAAAGCTCCTCATTAGCACTCTTCAAGAAAAATATTGATGATTGGATGGGAAATAAGAAATTCACCCCGGGCATCACCTCTGTGGCTCTGCTCGACAGGGGTACAGGAAAATAATTTTCTTGAGTACCTTTTTGGCTAGGCTTATATAGGCCCTAGGGGCAATAGCCTAGTACCTACCTGTGAACCTATGAACTAATGCATTTCAGAGGATTTACAGTTGTCTTAGCTGCACATCCCATAGCATGATTGGTGGTTGAAGGGAATGGGGCAAGGTAGATGGCAGAGGGAACGTAGTTCTTATTACACAGCAGTGGGGGCCTGTTTTCCCATTGTGAAAATTAATTTTCACAGTACTTTTAAGAATGCTGCCATTTATAGTGTGGCTCAAATGGGTAAGAAGTGAAATGCTTTAAAGGGCTCTTTACAACTTTAACTGAGGCTCAGGACAGTTACCATGTGTTTATCCTAGTTATAGAATAGGCCTTTATGGTAAAAAGATTCAGTTGAACATAATTGCTGTGGCCTAACAGATGAAAGTTCCCTAGGTTGGTGTACATCCGAGAGTTATGGGTATGTTATGGGGGTATCTTCCTCATATGTTAGGCATCTTATCTAACACTGCTGCATGCGTGTTGCATTAGGGATACTTGTAGAATAAAGCAGCTCAAAGTGGAAGCTGCCAAGCTTCCATTCTCTTGGGGATTTTGGGTGTGGGCAAGTGCAGTGGCTGGGCAGCTGATCAACAGGGTAGGTCTCTGACAATGCTTAATGTTGTTATTAAGAAGTGCTGGTTACATGCATGCTGAGAAGTTTCTGTTTTTTTTTTCTTTTCTAGGTGGGAAGGCACACAGTGGACCTTGGTTGATGGCCAGAATGAAGGAGGCCTGAAAGGCAAAGGCAGTTGCAGTGTATCTGGTGGCTGGAGTGGAGCACAATGAGGTCACAGGTAATACTACTTCGGGTTCATTAAGGCATGTCAGAGTTTCTGCAGTTTTGGTAGTGGGGGGGTAAGTGAGGCGGTAAATTGGGGGCAGGGTAAAACTGTGCTGGGGATTGTTTATGGGGAGTGTGGGATTCCCACACGTGGGGTGGAGTCACAATAGTCATAAGATCATAGGAAGTTATTAGGCTAATGGCTGCAGGGCTCTTACAAGCCAGCCAAGTTCCGCCCTTGCTTTCAGATGGGTGGAACTCGTGGGGTGAATTTACTTGCCCATCCAGTTGCTTAAACGCTGTTTATGGAGGGACAATGATGTGTTCTGTTGGACAGGAAGCTGGTGTCTGACCCTAAAGTGGTATCCTTGGGGTGACATTGTCCCTCAAATAGATAGTGGTAAAGTCACATACCAGGCTAAGATTTTTAGAGAGTAGCATGTGGACTATTTCACTGGTGCCTTGGGTGTGCATTGGATGGATGGGAGGTTGGATGTTATATGTGAGCTTTTAAACAGTAGGTCAGGTTCAAGGGGCATTGTAGGTATGCAAAGGTTGGGGATATGTAGGAACTAGGTATTTCTGTGTCTGGACTAAAGTTATATGGATTAAGCAGGACATGGTTTTGGGTTTCCTAACAGATGTTTCCGGTTGCTTCGTTATTGGATATAAAGATGACGCGTTGGAAGGGAAGCTTTAAAGGAGAAGGCCAAGGGTAAGCAGTGCATTATGGATGTTGAGTTCTGGTAGCTGCATTGCATTGCTCATAGGAATTTCATTGATTTTTAATGTGACTGAAGGGTGGGGCATGGGGCCATATTTTTGGGGGATTGGTTTGTGCCTTGGCTGTCAGAAGGGGAGGGTTGTCTGGAGAATGGCTGTGGGACTTTGAAGTTGGTTTCAATTTAGCAGGCATCAGTTTCACAGAGGAAGTTGGGGGAATGGGGGCCTGTTTTCACTTGGTTGATAGTGATAAGGTTTATTCATGCTGGCAGTCAAGGCATGTCAGCTGGGGGTTAGAAGGACTGGATGCTTGTGGCAGGATCATGGGGCTGGTTTATAAGTAAAGTTTATGGTAAGGGGGGTGTTATCTTAGTCAAACTGTGTTGCAGCCACCAGGGGTAGGAGATTAGTGGGTTGGATTGAGTAAGTTGGCTCAGGCTTATGAGCAAGGTAGTGTGTTTTTGTGAAGGATTTAGATCTGATTTACTGCAGTTTCATGGGAGATAGGATTGGGTTATTTTACTAAATTCTGGATGGTGGCTCATATGCGCGTAAAGTAGGTGTTATACGGGGAAGATTGATTAACATTGCCCATGAAAGAAATTTGGTTGCTGGGGTTGGGGGTTGGTATATGGAGGGTCAGTCGTTTTATAGTTAGCGCATTTACTGTTTCATAGATGTATTGATGTTGTTAACAAGGGGTATTGGTTGCCAACTGTGAGGGAGTTTTTTTGTTTGTTTTTTTATGGCTGGTTGATATGATATTGCTTTATTAGGAAAGGAAATGGCAGTTTGGTCATTAGTATATCCATTAGGTGATCAAGAGGTGGCAGTTAGGCATGATGGCATGTCACTGACCTTGTTTGAACTGGTAACATTGGGCATTTTCAGGTTTTGGGTGTATATTGTGCTTGTGTATTTTTCCCTGGCTTGGGTTTACTGTTTGTGGTACTTTTGGGATTGTACTGCTAAAAGGTCATGATGGTGGTTTAAATGTCTTATTGCTTATAATGGGTATTTAGTGTGATAGCAAGATTGCCATTAAATTCAATTTTGAAAGAGATCTCATGTGGTTATGATATTCATTTGACAGCAAAATGGGGCTGCAATTTGACCTGATGGTATGCAATTGCCTCTGCATGGTTTCAAGTGGCAGTGGGCTTAGTGTTTCTCTAGTTGGCTGGTAATGACCTGGGAATCATTACGAAGCTACTGTTGGTATGGTAGTTGGGTAACTGGTTATTTCACTCATATACGGTGGGTATGCTAGGTTATGGTTTGTTACTTTAGCATTGGAGAGGGATCAGTGGTTTGCTTTCAGCTGTTCAGGCAACTGGCTAATTTTGTTATTCATGTGACAGGGATTTGAGAGGTGATGGCATGGATACAGTTTGGTTAGGCAGGATGGGGTACACTGAATAATATTTGTCTCAATGCCTTTTAATGGTGGTTAGGTTGTTGGAAGTCTGGTTGGAGAGAGGAGGAACACCCTGGTCAGGTTGGTGGGCAGAGAAGAGGGGCAGACTTGCCCTCTTCTGTTCCCCCACTTGTGCCAGATAAATATAGTAGCAGAAATTAGGAGGATGGAGGGAGGATAGGGTTAAATGGGAATGAGGGATGATTGGGAGGAAATGAGGTAAGAGTAGGGAGGGGCTTAAAGGGTTTAGGCAAGTGTAACTGGTGAAGGAATCACATTTCTAGCATGAACTTGCTACCCACCCTCCCTTTCCTTTTTAATAGTGGGGATTGTGGTCATGTTCAGTTTGGCTAGGGTGGAGAAGAGGGGCAGACTTGCCCACCTCTCTTCCCCCTCTGGCGTTAAATGTTCAATTCAATGAGATGGGAAAGGAAAGTGAGTAGATGGATGCTGCTTGATGAGTGAAATAAGTGAGTGGAGGTAAGCTGCTTATTGGTTGGATATGTAATTCAATATATGGTAACTGAAGTGAGTGGTGGTACGTTGCTTCATAAGTAAGTGAGTGGAGACATGGACACTGCTTGCTGGTCAGGATGAGCGGGGTCACGCTGTCATATTTTAATGTTATATGGATGTTATCCTTGACTATATCATGTGTTGGTTGTAATCAATAAATATTGGTTAACAATTATGTTTATGGAAGTTTAATAAAGGTTATTAAATGTAATTTGGTGTGATGTGTTTATTGAAGGGGACGGGAACAAACAGGTAAACAGGTAGCACAATAAAATCAAACACATACAACTATTTACATGGTGTCTACATAAATAAAAATATTGAAAGTATTAATAGTGTAGAGAGTTATCTTTCCTTTGGTTTGTTTAATATCTGTTTATTTAACAGTTGTTTAAGTTTCATCCATGAAATATAAGAAGTGGTGATTCTTGAAGTTTTTTCCTTAACTGATAGTAGTTCTAGTTGACAAACTTCTTTTGCAATGTTGAAAAAATCTTTTGTTGATGGTGTTGATTCACTTTTCCAATTTCTAGTGATGACTTTTCTTACAACTGACAGGAGACTCCAGACGAGGATGATTTATTTTTTTAACACAAGTGATTTGGAGTAATAAAACATGAATACAGCCTATAAAAAGGAGTTGATATTGTTCCAATATGATTATCATATGCTGCCAATCTGCTTTAGTGTTCAACCTACATCTCCAACATCCAACATTCTTTTTGGACATTACTTCAGTTTTGTGTGGCGTTATGACTGCTTTATGCATGAAGTTCCAAGAGAATAGTTTCCCTCTTAAGGATCAAGTGGTTAGTTTGGAGGATGTTAATATCATTTTTTTCATCCTCTTTTGGATAATAGTTATTAATTGATTTTACAACATTCTGATTATTTTTGATTGTCTTATATATTTTTGATAAAAGTCCCTTTCTGTAATATCCTGATGTGTTAATATGATATTAAGTTGTAAGAGTTTTGGAACTTTTTTTATTTGATGATTGCATTTGATTTACTCTTTTTTTCTATTGGATATTTACAATTCTGAATGTCTAACAACATTTTATTGTCTAGAGAAATTTTATCTGTAATGATATCTGAAGAATGTTATATTTTTGTCCATTAACTGGTGCCAAAATAATACCCTTGTTTTTTTAAAAGCAGCCATCATAGTTATATTATTTTGCATGTAGTAGTAATTTTTGCGTGTAGTAGTAATTGCTTTTTGGCAGCTATCAGAATTTGACTCAGCAAGACCTTACTATGTCTAGGCAGTTCAGATCCTGTATCCTAGTTTAAAAAATGTTCTTAGTTATACCCATTTGCTCACCCAATGTTTCTGGCAGAGAACTCTGTAGGGAAATTTAAAGTCTGCCAATGCATTATACACTCAAAACATATGTTCCCAGATATCTCTTCTTTCCCGATCACACCTCCAATATTTAGGTTCATAGGTTCATAGAATGATAATAGGCTATTGGCCCAGAGGCCCATATAAGCCTATCCAAGAATTTTGCCCATGTTCCCTCAACCATCTTCCTGAAGAAAAATTCTTTGGAGTCTTCTTGTGGTATAAAAGTACCTATGCAAGTAATTCCAAGGAAAAATGCTCAATCTTCTAGATGTTGTTGCATATTTGGGAGCCATACAAATGTTCTCCCATTGCTTCCTTGTGAATTGTTTATCCAAACTCTCTTCCCAATCTTTTCTAACTTCCTATGATTTATTCTTATAGTTACTTTGCAATATGTTATATGCCCTATTAATTATCCATTTTAAATGGCAGGTTCTGTTTTAGATTCAACTAAAAACTCTACCAGAGCAGGTCTTTCACTTAGGATTCCCCTTTCCCTTTATCTCTGCCTATGTTTTAATATCAGTCCCTTATGGGGAAGGCAGTCTCTAGCCTGAAGTCCAAATGGCCTCTTTCCATTTTGTTACCTTTGCCTCAATAGTTATTTGCTCCCACTACCTTGCTTCTTTTGCCAGTTTTCTCCAGTAGATTCCAGTTGCATCTTGCCTATTCTCTGAACTCTAATTGTAGTCATCCCTATCAGGAGTCTCGTCTTTTTCCATCGCTGTGTTGGCTTAGTTCTTAGAATACTTTCTGTTAATTTATGAATATAATATTCTGTACGGCTTTTGTTATTTTTTTAAGGATCTCCATCCAAAATCCCATTCTTTCTTTGATTCTTGAATTTCCCTCTGCTTCATCATGATCCCTTTCCACTTTGAATTGTAGCTTTGTGCTTGTGTTATGTATATGAGCATTAGCTGTGTAACTCAAAAATATCCCTTCAAATCAGGAAATCCTAAACCACCTCATTCCATTCGAAGGATCAGCTTATCACATCTGACTCTTGCTCTCTTCCCCTTCCAGATAAAATACTTCAACACTTTATTAATTGCTGTCCACAACGTCTCATATGGTTGATGACAATATGTCTGACTTGTGTATAAAACTAAAGGGGCAACATTGTCACTGCTTGCATCTTGTTATCCATGTCTATAAACAAGAATTTTTAGTTTCACAGTTTTTGTATTATACCTTGCTTATTCTTACATTGCTCAATATACCCTTTGATTACTGTAATTTTTCTTTCAGTTTGTTCCTATTTTATTTTATTTACTTGATTATTTATTTTTGTTATGTATCTTGCATTTGCACTCCACTCAGCAGTGTGAAAACGTGTTTCACTTCCTAAGGGAAAAAGAGAACATTTTAATGTGGGCTGGCTTTTGTAGTATGACCATTGTCACTTTGGATAGTGCATCTGTCAAATAACTTTGTGTGACAGAAGGTTTAAGTCCAGTGAGTTGAAAGGAAGAGGACAGCTGATTCACAGTTCAAATCCAGTTTGCATATACTTTAAAGAGGGGTCAAAATGCCATTAGTCAAAACATTTTGAAGTATTTATGAACGTTGTGTTAATGGTTAACCCATGATATATTACTCAGGTCACGCAACTACTTGCATCTCAAATGTTTTTACAAACACAAATACTGCCTTTTACATAAAACTGCAGTCCTGTAAATAAGTAAAGTCACAGACATACAGGCATCTCTTAAGCTTATCTCCATATATTCTTAAATTAGTATAACCCTAATTATCATATTAAAAATTAAGTTCTCCTGTGATACTGACAGTTAATAAGCAACATTTAACTTTTTATTTTTTCTCATGGGTTTTATTCCCAGATTTTACTATTCAATCTTAACTAGGGTGTAAGTCCTAACAGCCCAATATGTCACAAATTATACCATTTGTCCTGATATCAGATAAGATGATAACAAACACCATAAATCATTTCATAATTTAACACTGGAACATGTGTCAATAGTTTGAGCATCACACATGACCAAATCTCAATCCCACATTGTACACCTTCTGTGCTTTTTGATGTAATCAATACCAATGCATCTGTCAAACCATTGCTGTGCTTTTGATTGCACAAATGTAGCTGTCAAGGCTGTGTGTCTTTGTATACAAGCTGTTAGACATGAGATATGAGTTAGATGCCAATAAAGGCACATAATTTGAAATTGACTTCTGCAGACATGGCTGGCGATGGTAGGGATAGTGTTCCATTTATAGAACAATGGTGAGGTGTGGAGGAGTCCAAGTTTTTCGTGGCAATCCCAAAGAAGTGCTACAGCCAGAGGCTGCTGCAGGGGAAACATACCAGGTTTCAGTATAAGGCTGAGGCTTGGAATAGCTTGGCCAAGGTTGTGTCCACTGTAATTGGCATCCCAAGCACTGGGAACAATATCATTATCACTACAGTGACACAAAGAGGTGCAAGTGGACCTCCTGAGCTAATGGGAGAATTAATTTAGGTTTATAAATACCCTTCAGTTGTTTTAAGTATACTGACCGATCACCTGTCTATGATATAACATTGATTAGCCAGTCAACACACATATTCATTATGCATTCATATAGTTGTTTTTTTTTTACTCTACTGTAGAGCTGCAGAAGAGAGCAGAAAACCCTGAGGTACACCAGGAGAGACTATCTCACCTCAGAGATGCATGGGGTAAGTATGCAAGCATTTTCATTCCATCACTGTATATCATCCTGAGTAGGCATACCTTAACTTTGATATGAAGTGTAGATTTCTCCTCCAATAGCTCTTGGTCATTGCATTAGGTAATGAATACATGAGCTTAATTGTGTGTGCGTTCAATACCCAGAGACTGATTTTTTTTTTTACAGAATATCATTCATAAGACATTAACTGCAATACTGCATGACGTTAACAATTATATTTTTGCAAATGAAATAGTTAACTTTGAGATTGCGTGATGTAAAAAAAGTTACACAAATGAAATAATTAACTTTGAAAGCATATCTTTGACATGGCATAATCAAATTTATCATTCTATTTGTCATATCATACTATTGTGATTGGTTGATTTTATGACACATTAATGCCTTCTCATTATATCTGGATGTGGCCAAAGTGGACTTATTTATTTCTCATACTGGTTTATGTATTGAAATACTAAAATAATGTGACATACCATTGATATGATTATCTCTTTTTTGTCTCCCCACCATCCCTCTCTCTCTGTTTAGATAGAAAGATAGCTAGCTAGATAGATAGATAGATAGATAGATAGATAGATAGATAGATAGATAGATAGATTTTTTTTATTAATTGCTGCTGAAAACAAAATGACCATCAGCACAGGGAGCTAGACTGCCACTGTGGTTCAGCCCACCAAACAGATACCCAGCACATCAGGGTCACAATGTGTCAGCTTTGGCTCCACAAATCCCGCCCGTCTTGCTCCACCTATGTCAAGTATCTTTGCCAGGTTGCTGGTGCAGTGATACTCTCCAGGAGCAGTACTAGAGGAGGTGGCAATTTAGTCACCAGTCTGGTGACAATCACTATTGCTATTTGTATGTACTTAGCTTCTTAAGTTTTCACTCAAATAGTGAGTATGTGCATAAATCTGTGTCTCTTCTCCAGGGCCACAGCATATTGTGCACACCTCCATTAGGCTGGATCATTCAGAGCTGCTGGTTATTTATCTGTCTCCTCAACTTTTTCTTCTGTTTCTGCTGGCCATGCCTGTGGTGCTGAGAACTATGGTCCTTGGCCTTGTTCTCCCTGATGTAATTGTTTCCTAGCAATAATATCACGCAACATGGCACAGTCTGTCAGTATTTTGGCAAAGGTAGTGGGGTAATATTGCAGAGCACCTCTAGTATCTAGACATTGAAAAAATGACTTGGCCTAGACAAACACATGCTGTGTAATATTTCCTGTGCGTTGTCGTAACCTTGCTCAATGCAGTTGTGCAAGTTCCTCATGGGTGTCAAGAGCTAAGGTTCTGTGCAAAACCTGCACTTGCTGTCCTTATGGGAATTCACCCCTAGAAAACCTTAGTTACAGGCCACAGGTGTATACCATATGTAGTAATTGTAGAAACTTCCTGGGTTACTTCCACACACATTATACATGATCTCTTGTACATTATAAACAACTTAGTTGATAGAGCTATTGCTTTTTCTACTGATGTACCTCCTTCCATGTTCACCAGGTTTGGCTTTTATTTCTATGTGTGTGCAGTCTATGGCCATGAGAACGTCAAGGAAATATGCTATGGCATACACATTTTTCATGGTGCTATATCTCTCTTCTTGGATATGTGGAAACCAAATATGCTCCCTTACATGTTGCAGCATTACATTAAAAAATTGGTGTACTATTCTTGAGGCTAAGGCCTACTACACCCCCAATATGTCTTCTGTAGGTCTCTGAAAAGTGCCTGTAGCTAATATACTATAATGCCACACACATCTTTGTTTCCATTGGGATTGGTTCTCCCCAGTTCCGATTGGGGTATCTGGTAAGGGTGGCAGATGATGACTATCTGTTCTAGGGTATCTCTGTCCAACCTGTAGTGCTCCATTGTCATATAGTCATGGTAGGTCAAATGCAGTCAGTACATTCTAGGCCGAGGCCTGACAGCAGCAAATTGTATTAAAGCCTCCTGCACATACAGATTAATGATATCAGCAGCAACCCCACTAACATTTTCTAAGTGCGTTCTAGGTTGTATTCCAAGACTATTGGAAATGAGGGCTAAAGGGAGCACAGCATGTAGTCATGTATTTTATACATTATTGAATTACTGCACAATGACAATTCATGTAATAGCATGTAATTCACCTACTTATTCCTTCATTACCATATTCAGCCACTTACCCTTGTTTTGCAGCTGGGCACAACATGTATCACTGCTTGTCAGACAAATGGGCTTAGTGTGAAGTGTTAAGTATTTATGAATTCATGCCATTATGTTTTGTTTAAATAATGAAAGAGTAATTTAGTCTTCAATACCTTCATTAATTATTTTGCTCTTTGTATTAATTTTCCAAGCTATTGCGCAGTTCATTCTGTTTGTCAGAATGACAAAAAATTATATAACTTCTTCAGTATCAATTGTTTTGTTCCCAGAACATCTTTTCTTTGGTATAAACTTTTTTGATCCATTGTATTAAACAGCTGCATGCATTGAAATAAATATGTAGTTATTTTTTCTGAATTTGTCTGCCACGTAGATGCTGCTAGTATCTTCATGAGATCATTTCCAAGACCATTTGTTTGGCAATGTCTTTTTTTGTATCCTGTGTATTTAAACAGAAAAGAGAAACTTTTCACAATGATGACAGTCTTAGTCTAAGTTATTATGTGAATGAATTTCCAAATCTGTGATTGTACACAGAAAAATATATGTGTGTGTGAGAAAAAAAACTTAAGTTCAATTTTAATATTTTAGTTTGTAGCTAAGCAATCTTATTCTTAGTATTTTATATAATTGCAATATTATGCATCCATAATTTTGGTGAGTGAAAAACATGTCCTGTACCTGCCTCTAGTTACATTCATTTTATCAAATTATTCCTGTTGCAGTGCTGTTGTTTTCCTTAATTTATCTCTCTCTCTCTCTCTCTCTCCCCCCTTTCTGTGGCTTGTGACAATTGTGTAATGGAAAGCTATTTATATTGTTCTGTCCTCAGTTTCTATTTAATGGAAGCTCTCTAGACATTGCAAAATGACACACATATTAATGTATTTCACTGCACAGCAAACGAAACAATACTTAACCAAAATACAATTGCATTTCATGCCTCCAGCAATACGTACACTGATGTAATGATTTTTCCTAGCTGTCACGGTATGCTTCGAACTTTTGAATGTAAAGTCAAATGTTTCTTCAAGAAGCAAAATAGCAAACACTTGTAAGCTCTGTAATAGCATACATTAAGTGGAAAATCAGTGAAGCGAGCAGTCTTATAAAAGACTGTAATGTAGAAACCTTAAATTGATGGTTACCAATAGAAATTAGATTTGTTTCATGTTTCAGTGTAAAGAATTTGAGTATGATATAGATTCTGTTCCATTTATTTCTTATATTATCACTTAGTAGTTACATTCTGAATGAAAAAAAGAAAGCTCTTATTAAACAAAAACATTCCCTTTATAACAGGGCTGAACTGACATGAGAGAAAACTCTTTAATTTCTATCGACTGTAATCTAGACTGAATAAATTATTTATAATACATGATGATATAAATGTGTAGAGGGTTGAGTGACCAAATTATAGAGTGGTAAACTCATTTGTCTGATTGATGGATATTGTTATATGGTTTTGCTGATGAAACTTAAGCAGTACATCTTTTGAAAGTAAATTCAGAATGTATAGTTATGTTTTTCATAGGAGCTAGAATGATATTATAAAACAAGAGAAGATAAATCTACACAAGTCAGACGTGGAATAACAAGACAAAAAAGACAAAAATTCAAAACAAATGAAAAATTATGGAAGCCTTTCACTTCTTGCCAAACATATCTCCCCACGTAATCATTATACCAACTGCATGACAATTGCTTCCCCTATTAGTGTTATAAAGCCAGCATGTACTAGCACCATGCAACTATGAAACAATGGAGAATCTGAAAATAAATATATAAAAGAAAATAATGCAACTGAATCATTTAAAGGTGGGCTATTACTCTGCATTGAGTATTTATTAAATACTAACATCTCAAATGATAATTCCCTTGTCAGCATTGTGGGTATTGCCACTTATATTACACACACATTGATACTGGTCATGACAACTATTTCACTGTGTGTGTGTGTGTGTGTGTGTGTGTGTGTGTGTGTGTGTGTGTGTGTGTGTGTGTGTGTGTGTGTGTGTATGTGTGTGTGTGTGTGTGTGTGTGTGCATTTATATACTACAATGTCACATAGCAGAAACAGAAATAAATATAAATATGCTGTAAAGTTGTCACCCTCTGTAGTGTTCCTATGGGTCTCACTTTTTTCTATGTATAGACATTGCTAATCAGATTTGTAATGTGAAGTACTTATAATAGAAATTTACTTACTTCTTTTGTAAATTGTTATGGTCATTGTATACTGTAAATTGTTTTCTGCAATTTCTGGAGCTTTTCTCCTTGGGTCTCCGCTGAAAATGGGTTTTTTCACAGATGGACTAACCCGGTTAACAAATGTCAAATAAATAATTAAATAAATAATTAAATATCATCCTTGGATAACATCCTGTACTAGTGACATTTATTGCTTTTTACCCTAAGAATAATGATCCCAGAATCCCAATTCAACCATGACATTGGTCATATCCGCAGATACTGATTGCCACCAGACACCTTTTCTCAGACTTTTATCTACCAGTAAACATAATTACCTTTCTCTCTCAATCATTTTTACTTTTTTTTGCTTTACACAAAGTAGAAAAAAGAGTAATGACATTATTAAATATACATGTGGAACTGCCAAAAAGGTGTGAAGCTCTGTTGGTAGAAAGAAGTGCCAGAGTTTTCAGCAAATAAATGAAATAGCCCCTGGGATTCTTTAACAATCATGTGGTCTTCGTGTGAAGCCTACTCAATCAATCCCAGCACTTTAGAGAGATAAGCAGCGGTTCTCATGGAATATGCATGTTGCTCATCACATTTACACAATTCCAAGCACTGTTTCATGTCCAGCAGCAGTGGTGATGGCCATGAAATGGTGCTGGAAGCACTAGCTCACAATGTAAATAAAAATACTTAACTACAGGAAAACATATTATAGGATCACTCACAGACAGCTTATATGAATTAAAGGCAAGAGACTTTTAAACATGTAGAGACAGGAGATGTGAAAACTGAGATAATTGTCACAGAATACAATGTGAACCATGCTGGGATAATTATGAGAGGAGGCTAAATAGAAAAATGTACTCACGTAATGCATTCAAACGTGATGATGCCAGAAAGAAACATTTTTCAATAGGAAGACATCCATATTGATGGTGATAATAAATAATCCTGTTTGCAACTGTTTACCCATCTATATAATTTAAAAATGGATATGCTAACAATCGTTTTGAGAAGGGCATGATGCAATATTGTAAGAATGGGGAGTAAATGTGATATTAATGTTAATATCACCCAGAGTAATAACAAAGGCAGTGGATACATTATGGGCTATTTGCATACAGTGCAATTAATGAATATGATAATATATATATATATATATATATATATATATATATATATACAGGGAATGCATGTGTGATAGCTGACTATATTGCTGTATCCTACACTTCTTACTGTATAAACGAGGCATAAGCTGTACAGAAGCTGTGTTATGCACCACTGAAAGGGACACGTTATAACATATGTTATTGTATAGCCATAGACAGCAAGATATATTACATTGACACATGTCTTAGGCAAGCATGTGTTTTATATATATATATATATATATATATATATATATATATATATATGTATAAATAATTCCCCTTCACAAGATCGAATGGATGGAAGCTCAAAATTCATAATCTCGAGACCAGAATCTCAAACTTCCATTCACTCGAAATTGTGAATGGGAGCCTTAGGTTTAAAAAAATAAACAGTTAACTTACCTTATTGCAGGGGGCCAGGTCCCCCTGTACCCTAGCAGTTTAAATGTGAATGTTCCGTGACCGCATTATAGTGGAGGAATGGAAAATCTTCCGTTTTGCGCTTACGCGTGTAGCGCAGAATGGGAGATTTCCCTTTCCTTCACTAAAGTGAGATCTCGGAGTAGGTATATTTAAGTAGGGGGGTGTGGGGGGCACAGGGGGGTGAAGCCCCCCGACAAAAACATTTGAAAGGTGTTAATTGTTTTTTTTTTTTTTTTGTCCCTTTCATATGTTCGAGTTTCTCTAAATTCGAGATTCTGGTTTCGAGTTTATGACGTTCGAGTTTAGAGAAATTCGATCATATGAAGGGGAACAATATATATATATATATATATATATATATATATATGTGTGTGTGTGTGTACATCATACACACTAATGTAATGGCACTCAAAATATGTGAGTGACAAATGTCAACACAGATCTGATGACACTGCAGTACTTTAAGGTCTTCTTTTCTAAACAGAGCACATGTAATACAGGATTATACTGGCATGCTCACAAGACATTACTGTGACCACTGCCATAACAACATGTAAACAACACAAACACATATATTATCTGCATTAATAGTAAATAAATATAAATTGAGAATAAGAACGCCATGCAGCATTGGTTATATAATATCAATACATTCATAGAATGTTATCTTTGGCTGGATTTGAACAACAAGTCATGCAAGTCCACCAACTACAAACATGCATGAATCACATGTGCCATAGCGGAAGTCTTAACAAAGCTATGAGACTCTATGTATGGGAAGTCATTACATCATATGATTGTGTAGCAATGTGTATGAATTAAAAGGTTTGAGGAGGTTTTTCCCACTGTAATTCTGCACATTAAAACACTTATGGATGTCATTCATACATAAAAGGTATGAAATGCAGTACTTATTGTCAGCCAATGTGGGCATTGAACACCTGACTGAGTGACAATAGAAGCTACACAATATTGAAAAAAATTAATCCACCATAGAGTCACTGATATTACAAATGTGAGATATTTTGTTCTTTGAAGCCGTGACATCATTTTAGTGCTGCAAGGGAGATGTTTGTCTGCCCTTTCTTTATAATAGTGTTGCTACATATTGTTTCTCACAAAACATTGCCCACTGCTAGGTATACCCAGACAAACGAGATGCATAATACAGTCGTCACTGTGATAGGGAATGGCAATCAGGCACAATGTGTAGTTAATCATGTATTCAAACATATCTTACTAAGGCACATGCATACAGAACATAGTCTTATTTCATCATGCCACAGGAAAGGCCTTAGTAGTTCTCATGGGAAAGGCAAATGTCATCCCATGGCATCATCATTATCAACAACAAAGAAAGCATTTATGTATGAAAAAGGACCAGAAATCATTGTAAAATAAATCCCCATTCTTACCTGTACACAGCAGATAGCTGGCTGACAACATTGTTACCTACCTGCACATTCACAAACATAGTGACACAAGTGAGTCTAAGGAGTAATGGCTGGATTCAAACAGACTACCTATGATCACAGGGTACAAAACATTGCCTGAAATACATATGGCACACAAGATATTCTTTTACATTTGTGACACTGAACATTTGAATGGATGACATCACCATTATTTCATACTTTGATGTTCTTCTAAAAATGTATGAAGATGGTTGAAGTGCACAGTAACAACACAGAGATACACTCAATTCAAGCCTGCTCTACACAGTACAACAGACAAACACCACAGACAGTAGCCCATAACTGCTAGATTCAAACATCTTCCCTCTGTACTTATGCAGTGTGTCAACAGCCAGCACTGTAGTGTAACTCAAATGACCACTTTAATGCTGTTCTTTTTTGATAGCATGATATAAGCATTGTGTTTCCAAAAATGTTTATTGTCGGGGGTAATACAAATCTATAGGATAATCCTCTGCCAGGGAAAATATGTTGACTAAGGGGAATTTTACATAAGGGGTATTGTTCACAGACACAACTCTGCTTGATAGTACACACACACTGACATTATTTACCCAATTTTGTATTCGAACCTTCTGCCTATCTAGTTGCACAATCTATGCAACACTGTATTAGTCACATACACCATAGGAGAACTGCAAGGCAAAGGCTACTGTGTGCAATTTTGACACACATATCTCATCAGTGAGATGGAGAGAAAATGTTTGTGGTAAAAGTGGGATAAGGGAAAGGGGGCATCCTTTGCCATGTTAAAATCTTCCCCTGAGCAGAAACTGACACACCACAGCCATTCAGGAAGGTATATGTAGCTGACGTTGAAGTCTCACACACACACACAGACACACACACACACACACACACACACACACACACACACACACACACACACACACACACACACACACACACACGTTCTTCACTGTGAGATTTAAACCCCCTACCTATCTACTTAGGAAATCTAGAGAACACAATATTAGTTGCAAGCACCACAGGACAAGTCTGACTCTTAACGGAAGAGAGTGCACTTTTCTTAGGATGACATCATGACTGTGTTGCAGATAAGATGTTTATGTTAAAAGTGGAATAAACTGCAGAGAGATATGTGTCCATAGTTATAGTTTTCTCCTGAGGAGAAGTACATCTACTTTTGAATATTTACTTCCATGACACTAGAACCATATAGACACCCAAGTTCACCACTATCAGATTCAAACCATACCAGGTACACAATGTAGAGATCACAGTATTAGCTGTAAACACTACAGGAGTAGTATGAGGACAGAGTGCACTTTTGCCAGTTTTACCTTATCATTGTGTTGCAGAGAAGATGTTTGTGGTAAAACTAAGAAAAGTGGATTGTGGAATACTTGTGCAGGTTAAATTTTTCTCCTAACTGGAAGTTGATACAGCATGTCTGTCCAGAAAACTATATGTACCTGATATTGCAGCAACACACAGAAGTTCCCCATGGTGAGAATTGGACCTTCTACCTATGTAGTTACACAAACTAGAGAATGCACTGTTATTCACAAGTGCTACAGGAGAGATCTGACTCTTAAGAGGAGAGAGAGTGCACGTTTGTCATGATGAAGCCATTGGTGTATTGCAGAGAGGATATTTTTTGTTAAAATGGAATAAAGTGCAGAGGAAGCTGTGTGCAAAGTTAAATGTATTCCTCTCAGTGAAAATGGAGACAGCACTTTTGACATTCTAGCATTATTTACCTGTCACTATACCCCCTAGACACACATACTTCCCCGCAGTAAGAATTGAACCTTCTACCTATAAAGTTACACAGACTAGAGGGCACACTGTTAGTTGCAAGGTCCACAGGCAAAGTCAGACTCTTAAAGTGAGGGAGTGTACTTTTGACAGGATGACCTCACCAGTGTGTTGCAGACAGGATGTTTGTGTTAAAAGTGGGATAAAGTGCAGAGGGAGCTGTGTGAAAAGTTAAATGTATTTTCCTCAGTGGAAGTGGACACAGCATGTTTGATATCAAAGTTTGGCTGACCTGTGACTGTAACCCCCAGACACACACTCAAGTTTTCCACAGGAAGGAACTGAGCCTCCTACTTATCTAGTTACACAATCTAGAAAGCACATTATTAGCTGAAAGGGCCACAGGAGAAGCTTGAATTTAATCATGTGAGAAAGCACATTTGCAATTAGTAAAAATTCACTATTTGGAACAGCTGTTACTGTACATCACCAGTTTTGGGACAAATGCATACATCTGGACATGCCAAAGAAGCAGCACTGTGATTGTCTGAAGTAATGACATAGTTCTCCGCTAGGATTTATAATACTGTCCTACATGTAAATTGCATTACTGTGATGGACATGTATCTGTTTCACTGTATAGAATACCAATGACAATCACATTTATAAACCACTGGATTATTAATCAAGCACTCATGCCACTTCATTCTGGAGAGATTGCACACTTGTCTTGACTCATGCTTGCACTATGTGAATCTGAAATACAAACAGATAGGATAGTGCACTGCAGAATAACAGTGATGTAGTGTATGGGAATAGGTTTCCCAACATTGTGACACAGTTGCAAGTGAACCATTGGAGTGTAGACATACATTAGTAGACTGACTTCACTGAGCCAACATCACTCTGAAATCGACATAACTTGTTGTCAAAATTCAATACAGAAATTCAGATCTTAAAAAATATTATTGTATTTTTTTTACTCTCTGCCTGAATTGTAGCATTGTCAAGCTCAGTTGCACAGCTGATGGCAAAATATTAGTTTATGCATAATCATATCTTGAGGTGTTGAACTGGGAATTAGCTGTAGTCCATGGTGCTGTGTGCCTCTAACTTTTGTGCAAAGAAGCTTCATACACATACAACTATGTTTGAATTGGATGGACTACAGAAAAGATATGTGTTATGGTCATGTTTCAGGTATCATTATTTACACATCTGTCATAACAGTCACAGTTATTCAATACTTTTTTATATGCTAGAGGTGTGTTATGAAACACATGAAGAACCAAACGTGTTATTTCTGGTGGAAACCTGGCTGATGGAAACAATTTGTAATCAAGGTGTTCTACTGGATGACACAAAATGGGTAAGAAGAGGTTAACAGCTGGTGAAAGGAATATACAATACAAATATATTAACATATTAGTTCATGTTTCATTTGTGTACATATGTGTTTTGTGCTACTGTCTGGCAAGATCCACACAACAGCAGAATAATGATGTGTTAAGAAAAGGTGTTGCCAATGTTTACACCCACAGGAGTCATACATTATATTAAAAACAGTTTTGCATATACGTGTATTCATACCTTGAGAGTATTCAAAGTAAAATCTACAGACCTGAGTAATATCTAAACAGAGCTCATAGGAGGTCACACTTCAAAAAGTTCCCATGTGACAGCAGATTGCAGAAAATGAGAATGCATGTATTATTCTTCACTACCATCTTCACAACTATAAGCTGTGAACTATAAGCTGTGAATTCAGCTCCAGCCTGTTGAAAAATAGATTAAGCAGTGCAATGGGCATCACAGTAATGTGGCCAAAGGCAAAAACTCACTATCAGCTGTGTACTTCCATTTATACACAGTTGCAGTTGGTGCACAGTGCCAGACAATGTGCAGATGCCGAGGAGGAGCAATAATGACACAGAATGGAGAAGATACATAGACAGGGGGAGTGGGGTGTTGGATTCATGCTGCTTATGACAGAAGTAGGATAATGTTGGTTCATAACAATATGTAGGCAACAGCTAGACTTAAAATAGTGTACTAAAAACAGCCTAACACTTAGCTAATGCCTGGATTAGAACCCTTGTAAGTATGCAAAAATCTGTCTACAGATCTGAGCATTATATCATCATACCAGAAATGAATTCCTGCTATGCATACTTTAAATAACACAACTGAAGAACGCCAACTTACTGAAGCAGAAAGTGTGAAAAGAGGGAAAGACAGCGACAGACAAATAGCAGCAGTACTTTTTGTGGCACATGTAGGACCATGTGTCTGCTGTGCTACTCTTATTTCCTCTTTAAGCTGTCATGCTCTGTACAATAAAGTGCTTGCTATATGACTCAAGAAGGGATAGGGGAGTGCAACCAACTTTAAGATGTAAGCAGAATAAGGGTAGCTTACCAAGTCTGCTAGTTGCGGATGGGATGCTTTTGCAAATGTAGTCTTGCTGGACTATTCAAATGATATGGTAATGAAATGTAAATGGAGAAAATATAGACATTTACAGTTAACTATTTGATGACAATATAAAATGTCATCAAATAATAATTTATCCTACAGCTGTAATCAAACCTATAACACTATGCCAAAACATTGATCAGCAAAAAGGAAAATTATCTCAAAATGCCACATAGGAACTTCTAATTTGTTACATCTGACAGCCTAAGAACTGTTCCAGTAACAGTTGCACAGTACTGCCTTTACTCTGTATTCCCATAGCAGAGTGGACTTAAGTCCATTTGTGTGAAAGTAACCTGAGCTAAAATTTAAATCTGCAGCTTTTGCCATAGGAAGCTGAACAGGATTCACTGTCACTCAGCATTAGTGTGCTATGCCTACCTCATTGCAAATGCTGAGGACAAAACGTAAAGACATTTTTCATGAGCCATTTCTGGCCATTTGTGTTGTATATGATTCTATTTTTTTGATTTTTTTGACCAGATTAAGTGAGTGAAAAAGGCGTTGACAGGACAGTGGTAAAAATGGGGGTGAAAAGCAGATGGTATTACAGAAGGAAAAGTATATAGGAATATGCTGGAGGGAGGTGGGAGTCAAGTATAGCTATCACTTGTTCACAGCATAAATGTAGAATTATATAAAGAATTTCATGTCATTGAACAGTCACCACACGAGAGATAGGTGACAACAACAGAAAAATGTTGCACAGCCAATCAAACCAAATTAAATGTGTCAACATGACACATAGGTGAAGTGGAAAGCTATGTATGGGATGCCTCCCTTTTTTTTTTGTTTGGAGTGAGAAACATTCTGGAAGTTATTTAGGAATGAGAGGATTGGGTAGGTAGGGTAGATTATGCCTCAGGTGTAGACTTACAGGACATACAAAACAGATAGGGATAATGATGCACACAAAAGGTTGGGGTACACCATGATTGGGGATAGATAAGAGACTTCTGAGGTGCATCCATGTCCAGCTTGAGAACAGTGAGTATGTAGTCCTCATCATCAGGTCTATCATTACTATCTCCTGTGGTAGCTGCCTGGGTGAGTGTCAGATGTGGCTTCATTTTTGCAATATGATGCAGGATCATTTCAACCCTGCTGATTTGGGCAGTGAGGTCGCTCTCCATCAAGTCCTCCACCAGCCCCTGCCAACTCTTGTTAAGTGATAAAATCCCCACCCCCACTACTACTGCTCCTGGAGAGTACCACTGCACCAGCAGCTATTGCACAGCTACCTGATACAGGTGTAGCAGGTAGTGCAGGATTTGTGGATGTACCATCAAAAGGTTGTGACTCAGATGTGTTGGGTGTTTGTTCTGCCTGTGGTGGTGCCTTTGAAGCCACCTGTGGATGTATGGTCATCCAATCCTAACTGGTCAATCTACATCCCTGTGCTGATGATCATTTTGTTTTTAGAAGCAATGTATAAAATAAAAGGAGAGACAGAGTAGGGGAAACAAAAAAGATAGATAATTAGAGTAATGGTAAGTCGAGTTACTTAATTAGTTCAATACATAAGACAATATAAGATATCCATAAGTATACCTTGGCCACATTCAGATATGAGGAGAAGGCATGAATGTGTCATAAAAATCAATCAATGGTTTGACTAATACAATCACGTCTATCCCTCTGCCATATCAGATATCTTGGTTCTAAGCTTATAACTGTATTTGCAAATATTGAATTGTTAATACCATGCAGTATTGAAGTTAAAATATCTTAAAAATATTAGTCTGTAAAAAAATCAAATATCTGTTTGGGGATATTGAAACCACTCACAATTAATTTGATGTACTCATTGCTGGATGCAATAACCAAGAGCTATTGGAGCAGGCATATATACTAGATATAAAAGTTAAGGAATGCCTGCTCAAGATATACAGTGACGAATTGAGAATACTTCTGTGCCTTGCCATCAAAAAAGGTATAAACTTACCCTGTGCCTCTCTGAGGTTAGTCCCTCCTGATGTGACTCATGGTTTTCTACAATCTTTGCAGCAGCTGTACAGTAGAAAACAAAAAATAGTTTAAATGAAAGCATAATGAATAAGTGTGTTGCTTGGTTCATTAATGCCTTATCACAGAGAAGTTATGGGTCAGTATACTTAAACAACTGAGGGGTGTTTGCAGTCTTAAATTTATCCACCCATTGGTTAAGGAGGTCCATATTGTGCCTCTTTATGTCACTGTATTGGTGACTACGTTGATCCCCAGAGCATGGGATGCCAATTGCAATGGAGTCAGCCTTGGAAAACTATTCCAAATTTCCCCCTTATACTTAGACCCAGTATATTTGCTCTCCAGTAGCCTCTGGCTGTAGTGCTTTACAAGGAGTGCCACAAAAATCCTGGACTCCTCAACATCCCACCTTTGTGCTCTAAATAGAACATCATCTCTACCATTGCCAGCCATGTCTTCAGCAGCAAATCTAGAAATATGGGTCTGAATTTGCACCCAAATCAGGTGACACATGTAGCAGCTTGTGTGCAAAGACACACAGTCTTACCAATTGAATTTGCACAACTAGAAGCACATCAATGACTTGCCAGTCACAATAGAAATGAGTACATCAAGAAAGAGAAAAGATGTTAAAAGTGGCAATGACATTCGGCCATGTGTGATGTTCAAGCTATTAAGATATGTCCCACTATTAAACCCTGAAATGCTTTATGTTGTTGGCTATGATCATGATTAGGAAAAATCGGGGCTTAGACATTGATAACATTGAATAATACCACCTGGGAAATTAACCCAATGGCAAAAAAAGGATGAAATTTTAAACTTTACTGATTAACTGTCACAGCCACAGGAGAACTTACTTATTAAGATAGTAATATGAGGTATAATAATGTAAGACTCAATGTATAAATAATGAAGAGATGCCTGCATGTCTGTGACTTTACTTGGTCATGGGACTCCATTTCTATGTGAAAGACTTTGTTTGTGTTTGTTAATACATCTCAGATGCATGAAGTTGCATGACCTGAGTAAGACATGGTGGGTACGGTTATATGCATTCTTCATAACCCATACTGTCATGAACATACATACTTATGATAATTATTTAAAAATACTGTGCATGTCAGGCCTACGCATTTGAATTCTGCATTAAATTTCATCAATATCATGTTTGACATGAGATTCTTTAGCAAGCAGTAATGACACATTTCTTACAATATACAGAGTTTAATGAGGTGCATTTACTGAGTCATTCCTGAGCAAAACATGGTGACAAATGCCACTCTGACCCCCCCTGTAAAGGTATGTGATAACTGAATCTTTACCTTTGACCAGCTGTCTTTCGTATTTGTGATCACAGCATTTATAGGTTATGCTACTTGGAGTGTTACTTGACTGGTTGAATTAATTTACTGAGTGCTCTCAAGAGTGCTGACAGCAATGCACTATCACTGGGCTTGTTTATGCTACAGAAGGCAGCCAAAATTAAATGTTTCACTTTTTTGCTTAGGCAGTGAACCGGGTTTGTATGCTGCTGGTTGGAGCATAAATGTAAAAGACATTAGAAAAAAATATGAATGAGAAAAAAGCTGACAGTAAAATTAATTCAGTCAATGTTTATAGCAATGACAAGAGCAAGAAGTGCATTCACTTCACACATTTGTCCTTCTCATAACACCTTGCAACATCAGAAATGTACTTTGTGGAACATTGTCAGAGTTTTAGTTAATGACAAATAATATGAAAGTGGACATACAACAGCTCACATGCTGCTAGTTATTTATTTATTTATTTATTGACATTTGTTGACTGGGAAAGTCCACTGGGTCAGCAACCCATTTTCATTAGAGGCCCGAGGAGAAAAGCTCCACAATATTCAAATATTCCACAGAAAAAAATAGAAAGTTAATACAGAAAATATATATATACATTAACATAACACAGGGTTATTGGATTATGTGAATTTTAAGTGTATAGATATTATCATACTATAAAGATACAAAGTAAATACTTTTCCATTCAGAGAATGCAAAGTAAAATACAAAGATACAAAGCAAACTTATTTTCGATTCAGAAGAATATAGTCAGAAATTCAGATTGTTATAGGTAGAAAAATTAGTAATGCAGAAGTGCAAAGAGTTAATATAACACAGGTTTAAAAAGTAGGATATGAGCAGTTAGATGTGTAGGATTAAGGAGGCTTGCACTGTATTTCACAGGTGCAGGTGGGGTTATTAAGATCGTGGGTTTTGAGTGCAGCTTTAAAGGTTTTTAGGGAAAGTAGCCTAGTTGAGTAATATAAGATGGGAGGGCATTCCATAGCTTGGTAATATTATAGGAATGTAGTCATTATCCAGCTCTTTTGTTGAGTTTGTTCACATTTAAAAGTTGCTTATTAAAAGACCGGAGGGTTCTAGTTGGGGTGCATGTGTGTAAGATAGATTAGAGTGCAGGGCAGTTATTAGGTTTAAATATTAGCTCGTGGGCGAGGGTTAACTGAGCGTAATAGAGATAGCAGTGAAATTCAAGCCAAGACAAGTTTGTAATGGCTTTGCAGTGATATGAGTGGTTTGGCATGCTGGAGGCAAATTTTTCTCTCTTATAGTAACAGGATTGCAGTTTGTTACTGAGAGATGTGTGGAGGTTTGTGAAAATGGGACTTCCATACAGGAGGGAGGGGATAAGTAGGGTGTTGGCTAGTTTTATTTTTATTTGTTTATCTAAGTAAAGTTGATTTAGGTACAGTTTTCCAAGTTTGAAGTGGTTTTTTTTTTTATTGTATTGAGAATGTGTTGTTCGAAAGAGTTTGCCATCAATGTGATTCCTAAAAGTTTTGAAGTTTTGACGTGTTCAATTTATGTATTGCTATGTGCAAAAATCTTGAATTCTGTGGCTGGAGGGTTTGATGAAAATAGCAATAATTTAGTTTTTTGGGGGGTTCAACACTGAGTGTCATTTAGCCAAGTATGTATGGAGGTGAATGCATCTTGTGTGATCTTATGGAGGTTAAAGAAATGGTCAGAGGAGTAGATGATAGTTGAATCCTCACCATATTGGATGAGTGTGCTTTGATGGGAGGCTTTATTAAGATCATTAATAAATATGGTAAAAAGTAGGGGTCCTAAAATGGATCCTTGTGGGACCCCTGTATTATTGAAACAAATTCGAAAAATCCTTCGGTTACCCGAAAAAAACCAAAACAGAAAAAAACTGCTACAGCAACCAAGTGAAATGCACCGGGAATCAGCCACAAAGACGAATAAACTTTTTAGCACTTTCTTCCACTTTAATTTCACATGGACTTCTTCAGAAAAACCAGGATGCCTCCCTACATCCTGGTTTTATACTGATTAAACAGGAAATGATGTTATAGTGTATTGATAACAATGATGTTACATTTTAAAGTGAGAAAATCAATTGAAAAAAATTGCATGAATTTATCCCATATATTTATCCTAAAATTTTCCATTATTTAAAAAATACACACATATATTTAGTGGTTGTGGTATAACCATTATCTTTAAAACACAATATTAAAATCTGTTTTAACTCCTATGTTCGAACAATGTGTTTTAAAACATATATTCGATTGCAATACAGTTATTTTAAAAGCACTTGTTGATAATTTAAAACGATGCAATGAAATAATGTTGGTTATTTCTATACATCACAAGACTTCAAATTATTCTTGTTTAAATTGATTTACACATAAAGTGTTCTACGTGCTTGTTTGATGATTCAATGCTCACTCGCAACCAAGCGACTTAGTTTGTATTCAATGGTGTACAATAGTGCTTAAGCTCCCATAACTATCCCTCAAATCTCCCATGGGAAGTGAATACAACCTATAGAATCTGTGTTATGATTTTATAACATGAACGCTCCCGTGTACTAACACTACCAAAAAGATGATGTTATGGTTTTGAAAACCTGGGGCGTGTGACCTCACACCTGAGGGTGCCAGACGCTTGACGCATCGTGGGAAACATGACCCTAAAAATAAACTCTTGGTGTGAGTCTTCTGCTACCTGCTCATAGCCCCACCGACTTCCTTGTATACCCGACCACCTGTTAGTGAAATTAACCTAACCGAGCATTAAAACCAATACCCAAATGTCGCTAGTTGGTACTGGTGGGAGTGTATTAGTTCTGATAGAACTCCAACACATTTACTAAAAACTCCTGTTAGTGTTGGAAAGAAGAAGGGAAGGAGGGGGGGGGAAGAGGGGAGGGGGAAAAAAGAAGGGGGGGGGAAGGGAAAGGGAAGGGAAAGGGAAAGGGAGAGAAAAAAGGAAATGCTGACTAGACCTAACATGCCTGTATGATGATGAATCCATATCTATTGATGTAACATGTGCCCATGTGTGTTCTGAAGGGAATGCCCAAAGCAACTGTGTGCTTATCTATCTATCAGGAAACATTTGATGTTGATCCCTTCATTGAGACCAGGCGGTCCGTCTGCCCCTAAACACAACTGCCAGAGTGATTCCTTTTGCTCCAGTTTGTTGTTCAAGTCACCCTTTAACAAACTCTTATCTTACAGGCATGTTAGGTCTAGTCAACATTTCCTTTTTTCTCTCCCTTTCCCTTTCCCTTCCCTTTCCCTTCCCCCCCCCCTTCTTTTTTCCCCCTCCCCTCCTTCCCTTCTTCTTTCCAACACTAACAGGAGTTTTTAGTAAATGTGTTGGAGTTCTATCAGAACTAATACACTCCCACCAGTACCAACTAGCGACATTTGGGTATTGGTTTTAATGCTCGGTTAGGTTAATTTCACTAACAGGTGGTCGGGTATACAAGGAAGTCGGTGGGGCTATGAGCAGGTAGCAGAAGACTCACACCAAGAGTTTATTTTTAGGGTCATGTTTCCCACGATGTCAAGCTGCCTGGCACCTCAGGTGTGAGGTCACACCCCAGGTTTTCAAAACCATAACATCATCTTTTGGTAGTGTTAGTACACGGAGCGTTCATGTTATAAAATCATAACACAGATTCTATAGGTTGTATTCACTTCCCATGGGAGATTTGAGGGATAGTTATGGGAGCTTAAGCACTATTGTACACCATTGAATACAAACTAAGTCGCTTGGTTGCGAGTGAGCATTGAATCATCAAACAAGCACGTAGAACACTTTATGTGTAAATCAATTCAAACAAGAACAATTTGAAGTCTTGTGATGTATAGAAATAACTAACATTATTTCATCGCATCCTTTCAAATTATTAACAAGTATTTTTTTAAAAATAATTGTATCGCAATTTAATATATGTTTCAAAATACATTGTTCGAACATAGGAGTTTAAATAGATTTTAATATTGTGTTTTAAAGACAATGGTTATACCACAACCACTAAATATATATGTGTGTATTTTTTTTAAATAATGGAAAATTTTAGGATAAATATATGACATAAATTTATGAATGAATTTTTTCAATTGATTTTCTCACTTTAAAATGTAACATCATTGTCATCAATACATTATAACATCATTTCCTGTTTAAACAGTATAAAGCCAGGATGTAGGGAGGCATCCTGGTTTTTCTGAAGAAGTCCATGTAAAATTAAAGTGGAAGAAAGTGCTAAAAAGTTCATTTGTCTTTGTGGCTGATTCCCGGTGCATTTCGCTTGGTTGCTGTAGCAGTTTTTTTCTGTTTTACCCCTGTATTATTGACCAAATACTGTGATTGTTGTTTTTGTCATCTAACAGATTGTTGCCTATTATTTAGGTAGGTGGAGAACCACATTAGCATGCTTTGGAACCATCCTAGTGTTTCTAATTATTGTAATAACTTAGGGCATGATAGTGTGTCAAAAGCCTTTGATATGTCTAATAGAAGTACTGAAGCTGATAGGTCAGCATGAAGAGCTTTATTTACAGTATCAGTGAAGGGGAGTAAAGCTGTGGTTGTGCTATGTCCAGGATGGAATTCATGTTGAGTGGAAGCTAGGAGGTTATTGTTAGTGAGATGATTTAGTAGTTGGGTTTTTTGGAGTTTTCTAAGATTTTTGATAGTGGGGAGAGTATGGAGATGGGCTGGTAATTTGAGAGATCATGTGTATTATCACCTTTCTGTAAAGGAGTTATAATAGACTTTTTCCACAGTTGGGGGATATAAGATTCAGAGACTGAATGATTAATAAGAATACTTACAGGGTAAGCTATTATTCTGGCTGCAAGTTATAATTAGTGAGGTGGTAAATTATCAGTGGAGAGTGAGAAGGGCTTTAGTTTGATTAGCAATTTAAGAATTGGGGATGTAGGTACTGGTTGAAATGAGAAGGAGGGAGTGGATGGGATACTGTTGGTGGTAACACTAGTGTGAATAGAAGTACATGACTCCTTGACTAATTTTTGTATAGTATCAATGAAATGGGTGTTAAACATTTGAGCAATCTGGTGAGGGTCTTTGTTGGGAAGAGAGTGACGGATTTTGAATATTTCCTGGATTAAGCAGGAAGGATACAGATTTCCAGAATTTTCTGGAGTATTTTTTGAGATGAATAGTTGCATGGAGAAATAATATTTTGTTATCAGTTATGACTATTTTTTTTACTGTATTATGAAGTTGTCTATAATTTTGTTCGTTTGCTTGAGTTCTACATTTTTGACATTCTTTCCAGGCTCTCTCTCTAGAGAGGAGAGTATGTTTAGATTGTTTTGTTAGCCAGGGGGCATGGTTAACTTTTGTTCATTTGGTGTGAAGAGGAGCTAAGCTATTTAATGTACTTAGACACAGTTTATTGAAATAATCTACAGCATTATCCAAGGGTAGGGTTCTTATTGGAGGCCAGATTTGAGCTTGTAGGATATTGATGAATATGTTTTGACCAAAATGGGAAAGGTTCCTGTATGACTGAGGCTTAGGGATTTGTATACAGACTCTATGGGTAAAAACAAGTAAGTGGTCACTCAAGGTTTTTTGGAGGGTGCCAATGTTGGAGTAATAGTGGGGATGAGATACTAGAATACAATCTGTGTGAAACGATGTAGGTTAATGCTGGTAGCAGGAGCTTTGTAGGTTACGTTTTAGCAATTAATTTTAGTAGTACCTAGAATAATAGTTTCCTGAGATATATTTTGGTTTGTCTAGCATAGGAAATCTTTTAAATGGAGGATGTTTTGACCTGGGAAATGTAAATAACAGCACTACAGAGTTGTTTATTAGGATTTATGTGAAGGGATGTAAATAGGATTTCAATGTTATTGAAAGTAGGAAAAGGTTTGGGATGGATTATTATTGTTAAGGAGTCTTGATAAATTAAGGCTACACCTCCACCCTTTTTATTGGGTCTATCATTATGAAGAATGTTGTATCCTGGAGGGAGGATTTCAGTGTCAGATATATGTGTTTTAGTCAGGTTTATGTTATTGCTATATTGTTTAGGGAATGGTGACATAACCAGGATTGGAATTCAGTAATTTTGTTGCAGAGGCTTTGTGCATTACTTATTATGAGAAATAGATCTTGTTTTTTAGAAGAATGAGTGTTTTTAGCAGGTATTTTGGGCCAGGATTGGGATGAATATTGCCACACTGTGATAAGGCAAGTAGATGATATATTACAGTTTGCAGCTGGAGTGCTTTTATCAAAGGTATATGCTGAAAGTATTGAGTTAATTTTAGTTTGTATTAGTGGGAAAAACTAAGGGTTTGGTTAGATGTAGGGTGCTGCTTACTAATAGAGATGGTGAGATGTTGGAGTAGCTATATAGTTTAGGCTGTACAGGTGCAGTGAGTGTTGCAGATGTTGGTGGAACTATATTTAATTAAGTGTGGGGTGATAATAAGAATAGTAAAGTAGTAAGGGCAAGAGGATAAGTAAGAGTTTTAGTTTGTGACTCATAATGAATTTAGGACTTGAGTTGTTTTTTTATAGTATAGAAAATAGTGGAAAATGTTTTTGTGTTAAGGATGGAAATTTGGTGAGAGAGGAGTAGGGGTTGTTAATGATATGAGATGTGCTATTGGTTAAGGAGGAGAATGGGTGGAGTAACAGGAAGTATAAGTGAAATGTAAGTGGGATGGATGTGAATGGGGGTAGGTTAGAGGAGCAGACTGAGCCCAAGTTCAGTGAGGGCAAACAGAGTGGGCCAAGCCACGGCTCAGATATGTACGAGAAAAGCAATTGGTGAAGCCCAAAAAGGGGATTTTAAATGAACATAAAATTGTGAAATGTAAAATTGTTGCAGGCAGGACTGAATATAGCCGTGTGGGTTCAGTTGTTCAAGTACCTGATAGGATGCTACTGGGCTTGGATTTCAATCTGTTAAACCAGGGTTTTCCACCTAAAACAAAGCATGGAGAGGAGAGAGGTGAATATAAGAAAGGAGATAGTGAAGGTATTCAAATGTACAGGATAGACTAAAAAGAGTGTAAGTGGAGAGAATAATGCTTAAAACATTCTAGAGTCGAGGGATTAGGTATTCCTATGAGTTACTCAGATTGCACCATAGGGAAATAATAGATCAGGAGGAAAGAAGGCAGAAAAGAAGCAAATGTGGAGGAGGAAAGCACCAAGTACTGTTAGGAAGGTTTTGGAGCAGAAATAGCAGAAGACTCAACAATTATGACACTAGTACAAATAATTCAACATAGCAATGCAAGCAAAATACAGTAAAAACAAAATACTAGATCTGTTCAGTACATGGTGCTATCACAGTTTTGAATAACTGTTGTATTTTAAAGATCAGTTTTAGTAAAGGAAATACCAAGTAATAAATTGGAACTTTTAATGTAAAACGTTAAAAAGTGAGCTCCATAGTCAAAGAGAATACTACAAACTAAATTCCTTCAGAAGCTTGAAACTTGTGTCTGTATTAGCCCTGCTATGCTCCCCTCCCTGCCCCCAAATTCCACCCGCCCCCAGTACCACTAAATTTATACTACTCTAGCCACTCCCCATATTCCAACTACCAATCTCTGCTTCCCACATCTTCAAACATCCTGCCCTCTCAATACAATCTTACTCTAACACCATCCTACAAGCCCTGTAAGTGTAATTAACCCTGAATACTCCCCAACACTTACCAAATAATGCAAACAAACAAAAAAATGCTAATTACCCTATTCAAAATACTATTCTTATTACATCACCTCACTACTTACGAGCAAATTGACTTACTGTAAAACCAACACCCAAAAGCTCAAACAGCCACACATGATTCTTCACTCTAGTTTAAACATCTACCCATCCTCCACTCACCAAGTATACAGTCCCATAGAAACTATCACCCACACAAAATCACAAAATGTAAACCCAAAGACAAAGACTTATATAGTATAAGTTCCTAAAACTAAGAATATACTGTCACCATAACCTTACAAAACATGGAGACATTCATCCCAACCTTGGCCCATATACACACAACAACCTACACTCCACTACCACAAATACTCCCACTAACTCCCTTCTAGCATTTCACCTAAATATCAGAAGTATTAATAATAAAATCCCTAACCTACATGCCCTCTTAGCAACCCACTCTCCAGATATCATCTGTCTTACAGAAACCTGGCTTAAACCTACTACTACTGATAATGAAATAATACCACCAGGCTATAATATACATCGACTTGACTATACCACAAAGAAAGGAGGCGGGATAGCAGTATTATATATAAATACACTAACTGTTCATAGAGAATCAGTAAACCCACCTCAATTCAATAATGCAGAACTCCTTATAACCAAACTACAAACTAGCTACAATAAATACCTGTACATCATCTGTGCTTATATACCACCAGGTAACAATATAACTACTCTAGAAGAAATCCTTTACTGGCTAAATACTACCTCCCCCCAAGAAACCATAATTCTTTGTGACTTTAATATAGACTGGCATTCATGCTCAACCATACCCCCCACCACACCTATAAACTTATTCGGGTATAAGCAGACCATTACCTCCCCCACCAGGATCCATAAACCAACCAGTAGGGAAAGTATCCTAGATTGGATATTAGTCAATAACCAAGCCCAGCTATACACAACCGGTACTCTCCCTGATGACCTCAGTGATCATCTGCTGACCTATATCATAAAACACAAGGCAGGGACACCCCACCAAATCAAATACAAAACACTCAGAAACAAGAGGAATTTTAACCCTGCAACTTTCTTAAATGAACTAAAGGCAGTTGATTGGTCTAAACTAAAAAAGCAACCATTAGAAGAGGCCATATCAAATTTCAATAACAACTTCATAAGCATCCTTGACTCCCATGCTCCAGTACGTACGATAAAAACTAAATCTAACCCAGCGCCATGGCTAACAAGGGAGACCAAGTCAAAAATCAAAATTAGAAACAAAGCCTGGGCCTGCTGGTGCTCAACAAAAACCCCACTTGACCACTTAAAATACCGGCAACTCAGAAATGAAACAAAAAAATCAATCATACTAGATAAAAAAAGCTACTACCAGAATCTACTAAACAAACATCATAACAACCCTCAAAAGTTCTGGGCAAACATAAATCAGATCCTTCATCCAGGACAGTCTACCACCCCAACCCCTGCCAACCTCACAAACAGATCCCCAGAGAGCATAGCCGACGCCTTTAATAGCTATTTCACCGAAACCATACAATTGCTAGCAAATCAACTAACCCCAATAAATTCCAACACCAGCTCCAACCCCACTAGAAACCATCCCCAATTTAGTTTCCAACCCATCTCCATCACCTATATCAAGACATTGTTAAAAAAACTAAAACCTACTACCCTCTCTGCTGACCTCCTCCCAGAGTACTTACAAATAGCTGCAGAAGCCATTGCATACCCTATAACTATACTAATAAATAGAACCTTGTCCGAAGGTACTATCCCCTCCCTATGGAAGATATCCCATGTCATCCCACTTCATAAAGGTGGAAATTCCACAGAATTATCCAACTATAGGCCAATTGCCATTCTTTCCCCATTAGCCAAAATAATGGAAAAATGTGTTCATAAGCAACTAATGCAATACCTAATACAAAACAACTTACTATCTAACTCCCAACATGGTTTCAGGCCACATCACAGTACCACATCTGCCCTCCTTTCCTTTACAAATGCCATAAACCAAAATAGGAATGATAACAAGATATCCTCTGCTTTCTTTCTTGACCTATCAAAAGCCTTTGACATGGTCAACCATGAACTCCTCATTCTCTCACTGAAGTCTATGTCCCTAAACAGGCACACAATCCAATGGTTCCAATCATACCTAACTGGCAGACGACAGGCAGTAGCATGGCAGAACAAATTATCCATCCAACTACCACTCACTCTTGGTGTCCCTCAAGTCTCTATACTAGGACCACTTCTCTTTTCTATCTTCATCGATAACCTCCACACAGCTATTCCTAAGGCTACCTGCATTCAATATGCAGATGATTCCACTCTCATCTGCTCAGCCACCTCTCCAGCCGACCTACAAATCTCAACCCAAAATACATTTAGCACTATTGAAAACTGGCTCACCAACCAACGTTTGCTACTGAACCCCAACGAAACCAAACTTCTGCTCTTCATTCCCACTAATAGAGCCACCCCTTTCTCATTCACTATTACTTCCAACAATGGTACCACCATCTCCCCAGATACCCATACTAAACTTCTAGGAGTCATTATAGATAATAAGCTCAAATTTGACCTACAGGTCAACAAAACCATGCAGACCATCAATAAAAAACTTGGATCGCTGTACAGAAACAAGGCATTCTTAACCCCACAGGCTAGAATAGCAATTGCCAGATCACAACTACTCTCTACTCTTATTTATGCTTCTCCAGTTCTCTCAAACCTAAATAAGTCAGAACTGAATAAGCTCTCCCATAGCTATAGCCATATTGCCAGATTCGCAACTAACTCCACCTACAGAACCCATCACTGCCAGAACCTGAAACAAATAGGTTGGCTTGAACTCCTCAACTTAATTAAACTAAATCAACTCTTAGTTGCCCACAAAGTTCTTAACCATCCTGAAAATACCCCCTCACACTCTAATATAATAAATCCATACAACAACCTGAGGTCACTAAGATCGGCCGTCAAAATAATGGTCCAAACCTACACAGCTAACAATTCTGCAGGGGAATCTCTGTTTGCCAACTTTGTTGGCAAGACCTGGAATTCTCTACCAAACCATATCACCCTGCAATCCTCCTTAAACCTTTTCAAAAAAAAGCATAATACAGCATCTTAAACTCAACTGGCTTTGTCCATGTTCCTACCCTGACTAAACAGTATCATTAATCACATTAAAACTAACCAAACTGTTTTTATAATACATTCTGACCTTTTCTACAAGTATAATGTGCCGATCTTGTAACTGTGAGTCTCTTTGGAAACAACACTATAACATTGTAAATAACTCTTGTATAACTTTTTCAATGTAAATAACTTGATGTGTAAATTCTTGAAGAAAATGTTGTAACCTTGTTGGAGCTTTTCTCCCCGGGCCTCCACTGAAAATGGACATATATCCAGTCGGACTATCCCGGTAAACAAATGTAAAATAAAAATAAATAAAAATAAATAAATAAAAGTAGCCTAGATAAACCTAGAGAGCAGTTTACATGGTTAAAAAGTGCAAGGGACAGCAGTTTTAAAAGACTTGAGGTTCCAAAACAGTATTTAAATGACTTTACAGTTCCAGGATAGTAACGTAAATGACTTAACAAAACCACTTATTACACAGTTAACCACTGCAGTAGTTGCTGTGTCTTTAATAGCAAACTTCTGCAGAGTTAGCAACCATCAACTCATTTCTAATGGAAATATGTAGGGTATGATTTAAGGGAACAAAGCAGCTGAAGTGAAACTTGGTGTAACCACTAAACAGCAGAAAGGGGGAGCAGAAAGCACTCCTAAAGCGAGAACAAAGATGATAATAATGGAGTCACAAAACAACTGAACAGGTATATACTTAGCAAGCCCAACATGTGACCTATTTCAATATGGAGCATAGGGCCAAGCAGCCAAGTTCAAACTAGTAGGGTTTTTACACCACTAAAAAGGAAGGGATATGAATTACATGGAACCGGGGTAGTAATACTAGTACATGGACCCTTACAATAAGTATAAAATGTGATTACCACTAAAATGCTGCAAGGTTCATCAAAGCCTCATACAAAGTAGAACTATAAGTCAGCCAAATAGATTGCAGTACACCTAGGCACACAATAACAAAAACACATGAAATTTGCAGAGATATGGGGAAGTAGAAATCTCAAGGAATCCCAGGCAGATTAGGGTAGCCGAATTCAATCTGTGCAAACAAATAGCTAAGCAGTGCCAAATGTACAAGTTTAACACAATTCTAACTGTGTGAACATGCACAATAATAATGCTGTCACCTGAGTAGATAAAAACAAGCCTTATACAGTGAAACTGAGTAAAAATAAAGAGAATATCAAAAATAATTACAAGTCTCTTTGCTGCTGCTGCACATCACGTTAACAAATGCATTCACTGAAGGAGCCAGACAGAGAGAGGATGAATTGAATGCCAGTGAATAAGGTTTAAATACTGCAAAGCATTATGGGAGGCTGAGAAACGAGAGTAAATTAAGTGTAGGGCAAGTATGAGAGACATAAGAGGTACAAGAGATGTAAGAGGTAGGAAATGGTGAGAGGGAGAAGAAAGACAGAAAAGCTGTGCCACAGCTCAGATATGTGTAAGAAAAAAATCAGAGAAGCCCAAGCAGGGGTAAGTATAGACACTTTTAGAGGGAAGTAAAGCCAGCAGAAATAAGAGGAATCTGATGGTTACAGGGAAGAAGTTAGAGGGAGTAGGAGAATAGAGAAGAGATAGGAACATAGAAGCCTGTGAAGTAAAATGCTATTATAGATCTAGGTGGCCTTAGATAAGCAGATGGCTCTATATATATATATATATATATATATATATATATATATATATATATATATATATATATATATATATAAAGAAGAGCAAGGAAAAGGGAGAGAAGACCTGAGAGTGCTAGAGTGCTAGCTGGGGCAGGAAATTGGGTAAAGTGGTACAGTCGGCACAGTTCAGTGATGTACAGGGCACTATAGTGTAACTAATAGGCAGGTACAGAGTAATTTTAAATGGACATACGATTTTGAAAGGTAAAATTGTTGCAATTACCAACATCTGTAATATTAGTAAATAACTGTATTTGAACCCAGCATCACCTGACTTATTTCTCTCAGTACACTTTAATTACACATTCTGCCATGGCAAAGTTATCTAAAATGTGAAATTTAGTCACTAACTACTATCTAGACTGCTGATGTCCACACGCCATTGTCAGACATGTTTCCACTATATGAGACTGGCTATACTCATTTTTTTTACTTTTTTTCTTTAGTAGTGAACCTTGCTTGTGCACTGCTGAGCAGCACACAAATGAAGATTACAATTTTAAAAAATATATACATACTGAGAATAATGAAAATATGATCTCAAAATAGGGCTTGATCATTGTATTATCTGTGTTATTTCTCTCAATTCACATCATTTACACCATGTGCCACAGAGCTGGACATCTGTCATCTACATTCTCTGCAGTCATTACCACTCAAAATGATGACAGCCACACACCAACACCAAGCTTATGTGCAATATTGAAGGCAAGCCAAATTAAATCTTTCACTTTTTTCCTTTAGACATAAAAATTGATTGCACAATGCCAAGTGGCAAAATTAACTAAAAAATTGAAACATTGTTTTGGATAACAAATTAGAGGAACATGAAATTAATCAAAGTGTATATCTAGCAATTAGTAGAGCTACTAATGCATTACACTGACACATTCAGCCTTCTCACATCTGCCTACCGCATTACTACTATCATTTATGTCTCCCAATGTCAAGACTTTAGGTTATGCCATGGGAATGGAAAAGGGGACAGTGAACAGCAGAAATGCTGTACTTTTTCACAAAATGCACACAGTTAATATTGATATGATCTCAAATCACATATCTGTCTGTCAGTTTTAGTCAATACTGACATTACTTGAGTTTCCAACCTCAAAACATTCATACACTAAAATGAGTGTCAATATTTATTATGACGTCTCATAGTAAAATGATCTATGAACAGGTTTTAAACACTGCATTACCTCTACTGTTTCTCTAAGCTGAATATATTTACACCTTATGCCACAGAGATAGGTGTGTAGCCACTTGAATTTCTTCACTCACTACTGTCCAGAGTACTGAAGATAGTGTACCAGTAGCAGTCTGAATTTTACTATTGATGACATTTCAAGTTACATTTGTCAGTTTTTACATTGGGAAGTAAACTGACATTCACTGCAACAGAACAATGCCTGTCAATGGAGTACAATGCCAAATGATGTGCAAATGATTAAGGAAAAAATAACCCGACACATTCTGAAACAAGTACATCAAATGTACTTTTCTGACGTTTCTTCCACATTAACTTTCAACAGGAATGGGTGTGGATTTGAACAATCAAATCATGATATTAAGAACAATCATTTAAGATCTTTTCCCATATTTGCCATAGGCAGTAACATATATTATCAAGGAGTATAATTTTTAGAGGTACTTAAATGTAACATTGTATCAAGTCACATTGAACGTACAACAGAAACAAGTTAGGAAAGTTGTCCTTTCTCATTTGACAGTAAATGTCTAAATGAGCAAAATACTGGCAGCAGTTAGGATACCCATGTACTCAACACAATATGAAACATAAATTGCAAACACTACAAGTATATTCCTCTCTTTCTTTATGGTACTTCATTTTCTTTTATATGCTTATCTAACTGCAATGCTAACTGACATTTATTGCATATGGTATCTGTATCAATTCTTAATGTACTCCATTGAATAAGCACACCATTCCTTACTAAGAGGCAGTAACTCTGGTCATTAAAACAGGATTTGAATGCCAGGAATGTTGATGCCTGTTGCTGTCCCAAATCAGTAAATGTACTTGCAGACTTTTTCATAAGTCTCTTATCCCTGACACACCCAAAGTAAGTCTGCATCAAAGAGGGGAGAGTGTGAAACTCTGATTGTTCCTGCAGTCAGCCTAATCATAGACACCTGTAAGGCATTAGCAGGTAACACTTCTCAATGCTCATCCTTGCAGTACTTGGAGTGTGCATGCAATTCTGTAACTCTTTACACCATATTTACCTTCCTGCTCTTAGTGCAAATAGTGGTATTGATGTATGCTAATGCTTTAACACCTTATTTACATACTCACAGTGCTCAGAGGGCTGAATCTGCATTATATAAAAGTAATAATTTATCTAATGAGCTTTTAGCCTGTGAGGAGACTGTTTGGATCTAGAGAGTTCAATATTTCTAATGCACATACATTTGGGTGATTTATCTGCTTTTTAAGCTGCTTTATTGCCAATATATTGATATTACTTAAAGAATATGTTTTTTAACATTGAGATGGATTGCAGTACCCAATACAAACCATTTTTTATTCTCTCTGCATTTTTTGGTCTTTTACTGTCAGTATAGCTCATGTATATCAGTTATTTGTCTGCATTGCAAAGTTTGGTAAATAATATTACATGACATATACTTTGTTGCTTTTTTTGGAATATGAGCAGTTATTACAGAAGAGTGAAATATAACTTCATAGCAAGGTTAGTTTTTTACACGTGTAGGTGAAATAATGTGTTAAGGTTGTGATATGTACCTGGCTGTCCTCCACAACAGTGGAGATAGCATTATAATAGTTTTCTCCCTTTCTGCTTGTACATTGTAAATTAATATTGTTAATGGTGCAATATACTGGGCGGCCACGGTGGTGCAGTGGTTAGCATTGCCACCTCACAGCAAGAGGTTCTCTGGTTCGATCCTCAGCTGGGGTGCCTTCTGTGTGGAGTCTGCATGTCCTCCCTGTGGTCGCGTGGGTTTCTTCCGGGTGCTCCGGTTTCCTCCCACATCCCAAAGACATGCTGTAGGTGGATTGGACACTCCAAATTGGCCCTAGGTGTGTGTGTGTGTGTGTGTGTGTATGTGTGTGTGTGTGTGTGTGTGTGTGTGTGTGTGTGTGTGTGTGTGTGTGTGTGTGTGTGTGTGCCTTCAGTGGAGGGTTGGGTGCCGGGCTGTCAACTCAACACTGTAAAACTCTGCTGCCAATCATGAACAGACAGGTGATCCACTGTGGTGACCCCTAACCGGGAAAAGCCGAAAGAAGAAGAAGAATGGTGCAATATATTAAACTGTTACACAATCATTGCTGGCACTACAGAACTGTTATATTTATTGGTAATTTATTAATACAATTGTTGGGGAGACTGAGTAAGGTCATAGGGAACATTACCTCCTGCCCTTTCCCCAATTTAGTGTGACCTTGTAGATGGTATATATAATTAGTGGGTGGTGTGGGGAGCACAGCCCCTCATATTTATTTATTTATTTAACATTTGTTAACTGGGAAAGTCCAACTTGGAATGAGCCAATTTTCAGTGGAGGCCAGGGAGAAATGCCCCAGATGCATGTCTTTGTAACATGGGAAGATACCGGAGCACCCAGAGGAAACCCACACAAATGCAGGCAGGACATGCAGACTTCGCATAAATTACATAACCCCCAATCTAATTTCTTTTTCTTTATAGTTATCAATGTTCAAATTAAATAATATTGCCATACACTCCAGCAATAGCTATATCAAATAAGATGGCTGGTGCTATATTGCTTAACTGGAAGCGTTGTGTGTTAATATCATTAAGTAAAGATTGTTTCATGGGTCTAAGGTATTCAATTAACAGAGACAAGTATCTAAAACTTGTCTCTAAATTGTGTTTTTGTCAACGTTTTAAAAGATCTGGATAAGCGTCAGTAGATGTAGGCATTCTTAGGATCCTAAGACCTCTAGGAATCACTTTATGTGAGATACAGGCTTCAAAATGAAGTTTTTGCCATTGTAGTCATTTTTACTTAAATAAATCATTTTCCAACTCATGTAATAATTACTGAAAAGTGTCCACATCATATTCACTTTGTTCAGATCTTATATCTTCCACAGATGGTTCGTAAATGAGCAGTGGATTTCTTTCTACATGCAATAATTTCGCAACCCACATAGCCGGCATTTCCATAGTCTTAGGAGTACATTCAAGTTCAATACTAAATTCTTCTGCCATGCTCCACAAGGCAACAATCAAGAAAACAACCAAAATCAGATTTTTTTTTTGTATTTACTAATATTCTTAAAATATCATACATAAGGCATTTATTTTATAATGTTTTTACTTACTACTTAATTAGTTGGAGGCATTCATGAAAAATGTAATTTCTCATACATGTGCTTTACTCTAAATTTATCTCACAAAGTAAAAAGGACAAACTGTACTGAATTCACAATATGAGCACTAGATACTTTACTGAACTCAGTTAACAATGGACAATCAAGTACTTTATCTCTGAATTTACCAATATTTTTAAAATTAGACAGATAAGCATTTTGAAAATGTGCATTATTTTACAATGCTTTCATTTACTTCAAGTCCTGTATTTATTCCCAAGTATTTATTATAAAAATTGTAGACATTATTTCTATTTTGTAAGGCTGCAGTGGTGCAGTGGTTAGCATTGTCACCTCACAGCAAGAGGTTCTCCAGTTCAATTCCTGGCTGGAGCGCCTTCGGTGCAGAGTCTGCATGTCCTTCCTGTGGTCGAGTGAGTTTTAAAAACATGCAGGTAGGTGCATGTTTGTGTGTGTTTATGCCTTCTGTGAAGTTTGGGCACTGGACTGGCAACTCGACACCATAAAAACTCCACTTCCGATCAATCTGCAGACTGGTGATCTGCTGTGGTGACCCCCTAAGCAGGAAAAGCCGAAAGACAAGATATCCTAAATTGACAATTAATGCATTTACATTTCTCAAGTATATCTTAATCTGTACATGTAAAGGGGTTTTATTTCCTATTAAGTGTCATTTGCATTGTGATACTTATCAGCCTTCTTCCCTTTCCATTCTTTACATGCAGCAACATCTGGATTGCAGCCTGCAAAATCATCTGCACATGGTAAGCACATGTTTTTTTTTTTATTGTTATTAGTGTATATAAGGTTTATTTAGGTCTGAGAGTAATATTTATACTACTTTAGCATCTATTATAGTGTAATATACATTTTGCATAACAAAGCATTGAGCAATTTTATTTCTTAGTTCTCTGTTTGTTGTAATATTCACTTGTTATCATGTGTGATCCTGTCAGTGGCATTGTGGAGCTTCTAACACCTGATGTCAGAGGTCTGTAGCCTCTGTTGATGAAGGTAACAATGAAGAGGCACAGTTTGGAGGTGCAGAAGGTCAGTCTGACACTGAGGATGTGGCTCCCACATCCCCTCAGATATTTTGGACACAGTGGTAGCACTCCAACTTCTAGATGTGACCACGGAAGTAGTAGTGCAACTCCTAGCAGAGGTAGTTCTCTGGTCAGTGTTCATGATGCTGAAATGCTACTCTACCGTGCATAGCTCTCACCTATCTGAGATTCCAAGACATAGTGCTAGCACAGTGCTAGATTATGTTCATACAGGCACACATACACTCACTGAACAAAAAAAAAAACACTCACCCATATCACCTTGCACGCATGCAAGCTATCTAAACAGTAGTGTTAATTGCTATACATCTCTTGTTACTGGCCCTGACTTTTTGATAAATACATGTGTTTCTTACTCACACAAACTCATTTCTTTGATGTTGTCCTTGCCCTCCTGACACTCCCCCTGTAACTCCCCTGGGAAAATGGTGATGACTTTGCCCTGCGCTTTGCACATGTATTTGTAAGTGTTGCATATGCTTCTGATCCACATAGTGGACAACTACTGATTGCTTAACCACAAGCTTACCTTTATCAAGATGTATTGCAGAAGAAAGTTTTTGATATTTTGTACCTACTCATTTGTGAATGATTGCTTATACAATTGTTGAACCTCATTGTATTTCAGTTAGTATTGTAAGAAAAGCAGTCAAAGCAGTAGGTATTTCAGTCTTGCTTCTTGTTATACTTGTGCAAATAATGATATAATTGACCTGTTACATAGTTTATAGACAGTGGTCTAGTGAAATGCTTGATTCACAGTATTGGGTAGAATACATAGCTGTATATAATAAACATGTCACAGAAGCAATTATTGACATAAAGATACACCTCAGACCAATGCTTGGCTTAGTGGCATATACATATTTCCATATGAGAGTACTTGGTTATGTAATCTCTTTTTTTTCTCCTTATAGGCTCAAGACCTATCTTATCATTAAAACTGGTACAAATTGTGTACTGGGGGATGTCCCTGTCTGATGCTATCAGAACACAGCCATTCCATGATTAAGTAAAGGTTGTGGAGTTTTATAGGCAGACATTTTCATTTTTCTATTTGAGTGGGTCTTAGACTTTGACCTAAGTAGTGAGTGCATGTATAATCCTTTGCCTCTTAGCCAGAGCTAGGGCATACTATGCACATCTCCATCTGCCAGCACAATCTGCCATTGGCGGTTCTCCCTCAGACTCCTTATCACTATCTGCTGGCCCTGCCTGTGGTCTTGCCTTATGCTATCATTGTTGAAGCTGTTTCCTGAGAATTTTATTGTATAATATAACACAGACTGTGAAAACTTGGGTGGAAGCGGCTGGGTCATACTGCATGCATGGCACCTCCTGATATGTCCAGACACTGGAATCTTGATTTGAGCAATCCAAACACATATTCTATGATATTCCTAGTTTGAGCATGGGTCTCATTGCATCTTTCCTCAGAGAGGAGATGTGGGTTTCTCATGGGTGTTTTGATCCAGTGCTCCAGCGCATAGTCTGCATCTCCCACTAGATGCCCTTGTGGAATGCCACCCCTAACAAACCTTTTGTACAGCTCTCAGGTGTGCCATATATGTGAGTCATATAAACTGTCTAGGTTACCTGCACAGACATTATACATGATCTCTTGGGGAATAAAGACAACCTGACAGATTACAGAGTGGTAACCATTTCTGTTTATTTACCTTCTTTCCTGTTCACTAGGTGGGGATTTTAATTCTGTGGGTGTGCAATTTGTGGCCCCAGGAGCTTCAGGGAATTGTACTACTGCATCAAATTCTTGCATAGTTCTTGCTGTCACCTGTGGGGTGCATGGGAAACAGATGTGATCCCTTACATTTTGTAGAATTTCATTTAAAAACTGATGCAGTATTCTAAAGACTGATGCCTGTGAGACCCCTAATATATACCTATGGGACTCTGTAAAGTTCCAGTACCTAGTATACATAATGCTACCATACCTTTGTTTCCAATGGGATGAGTTCTCCACAATGTCACTGGGGCTTCAGTTGAGCACTGCAAAGTTTTCATAGTTCCTTTGGTGTTTCCCTCACCACCTTGTATCACTCGGTAATGTCTGTGTCATGCAGTTCATGATAATTCAGACTGGGTCTAAACACCCTTCTTCTTCTTTTTCTTGCCTTAGGTCTGGTAGCAGCAGCACCTTGATGTATAGCCTATTGCACATACAGCATTATGATAGCAGCAGGAACCCCTAACATATTTTTTCTAAACATAATAGTGCCTATATTCCAAAGAGTTTTGGAGTTCAGAGCAAAAATGAGCACTGACTGTACCCCATTACTTTATAGCTTTCTGAATTGCTCCACCACATTACATTGGTTAATTAGCTCTACACAAGCCAAAACAAAATGTGGACCATCATGTTGTAAGTGTACCACACACTTCAGTCTACTAGCTGCACTTCATTAAAATGTTAATGAATCTGGCCCAAGGTATTTATCAGAGCCTTTGAAGACCTGCAAGTAGCAAAAAAAAAAATAAAAAATTGCAAAATTCCCAAGAGCATCACTGGAAAATTAACATTAAACTGTCACCTACCGGGTAACAAATCTAAATATTAATAACCATTCACACTTGATTCTATAAAAATACATTTCAATAGAATACTGAATTATCCTAGGCCACTTGCATCAGTAAGCAAGTCTCATGCAAGAGGGACAAGCAGTAAGAGTGAGCTGTGAATAGAACAGAAAAGATGAAAAGAGGGACTGTATGGGCTGGCTTCAATGAATGCGACAGGCTAGTCAAAATCGAAAATATCAAGCAAGATGTACGAGACTGACAGATGGCGGCCAAGATACAAAACAGAAATCCAACAAGAAGGGGCAATTGATGCATATGGCAAAGACAAGAAAAAGTCAGGCATCAAGCATGAAGAGGCTTAAGACTGGTAAGTGGCAGGGCCAAAATAAAAAGTAGGCACATAAAAAAGTATTTTTCTCTTCCTATTAAGAGAAAACAATACAGTACCCAACCCAGGCAACTATGTTTATAACCTCTAAAACAACAGTGCTATTGTAAATATTTGCATAAGCTGAGTCAGTTTGTAAAGATCTAAAGCAAGCAATTCCAGCCTTGATCAATATTCATCATTCTGTATAAAAACACAATGAAAGTAAGTTTCTACCGTATCATTATCTAGTAAATGAGGCTTTCTTAATATTTAGTTAGAACAGCATAAGCACATATGATAAATCAATTAATTGATTGTCATCATGTTGCTATTAAGTAACTTAAAACAGTTTCAAGAATATATTTCTTGTTAACCCTTAAGAAGACATGGAATGTTTTAATTGAAATTTAAAACATGCCTAATTGAATATTATTTGAGTACATTTCTGAGTTCACTAATGAAAACCACAAATGTTAAATGTATACATTTTAAGGACATGAGGAAAGATGACTGTATTTAGAAAAGGTAAGTGAGGGAAAGAACACAAACAAAACATCATACCTCTAGGCTTAACTTTATCTGTTTTGATTAAGTTCTGCTATCAGATTGGATATATTACTACTGATGTGCATGGTTGTGCAGGGCATTAACAATACAACCATTGACATGATCAGCTTAATTTAGTCTATGGAAATTAAGACTCTGATGTAGACTTTAGTTATGTTCATTGTTTTCAGGTCACATAGAAATGTTTAGTTGACTTTTGCCAATTTTCTGTTAGTATTTATAGGTAGTTAAAAATCAGTACCAGGGCAGTTATAATGTATTTTTCTCTTGCAGAGTAAGCCAACCAAACCAGAATATACAGCAGTTTAGTTGCTTTGCTAAATATTAATTATGTGGACATCTAGAATTGAAGGGTGCTATGTAAAGTGTTCTTTAGCAAGTTGTGTTATTTTAGAACTTCCATCATGGAATGTGGCTAGACGTACCTTTAAACTAAATGTTTTTTGCACTTAAGTGTAAAAAGCATTTATTTAAGAGGTACATTTAGCCACATTTTGTGAAGACAGTTGTTATTTAAAACCACACATTTGTGTTAAGGAATACATCAGCTATTCATATTTAAGTACCCCACCATTTTATCAAATTCCATTATTGTTTTGACTTCCTAATAAAGGTATAATAAGAGTTTTAGGAATAATTGTGGACTGTGTATAAAATTATTATAAAACAAATATTAAAAACAAACCAATAACAAAAGGAAGCTAATACATATGAACTTATTTAAAGCAATATTGCTAGATGACATTATTAAAAAAAATACACTGAGGTTATTCATTACAATTATTTTGGGTAAAAACAAGTATGGAAGCAAACCACATTTACAAGAGATATGTGAAGGAAGGGAGATAAAATATTATGGTTTCAGGTTGGATTTCACTCTTATGAACAAACACACACAGACTCATGCACATAAAGTAGTCAACATTATTTAAAATCATTCCATCAATTAGTGCTTTCATTATACAAATCAATTCAGACTACCAGTATGCAACTAAAATCACATTTATTTATAGTGTCATTGTAAAGATCACATGCCTTAAAATTGCCAAAACAATCCAAATTATATTGATACTTTAAACTTACCACTTTTGGAACACTCATGAAATTTAAACCCTCATACAGTCAACAAGTATTTCAATTATTAAAAATAACCTGGCATTTAATTTTTGAAATTTAACTTTTTTGTTGGCAGAATGCCCTCCTCTTATGTCTTTCAAAACCACATTCATTAGATAAAGTAAAATTCATTAAATGATTGCACATCAGTGAATGCTTGAACATTGCATGGTCCATATGTTTCACTTTTCTTAGACAAATATGTTCATAAATAATACTCCTCAGGGATATACTAGTGTGGCCAACATAAAATATTTCACAGTTAGAATAATTAGCAATGTAAATCACCTAAAACCATCAATAGGAAAATTACCTGGTGATCGTGTGTCCAGACTGCTTGGATTGATATAATTAGATCTGTTAACTAAAAGGTGACATTGTGAACAAGTTCTACATGCACAGATCTATTTCCTCTTCTTCCTTATTTAAGTTTCTGAAATAAATTAGATGCTTTTATTTATCTACTGGTTACAGTTCAAATTCCTGTTTGTAAAGGATGTAAAGGAAGGTGTATCACATGTCATTGTAATAACTCTTCATTACAGACAATGTTCAAGATAATGTAGTTTATTATTTAGACATTGCTTATTTGTGGCTAGTGATAGGAAAATACATACTAAATTTTATTGTAAACCATTTTATTTTATGTATTTATTTTATTTATCCTTTGTTGATCAGGTAGGTCCCACTAGGCATGTAGCCTCTTTCCAAGAGAGAACCAGTATGGCATTTATATTACTAGGGGAAATTTGTCTAGGAGGAACTTTCCCTTCCCTTCTCTTTTCATTGTGAGGGGGGCATTTTAGTGGTTGCACATCCTGCTTATGCTCCTGGGGTAAAGGCAGCTAGGGGACAGAGAAGAGAGTTGTTATGCTGGTGATAGCAGTACGGTTCTGTCATTTGGACAGAAAACTGTTGAAAAGTGAGTGGATAGTCATACAGTCATTGTTTTGCTTATTTTAAACTGCAAGATTTTGAAGGAGATGTAACTCAAATTGCTTCTGGAGGTTTGCCTGATGAAAACCTGGTTGGTTTATTGAATAAAGGATATTCTTTAGAAGAGTCTGAGATTTTGTGGTTGGATTTGATGGAAAAGTTTTCAGAATGGACAGTGAGTTGGGTAGAAATAAAATGAGTAGTCAGTTGGATGGACATAAAGTTACAGTGGTATGGAGTCAAGTAAATCATATGCTAATGCGGTTGGAAGAACAAGAGGTTTGCGAACTTTATTAAAAAGAAAAATGTTTGCTGTTTGTATAAGAAAGAAAAAAGAAGAAATAATAGATATTTTATGTGGAATAATGTAGCAGTACCTTTGGGTTTTGAAGCAAAGGACTTTAGATCCTTGATTCATTTGGGGAAAGAGACATTTTGTGGCTTAGCATTTGAGACTAAAGACTTAATGTAATTTTTTTTGTTTAATTGTGAAAAATAGGACTGTTATCTCTGAAATGAATGTATATCTTCTGTGCAGAGGACTCAATTAAAAAAGTACAAAATTGAGTAAAACATGTTAAAAATTATTTTTCTTTTAAGAGTTAATCTTTTCTGATATTGTGAAAGTTAAAGATGAGGTGATATTTGGAATATGAAGAGGGAAATGGATATCATTTTAAAATATGAAAAAGATGGGATAAATGTGTTAAGTTGCTGAAAATAGTGAACACTGTGATTCTGAGGAACAAAGAATAATTGTACATAAACTCAGATAAATATTCAATTAGAGAAAGAATAAAAATAAGAAAATAAACATATAAAATACTTCCATTAATCTTAAAATGAAGGAACAATCATATTTTAGAGTGTTTTCAATAAATGTGAATAATATTATTAATATTGAAATAAGAAATGGTATGGTAAATGTAATGAGGATTTTATTCATTAGAGGATGGGAGATGCCTGAAATATGAAAAAAGACTGCAAACAGAAAAAAAATGTGAGTGGAAATATAATATGGAATTTACAATGTGAATATTATTCTGGAGTGACTGTATTGTGTAAAAACAGTAAAAATATTAGATGCAATGCTTCTAACAATGGAAAGGTTAACTGTTGTGGATAGATGTAGAGAATATGTTTATAGAATTATAGCATTATATGCATATACAAGTATCAAGAAAAAGAGAGAATCTGTTTAATCAACTATTAGATTATGTGGTGGTTTACATGAAAGGTATAATTGCAGGGGAATTTAATTGTGATTTAAGTGGAAAGGTAAAAAGAAAGAGAAAGATACTAGAAAATGCAACAAGTGATAAAATGTATGTTAGCTGTGTGGAATAAAAGTCAACAGACTTATAAAAGAGGAGCAATTGGATCTGAAATTGATTATTTTGTACTGTTGAAAGGTTTGGGTGTAGCAGACTGGGAGACAGTAGAGACAGGTTTTTCTGATAATTCAGCAACAAGAATGAAGGTGACGAAAGAAAGGGAATAAAAAGAATAAATGAAAATTATGGAATATATTTACAGATTGAGAAGCATTGCAGTTATTGAGGGATCATATAACCATGAAGGGTTTTTGTGGAAACAATGGTCTGAATAGAAGATTGAATTTAAAAAAGATGTTTAAAATGGGTTTTTAATGGCAGGATGATGTAAGAAAGGAAGTGAAGGTAAGGTATAGAAAGATATATACAAATCTATTGGAGAATATATATATGAATCAAGAGAGTTTTATGATATGGAAATGAAAATATCTAAACAAAATGAAATCAAGAAAAAAATAAGACATTACTAAGCTGAGATATAATTACAAGGGAGAAATGTGGTGGTGTCTGCATATTTGGGTAAAATAATAAAGGAGAATGGTAGCATAATGAGGGAAATGAACATGTGAAAGGAGAGGTAAAACAAACCTAAGAGCAAATTATGAGCACCACAGTACAGCATGTAGAAAGTTTACAAAAAAGTACAATTAAAGGAAATGACAGAGAACAGAAAGTAAAAAAAAAGTCAAGAACAAGTTAAGGAGGAATTTAAAAAAGAAATTACTATTAGTGAATTGGATGAAGTACTTAGGAAAGTAAATGATTCAAAATCAGGTCCAGATGGTATAGGGTATGAAATGAACAAGAAATTAATGGATTGGCAAAGAAAATGTTTTGTAAACATTTTGAATGAATGGTCAAAAGAAGGGTTTGTAAATGAAAGAGTTATGTAGTGGGATATTAACATTTATTGGAAGAAAGATGAGATGAATGAAGCAATAAATGTAGACCCATTAGACTCAGTAACACAAATTATATTTTTTTATGAGAATAATAAAGAGGAGAATGGATGGAAGGATGAAGGGCATTATGCAAGAAAGTATATATTGTGTAAAAGGGAAGTAATGCCAGGAATTATTATTGCTGGTGGGAGAAACTGTGGATAATACTATAAGTAAAAGGGAAGATGTAAAACTTATAATAGGTGAAATTAGTAAGGCATATAATAGGTGATAGTAGTAAGATATTTGATACTGCATGACATGATGCTTTGTGGGATGTTATGGAAAAATATGAAATAGGTAATACAATTAGGAGAGAGTGTATGTCAGAATATCAAAATGATAGAGCAAGAGTTTTAATGAATGGGTGGCTGAGTAAAGAAATATGATGAACTGTGGTATAAGCTAATTATGTCCCAGGAGTGGGATATTGTTTGCATTAGTAAAGAATGTGATAGTGTGAGAAATAGCTTATAAAATAAAATATGCTAGATATGTGAAGCAAAAAGAATGGTTGATTCCAGCTGTTTTGACATATGTAGGTGATATATTTGTGGATGCTAAGAATAAAATATGGATGAGGGAAGTGTTGGTCTGAATGGATGTTTAAGGGCAATGGGAATTACCTTGAATAAAAATAAAATTAATGGTTTTGGTGATGTGACACTGGAGGGATGTATTTTTTAGTGATTGAAGTATCCTTGTCAGGGATAAAATTTGGGGAAAATTATGCAGTTATGAGTCAATGGAGAATTTGATAAAAGAAATGAAAGACATGTCTTTTTTGGAGGACTTAAAGATTAGCATTCAAGAACAATGGTTTATCTGGTGAATTCAGTTTTAATGGGAAGTAACATATATGTGAAATGTTTATATGATCTCAGAAAAATATGAAAAAAGAAATTGTGCGATGTTTTCTTTTATATGGGGGTTCAGAATTATGTCCAGTGAAAAGAGGAGTGTTGGGTATTAGAGAATAAGAAAAACAGATAAGTATTATATAAATGAAGATATTAAAAAGCATCAGAAAAATACTAATATGGAAAAGGAAAATTGATGATACAGAGAAGGATAGAAGGATGTGGTATAATAATGTTATGAAACAATACTATTATGTAAATTTGTGGTAACATTTTTCCAGAAGAAGTGATAAAACCATTAAAGTAAAGAAAATGTGGTGTAGTAACATTGTAGAGTGTCAGGATTTCCAGTGGAGAATGGTAATAAATAAGTTACTGGTAAGGAAGCAGGACAGTTTGACCCTGGATGATTTCACCCCAGTGCAATTCTATATGCTTTCTTATTTAAATTTGCATTTATTGTCTATGAGAATATTTATTGGACAGTTTGACCCCAAATGAATTGATCCCAGACTGTTTGACCCCAATTATACAATAAATAAACAACCACACAACAATTAAATAAACAGTGTCCAAATTAAATAAAATGAGGCAGCTCCAAGGAACAAATGCTGCACTGTAGAGAATAAATCCAAAAAGCAGTCCAAGTAGAACACAGAAATAGCAGCGCAGACCAAGGCTGAGTATAACCATAAAAACAAAGTAATCAGATGTATAAAAACATAGAACTGTTTAATGAACAAAAACAGAAGACAAAAACAGGTAAGTGCTTTCACCAACAAGGCTTCTTCTGACCATACACAGAGTAAAAACAGCCAGCTTAAGAACTATCTTACCCAAGTGCAATTAATTAAACAATCAAAGAATCAAAGCAACTTGCGACCATTTAAAGTGCTAACAACTAAAAATAATATATTACACCATAAAAACTACATGTGTAAACATATATAAAAGAAATAAAAAAATAATATATACATACATATATATATATATATATATATATATACTGATTACTTAATGCTCACAGCTCTAGATTTAAGAATAGGTTTTAAGGGGACTTTGTCATTAAGACCAAGTCCCTGATCTGCTCTAAGCCTCATAATCCATCTAGTCTCTCTCACCTCAGTATAATTCCTAACATCTCCACCACGAGGATTGGGTTTAATCACCTCAATGACTAAAAAATTAAAGGTATGCTCAGAACCTGCTTGTAGAGCATGTTCATACAGAGCATTATTACCTGACTTAACTCTGATATGATATAAGTGCTCCCTTATTCTGTCTTTAAACATTCTGGTGGTTTTACCAACATAATATGACCAATAGGACACACAGTAAGCTAGGTATACAACATGTTCTGTCTGACAAGTGGCTACTGCATTAAATTTATACTTAATGTTTAGTCATAGGATGTACAAAACATCCACTGCTGCCTATATACCCACAATAATTACAACACTTACAAGGGGTAGTGCAACAAACAGTATCCATAGTCACTGTATTGGTGAAACCCATAGGATAGCATAGCATCCTTCTCAAATTCAGTTTTTTCTTATAAACAAAACCGGGAATGTCCCATACAATCTGTTTGATGTCAGGGTCAACAGTTAGGATGCCTAAATTCTTATTAATAATTCCTCTGATCTCATCAGCATCCTGTGTATAAAACAATGGGACCTTAAACTGATGGCTTAATTCCTTCCTCACATTACTGGATATATTCATCTCATAGTCAGAAAAATATGGACATGCTACATCTGTCCTCAACAAAGATATTCCATCCATTCCTTTGCAGGTTTCAGAGTTGTTATAGCATCTTGCTAACAGCCTTTCTTCTAGGCTTAATAATTCAGATTGAAATCCCTCTTCAGAGGCATTCAACCTTGATGCACCCCTTATGACATTCCTAAAACATAATTGGGGTGCATACTATGTTTGTGCAAAAGGGTATTCCTGTAGCAGGTCTTCCTATGCACTCCACCGTTAACCATCCCATTTTCCAACCTCTCTATTAGGACATCAAGATATCCTATTCTGGTCTCAGAGGATATAATAGTAAACCTTAAAAAAGTAGTCAAGCCATTCAATTCTTGAAAGAACAAGTCCAACTGTTGTGGACTTCCTGTCCAAATAAAGAACAGGCCATCCACAAAACATCTTTAAAATGGTATAAATGCAACAAAATCATGTAGTTTATATAAGAATTCTTCCTCCCAGGTGGCCATAAACATGTTGGTGTAGCTATTGGCACATGAAGTGCCCATCGCAACACCATCCTTTTGTATGTAAACCTGATCATCAAAAATTTAAATATTGTTCTGTAAGACAACCTCTAATAGAGGCCACAGCAGGTCAATAAAGGATTCAGCATATTCGCCATGTTTCAACAGATAGCTGTGGATACATTCAACCCCTTCTGCATTCGGTATAACCGTAAACAGTGATTGTATGTCTAAGGTAACAAATAAAAACATTGCTTCAGCAGGTAGATGTTTGGTGAAACTATACAAATCTAACAAGAATTGTTTAAGAGTTCTTAAGGAAGTAAACATTCCTGTTAATAACTGGTCATAAAAACTTCTCTATGAATAATGACAAGGATTCGGTGCACCAACCTTGACCAGCTATCATTGGTATCATCGGTGGGTGGGCACCATCCTTATGTATATTAGGTAAGCCTTGGATGGAGGGTATATGGAGGTCATCAACCTTAAAGAAACAGCACATTTCCCTCATAATCAGTTCACTCTTGAACAAGTCCTCGAGCACAGAGTTAATCCTTTGAATCAAAACACTAACTTGTGTCATGCCAATACATAAAAAAATGTAACACCATTTAACATCGACTTAATAGTAGAAAAATAATATAATCTATCCATGATAATAGTGGGTCCACCTTTGTCAGCCAGTCTGATTACAATATCAGTGCCACTTCGTAGGCTTGACAACGCTGCCCTTTGTTTCATACTAAGGTTAAACCATTTTAACATTCCTATTTTCTGACATACATTTTCTACCAGAGTCTAATTTATATAGGTCATTCTCAACTAATTTAATTAAAGCATCAACCAGGCATAGACACACTGGGTTTCTTAAAACAATTAATATAATTAGAGGGTGTACTTCCAAATTCCATCTTCAACAAAACATTTTTTGTAAAATCTCTAACATCCAAAATAGTGTCAGTTAATTCACTAGTATGAGTGGGAATAAAAGATAGGCCTTTCTCTAGGACTTCAGTCTCATCAGGAGTTAGGGCACATTTAGAAATATTCCACACTATCGTGTCTCCATTCCATCCCACATTTTATTGATTGTCTGTCCTGATGACCTCTCTGGGGACAACTTCCTTTTCTGTCACCCTCTACTCATAGAGCGAGTTTTGCCTCCCCTGATGCATAAAGGGAGAGGGTGTGTAATATCATTATCCATATAACTTGGCAGATCACCACTTGGGGCAGCAGTATTAGAAATGGGGACCTTCTGTCTTACATCAGGTCCCAGTGAATGTACAAGAACTGTAGAGCTTGTCTTATTAGACTCATTACTATCTGAAGTACTACTAGATAAAACTTCAGAGCGAGCAGTATCAGATGTAACATTCAGCAACTCTTGGTCAACACTGGTAGAAGGTGCAGTTTGTAGATCATGTTTGTCAGTTATTGCATCAGCATGCCTAGTCAGGCCAATACTAGGAACATTAGCAACATTCAATGACACATTATTAGTTTTTTGAACAGTTCTTCTTTGCACAAAATCATTCCTAGGCCAGGTGAAAATGTGGCCATTCTGGAATCACTCTCAAGCTTACATTTTTTCAGTTCCAGTGACCTTTTTTCATACAAAAATACATTGTCTCCATAGCTCGCTCAACAGACTGTGTTGGAAAGTTGTCATGCAAATAACACTGTTGCTTTTTAATCTCCCCCTTAAATGAAACTCTTCAGGGGAGAAAAAGTCATTTAACGACATCATAAACTTGAGGCTTACCTCAATATTCAATTACTGCCACTTCGTTAAGAGTTCTGGATATTGTGTCCCAAAGGTGGGCATTTTTAATATCTGTAGTGCTCCCGGTATAATTTTCCTCTTAATGCAGACTTCAAAATGCTAGCACTGTTTCTGTAAATGTTTTAAATTCAGGAAATCTGGTTCCAGATGCTCTGTCCCTCTACGTAGCCCTGAGAGATCCACTGAGCCCTCAGCTTGCATGGTGGAACCGGAAGTAGCTTCAAAGAGCATCAACAGGTTATTTTCACTCGTAATGCAGCTTATCGACCTCTCTGAGGTGCGTTTTAGTTGTATAGCACTCTCAGGATTATAAGCCAGTTCAATATTAGTAGACTGACCCTCAGTCATGTAACCAGGGAGGTGAAAAGGCAGTAAGAGTAAAATAAATAAAATGAGGCACCCCCAAGGAACAAACACCCCACTGTAGAGAATAAATCCAAAAAGCAGTCCAAGTAGAATGCAGAAACAGCAGAGCAGACCAAGGCTGAGTATAACCATAAAAACACAACAATCAGATGTATAAAAATGTAAAACTTTTTAATGAACAAAAACAGAAGACATAATCAGGAAAGCACTTTCACCAACAAGGCTTCTTCAAACCATACACTGAGTAAAAACAGCTAGCTTAAGAACTATTTTGCCAAAGTGCAATTAATTAAACAATCAAAATAATTAAAGCTACTTGGGACCAGTTAAAGTGCTAACAACTAAAAATAACATATTACATCATAAAAAATATTTGTGTAAACATATATATATATATATATATATATTAAAAAAAAAATATATATATATATATATATATATATATATATATATATATATATATATATATATATACTGATTACTTAATGCTCAGAGCTGTAGATTTAAGAACAGGTTTATTTATTTATTAGAGAGTTTGACCCCAGATGATTTGATCTCAATTATGCAATAAATAAACAACCATAAAACAATTAAATAAACAGTGTCCCAATTAAATTTAATAATAGCATTTTAATACTTAATCCCCCAGATTCTCTATGCCTTGCATGGTATGCAAGATCAGTGCAGGAATTTGAGCAGGCAATATGTCTGCCGTGCGATCCAGGAACAGCCTGCAGGGGGTGAATGAGCGTTCCTGCACTAATCCTGCACGGACAAAGCCCCTGTATGCAAATCACCCCATTTGCAGGAGAAATTTATGCAAATGAGGTGAATTTGCAATTCAGGAAGGTTGCAACCAGCCATGCAGGACTAGTGCAATCTGCAGAAATGTACTTGGTTAGTAACCGAGTACATTTTTGAAAAATCCAAAACAGAGCTGTGACAGCTCCAAATAAAGGTTGCATATCAATTAAGAAGCATATCAATGGCCAAGTATAAGGCCACTGGCATTGCAAACAGCCCCCCCCAAATAAAAAAAAAATCAACTTTTTTTTTTAGCCAATCTCGGCTGTTTAAGCGTAGGGCAGTGGCGCGCAAATGGGATCGGGGGAAAAATAACAAAATAAACCTAAATTAAGCATTCTAACTAAAATCACTATTCTGCCATGCAAGGCAATGGCAGGCAGAAGACAACATGGCCAGTGAGTAGTGGTTGCTAAGGATGGAGGCTCAGTGTGAGACATGTAACTATGCATTAGCAGGCAATCCTATGCAAATGAGGGGAATGATAGTGAATCCCAGTTTTCCCCAGCATTCTAGTCAGGTCCCAACAGTGTAAGAGTAGGAATAGCTTGGTGCAAACCTAGGAGTTAGCTGACATCATTGGGGGTGTGTGTCAGGCATACTGTAAGCGGATTGGAGCCCTGTGGCCTGGGTTTGCTCCTAGCTTAGCACAGCTAAGCTGGGGGGGGTCTGAATCTGCCTAGCACTCTTTACATTGCCTAAGCAGGTGTGTGCACCATGCACTGGGTTTTAAAGGAAGAAAATAAAAAGTTAAACCAGGAAATAGCAGCATTGTACACATTTGAGCATTCTGATTGTGCTGCGGGCCCCCGGGTTTAAACAAGAAGGCAATGGGAAGGGAAAACAGCAGTAGGAAGGTAACCAAGGAGAACTAGCATAGCTGACAGGTGAAATGTATCAGAATCAGCCAATTACACAGGCAGCAGACCATCCCAGCCCAGAACATTACTATAAACTATGCAAACACTGTCCCCTCTGTTTTTTCCCACACTCTACACCACCAGTGTAAACAAGAGGGGAACTTTTAACACTCACAACAACAAAATGATAGGGGCTGCAATAGCTATCATACAACAACTTGTGGATGAAGCTGAGGGTGTTGAGGATGTGAATGTTGTCGACCAACCCACAGTGAGGAGATGGAGCAGTGTGTGCAAACCCAGGGTAACCTACCAGGAGCTACATGAGCTGGAGATAGTGGAGCACTATAGGGTAGACAGGGACCTCCTACAGGAAATTGTTGAGCTGTGCTGGCCACGCCTGACACACAGAACTAACAGAGGGGAACCCATCCCAATGGATCCCAAGGTATGTGTAGGCCTAAGAATACTAGCTACAGGTACCTTCCAAAGGCCAACTGGGGAAATGATGAGGATCTCACAGGAATCAGCATCCAGGGTACTCCATCAGTTCCTGGATGCCATGTCAGCACATGTCGGTGAGCATGTATATTCCGCCAACACCCATGAGGCATTGGCCAGCAATAGGCAACTGTTCCACCAAATAGCAGAATACCCTGAGGTAGTGGGTGCAATAGACTGCATCAAAGCACCACCCGGTGAACGGAGTAGGGTCTACATCTATCACAAGGGCTTCCCCTCCATCAACTGCCAGGTCATGTGCGATGCCCAGTGCATAATAATGAATTTGTGTGTTGGCTGCCCTGGAAGCTATCACGATTCCCACATCTGGCATCTGATGCAGCTGTACCAGAGATTTGCCAATGGGGACATCCCTCACGGTCACCTAGTGGGGGATGCTGGATATGCACTGTATCCATGTCTGGTGACACCCATCAGAAATGCACACACAAACCCGAACAAGAACTCCATAATGAGGCACACGCACAGACCAGAATTATAGTAGAGCATGTGTTTGGGATACTCAAGTCATGGTTCTGGTACCTGGACACATCTGGTAGAGCTTTGCAGTACTCACCAGCTACATGTACCCAAATTGTCCTCGTTTGTGCCATGCTACACAATATGATCCTGCAGAAACAGCTGCAGCAGGAACAGCACAGGGCAGGGCCACACAGCCCCCCCCACCATTGCCAAGGCATGCACAGGCACAGAGTGACTCGGAGGAGGAACAACCTGAGCCTGCCCCAGTAGGCAGAAGGAGGCATGCCCAGTATGCCGTGGCCTTGGCAAAGAGACAACTCATAGCACATACACTGATACAGGAGGGACCCAGGGAATAGCACATCTCTCTCTGACTCTCACATATAGTAAAATGGATGCCAAACATTACAATACCTGTGCTCGACCATGTGTAGTAAGTTTACTATGTGCATCCAACATAGGCAGCCCTGCAGCACCACCCTCAATACTGGGACACCCACAAGGTAAGTGACTCACTCATGCCAGTCAGGCGGGTATACATACCCAACAACAGTCACAGCCAGCAGGACAGGTATAGACAATTACGAACAAAGACTGTGCTATGGCCTCTGAATGAGGCCTATGGGTAACCCACCCCATGCCTACACAGACAGACTACAGCAGGTCAGGCAGTGGGATGTCAGTTCTGAAGGGTAGGAAGTCAAAAACTAATATGTAGGTAAATAAAAGCTTAGATCTGTAGTACACTGTTATGTCTCTAGTCAGCATGATAGGTAAGACTACAGAATGAAATGGAGTACCTGACATACCAGTGCAGTCATAGCAAATGTGTACAAGTGTCAGGTGTGCCCCCCATCGTATGTAGACATGTAGTAACAGTCAGGTGTGCTCCCCAATCCTGTGTACAAATGTAGAAATAGTCAGGTGTGCCCCCCAAATCCATTGTAGAAGTGTAGAAATAGCCAGGTGTGCCACCCCATCCTATGAAGAAATGTAGTAACAGTCAGTTGTGCCCCTCCAATCCTGTGTAGAAATGTAGAAATAGTCAGGTGTGCCCTCCAATCTAATGTAGAATGTAGTAACAATCAATGCCAAATGATTGACGGATACCCTGCAGAAACAGTATGCTACCTGTAGGTGTACAGCACAGAGATCAGCACTGCAGTACAGACTACCTGGACTTGATCCACACATTCAATACAGATGGGCATACTGGGCATGCTCACACACAGAGAAATGAAGGCACTGCCTGTCAACAACATACTGAAAGATCATACTGGGTATGCACACACACTTAAACACATGAAGGCCATGTCTGCAAACACCAGTGGACCAGACATATCTGGCAGTTGCAGATGTTAGACACTCCTCAGTATGCACCACACATGCTTTGCACACACAGTGGACAGGAATACAGACATATATCTAAGGACAACACACTATAATAAGCCAAAGGTAGATGTATATAGATGTGTGGAAGAGGGTGACTGTGACAAGGGGCCATTCAGGCCTGTCCCACCCAGCACACAGCCAAAAGGCCACAACCACATGAGGTTCAGATGTCACTCACTGTAAATACTAACCACCAGTTTCTGTCAGCATTACAGACTATGTGGTGTATGTGCTAGCTGTGCAACATGACTGTACAAGGAAGTAGTCATCTAGCAGCTGTATAAACATATCTGTGGAATATGACCCTGTATGTGCCTGCATGTGGTGTGTCAACCTCTAGATGAAAGGGTTATGGCCCATGCACACAAACTGCCCTTCCCATAGCCCTACTATGACAAGCCTGCTGAGGTCATCCACTGTGAAATACACATTTGGGAGAATTGTAGCCCAGTAATGTCTGTGGTGCATCCCATATCTGTACACTGCTGTAGTGTGATAAACTAGTTAAGTAGGAGTTCCAGTCGCAGATATGGCAAGTGTGTGTGTGTCTGTCTGCCTCTGTCTGTGTAGAAAGCAATGCTTTTTTAGGATAGTCGCACTCCCTACAACTCAAATGCTCTACTTTGGTAAGGCTGCTGATGTCATACACCTAGAAATACACCTGTGGGAAAGTTGTAGCTCAGTAATCTCTGTAGCATGTCCTATAACTGCGTATTGCTCTAATATGGTAAATTAGTTAGGTAGGAGTTCTAATCCCAGACTTGGCAAGTGTGTGTGTGTCTTTCTGTCTCCGTCTGTGTGGAGAGCAATGTTTTTAGGGTAGTCACACTCCCTACAATTCAAATGCTCTACTTTAGCAAGGCTGCTGTCATCCACCTAGAAGTGCACCTCTGGGAAGGCTGTAGCCCTGTAATCTCTGTAGCGTGTCCTATAACTGCCTACTGCTGTAGTGTTGTTGAATAGTTAGGTAGGAGTTCTAACCCCAGACCTGGCAATTGTGTCTGTGTGTATGTGTTACTATGTTTGTGTAGGGAGCAATGCATTTTAGGCTAGTCACACTCACTATAATTCAAATGCCCTACTTTGGCAATACTGCTGATGTCATTCACTGTGAAATACACCTTTGGGGAAGGAGAAATCCAGTAATCTCCGTGGTGCATCCTATAACAACATCATGCTGTAGTGTGATATAGAACACTGGTAGGGGTTCTATCGCCACACATGGCACTGGTGGATGTTTTGTGTGTGTTAATGTGTTTGGTAGGGAGCAATGCATTTTAGGCTAGTCACACTCACTACAATTCAAATGCCTTACTTTGGCAATACTGCTGATATCATTCACTGTGAAATACATCTTTGGGAAAGGAGAACTTCACTAATCTCTGTGGTGCATCCTATAACAACATAATGCTGTAGTGTGATATAGAACTCTGGTAGGGGTTCTATTCCCACACATGGCACTGGTGGAATTTTTGAGTGTGTTACTATGTTTGAGTAGGGAGCAATGCATTTTAGGCTAGTCACACTCACTACAATTCAAATACCCTACTTTGGAAATCCTGCTGATGTCATTCACTGTGAAATATACCTTTGCGGAAGGAGAACTCCAGTAATCTCTGTGGTGCTTCCTATAACAGCGGCATGATGTAGAACTCTGGTAGGGGTTCTATACCCACACATGGCACTGGTGGATGTTTTGTGTGGGTTTCTATGTTTGCGTAGGGAGCAATGCATTTTAGGCTAGTCACACTCACTACAATTCAAATGCCCTACTTAAACAATCATGCTGATGTCATTCACTGTGAAATGCACCATTGGGGAAGGAGAGCCCCAGTAATCTATATGGTGTGTCCTATAACAGCATAGTGCTATAGTGTGATATACTAGTCAGGTAGGAGTTCTAATCCTAGGCATGACAGGTGTTTGTGTGTGCGTGTGTGTGTGTGTGTGTGTGTGTGTGTGTGTGTGTGTGTGTGTGTGTGTGTGTGTGTGTGTGTGATTCGTATCCTGCATGGCGGTGTTTGTGAGTGTGTAACAACTGGACTCAATGTGGACTGGGTTTTGCAAACTTCTTATATAGGTGGGCCATGTATATATCACAATGTCCACCGTACAGGGATAACAGATGTGAAAGAACCAAGAGGCTGGGGTGCAAATTCATACCCATAAATGTGACATCAATGCCAGCTGAACAATGTTAGCAAGCCTTGTATTACCCAGGGTACACTCTCAACCCATGTTGCATACACACACACACTTTCCTAGGCAACAGCCGCTATGTTGGTAGTACCCTGCTTATTGACCCCTAATAGTAACCATGGTGTGATTGCAGTGGGCTACAGAGGACATGGCACCCTGTCCATCAGTCCAATAGGCATGTATATGCCGACAGTGCACCTCCCCCATGTTCCCCACTGGACACCTGCAACACCTGTGGTGCCATCAAATGTGACCCACAAAGGACATAACATGCCTGAAACACAAGCCCTGTATGGACAGATGCCACTGACACCAGGGAATGCTGGTATCATGCTATCAATGTAGGTGCAGGGCCAACCTGTTGTCCATGAACAGTTCCCGCCACATGTGGCCAGGATTGGCACATCTGATGATAATGATCAGTGTGCACAACATAGGCCAGATACCCCAGGTACAGTTCCACATGTCACTGTGCATGCATGTGGGAGGTGTGCACATCCCAGACACTGTCCATATCATGGACTAAAGAACACATACATGGCAAGCAATGCACAGCATTGGCCACATGCAATAGTCACCCAGGTGACTGGATGGTGAATACAACGCCCACCTGTGTGAGCAACTCCAGACACTACACCCCTGAGCCATAATGCAGACTATTGTCACGTGGCCTGATGCCAAGGTATACCCATCACCTAGACTTGTATAGCCATCTGGCACAGTCGAACACAACACACCCATGAAGCAGTGCACCCATGCATGTCAGTACTGGCACCCTTGTCTGTGTGTGTGTTATATGATGTGTATGACCACATTCACACTCACTAGAACCCCCATTGGCACACTAGAACCCCCATTGGCATATTGAAGCATGCTGTCTGATGTCAGACACCTCCACATACCCTTTGCACATATAACCTCTGTATGACCCCTGTGGTGAATGTGATACCTGCACAGTACTGTGTTGTAGCAATCCCACTAGTGATGAGTTCTATTCCTGGCCCTGCCAAGTGTGGCAATGTGTGTGCATCCCTGTGAGAGTGCGGCTGTGTTGACGCTAACACCTGTTCATGCGGGCAGGCATGGGTACTACACCTACAACATAGCTACTATATCTCTGTTGCAGATGTCACTCACCATCACATATACATTCTGAGGGCTCCGCAGCATGTAGCATATGTGGTGCATCCAATAACTGCATGGACATGTGATATCACTGCATAGTCATCGGGAGATTGATACCCTGTACTGGTAGATGTGTGACACAAACATGTGTAAGTTTTACTCTCCCACCCCTCCCTGGCTTTTCTGTGCCTCTGTCTGCATCTCTTACTCCCTCTCTGGTGGATGTGGAGACTTGCACCTGCTTTGCTTAGGCAGCAGCATGTGTATCTCAAGTGATGCTCAGGATCAGCTGATGGTCTCTGCATGAGTTGCAGTCCTCCTCTAGCTGATTGCATGTAGAACAGCTGTGGTAACATTCCCATAGCCAATTTCATGGAAACACACACCAATATCTAGGAACATCACGTTGATGTTGGGCTTTTCATTCACTGTGAGCAGAAACTATATATGTTGTTTGGCAAACAGCATCTCAGATGGATTGGGGTCTACCTCTAACAACATACACTGTGGAGACAGGCCAACACACAGGAATGGGATGTGCCTGATCTGACTACAGACTATAAGTGCTGCTATACTGCATTTGGAGTAATGTTGGTTTAACAGGGTGTGTGTGAATATGGCTGTCCTACATGTTTACATACCTGCCATGTCAGTGCTATGTTAATGAGGGAACAACCATCTGTAGGGCCATCTGCAGACTGGCCAGTGTGTGGTGCCTTTTGATTCAGGTGTTACCTACTGAGCACCTATCTGTGAACTGCAGAAGGTAGTGTGAGGATTGCAGTCTGTAGATGGTGACAGCCATGAGAGTTACTGAATTCAAATCCCTCATAAGACATATTTTATTTATTTATTTATTTTATTTTACATTTGTTGACCGGGATAGTCCGGCTGGATGCATGTCCATTTTCAGCGGAGGCCTGGGGAGAAAAGCTCTAAGGGTAAGCAGATACAGCATTACATAATACCAGCATTACATATTACAAACAGACTATTTACAGAGATTACATAAGTAAGCAAGTTAAACAAGTTCCACAGGTTACAGTTAATCCTGAGCACAAGTCAGGATTAAATTAAATTACACAGTAAACTGGTTAACAGATTTTTACACATTCTAGAGAAAGTTAGCCAGGCTTGATACATTGACATAGCCAGTTAAGTGACAAAATGTTGTTTGAGTCTAGTTTTAAATTGACCTGAGGTGGAAAGTAAGGTAATATCAGCTGGAAGAGAGTTCCAGCATCTACTTACAGAGTTTGCAAAGAGAGAATCACCGGCTGTGTTATTAATTTTGAATTAGTAGTTTGTTAGAGGATCAAAGCGGTCTAGGATTGCTATAGGGGGTGATAATATTTTTAAGTGCAGGAGTATTGTCCGGATTATAGAGAATTTTATAGGCCATAATCAGTTGGTTATACTGGATTAGGCTGGGTAGTTCAAGCCAACCAAGCTGATTTAGATTGATGCAATGATGTGTCCTAAAAGGCAGCCCAGTGGCAAACCTGGCAATGTGGTTGTAGCAAATTGAGAGTTTGTTAAGGACAGTCTTGTTCAAATTCGAGAGTAGAGGGGATGCATACAGAAGGATTGAAAGAAGGTGAGAGCGAGCTATGGCAATTTTAGCTGGAGGGGTTAGGAAGGCTTTTATTCTGTAAATTAACCCTAGTTTTTTATTGATGGTTTTGATACTTTGGTTAACATGTACGTCAAATTTGAGATTATTGTCTATGATGACACCTAATAGTTTTGTAGATGGGTCAGGGGAGATTATTGTGCCATCATTTGATTTTATGGTAAAGGTGAAAGCAGTAAACCTACGTGTTGGTGAAAATAACAGCATTTTAGTTTTTTTGGGATTTAGGATCAGACGATGTTCAGAAAGCCAGTTTTCTATTGTATTAAAGGTGGTCTGGGTAGCTGACCATAACTCTACTGGAGATGTGGCTGAGCAAATCAGAGTAGAGTCATCAACATATTGGATACAGCTGACTTTTGGGATGACAGTATAAAGGTCGTTAATGAAGATGGAGAACAGCAAGGGCCCTAGTATAGAGCCTTGTGGTACTCCGAGGGTGTTAGGTAGAAGGTTAGAGAGTTTGTTCTGCCAGAGGACAGCCTGCTGTCGACCATTCAGGTAGGATTGAAACCATTGGAGGGCTCCAGTATCTAGACAGAATGTTTGCAGGGTGTGGATTAAAAGTTGGTGATCAACCATATCGAATGCCTTGGAAAGATCCAAAAAGAGGGCTGAGGATATATAATTATTGTTGCAATTATGGTTTATGGTGTTAGTAAAGGCTAGGAGGGCTGAAGTAGTACTGTGATGAGGACGGAAGGCATGCTGAGTGTCTGCCATAAGGCGATTTTGGATTAGGTGGTGCATGAGTTGTCTATGAATACATTTTTCCATAATCTTTGCAAGTGGAGAGAGAATAGCTATTGGCCTATAAGTGGAGAATTCAGTAGAGCTGCCTCCTTTGTGAAGTGGGATTACATAGGATATTTTCCAGATGGTGGGAATTTTAGCTTCTACTATGGTTCAATTGATTAGTATTGAGATGGGGTAAGCAATAGCATCAGCTGATTTTTGTAGGTACTCGGCAGGGAGTTGATCAGCAAAAAGTGTAGTGGGTTTTAATTTTTTGATCAAGGTACGGATAAGTGAAGTGGCGACTGGTTGGAAGCTGAACGCAAGTAGGTTTCTAGGGGTGCTACTTTCAGGACCAGGGGAGCTAGGAGGTAGTTGGCTAGCTAGGGCTTGAATTGTCTCAGTAAAGAATTGGTTAAAACTATCAGAAACATTTTCAGGGGTTTTATCAATAGTAGCAGCAGGGATTGGGGTTGAAGTTTGTCCAGGATGTAGTAGATTATTTAAACCTGCCCAAAACTTCTGAGGGTTATTTTGATTTACTGTCTGTAAATTACAGTAGTATTGTTTTTTGTCTTGTAAAATTGATTTTTTGGTTTCGTTCCTGGATTGCCTGTATTTAATGTGATCTTGAGGGTCTTTAGAAGAACGCCATAAAGCCCATGCTTTGTTTCTAAGGGTAATTTTGAGTTTAGACTCTATAGAAAGCCATGGTGCAGTTTTTGCCTTGGTTCTCTTTGAACGAACATATGGTGCAACAAACTCTGTCACAACAGTAAATGTATAAGGTTATCAAAGCAACATGTCATTATTGTCACTGTGTATGCACCTCCAGCCACAATCCTGACAACCTTTGTACATATGTCATGCAGTAAGGGCTGCATATGTACTGTACACCATAATTAGTGGCATCATATCTGGTAACAACCCAGTGAAATATCAGACTGCTACACATGTAATGTATAGTAGGGGTTACATTTGATGACATAACCTGGAAATTCTGTGGTTGTGTGTACAGTACTGAGGTCTGTGTACTTATGGTGATTGTCGGCAGTGTGTGTATTGTTAATATGTACCTTGGCCTGGGTACAGACTGTGGTAGATGTCATTGTTCTTGGTACTGTTCTATCTAATGTTACATGCTGCTCCACTGTATGTTACCCTATTGGCTTGCATGTTTGTAGGACTATACACACACATGTCCCATACCACAGACAGGCAGTGGACTACACTGTGTAGCAGCCCAGTATATGTAGGGTTAATGTGTGGGTGGCACATATGAGGCTGGTGTTGAACAGATAGTCCATATACTGTAATAATACGCTAGCATGCCAAATGTAGCTGTGGCTGTGTTCACATTGGTTGTGGAGAAGCACTTACACACAGGTGTGTGTTACTCTGTACCGTGGCATGCCTGTAGAGCCTGCTATGCCATACAGATTCTTCTGTTTGTCGGTGTGCTTGTGATGGTGTCAGTTGTGCCTTGTTATGTAACAGTGGCATCCCAGTGTGTCAACTGAGTACTTTACCCCCTAGGGATTGTCTACAGAGTGTAGTTTGAGGCTGCTGAACTATACTGCATTACTTACCATTGATTGTTTGGTATCCTGTGGCCCAGTCTGTCTTTACTATTGTACTACTTGATGGCCTTGGCCTGGAGACCAACATTTGTTAACATTTCCAGACTACTGTATTACTATACCTGTTTCACAGATGCATTACTCAGTTTATATGGATGTCAGTGTCTAAACAGCTATATGACATGGCATATTCAACTGTAATAGTCCACAAAAAAGCTTTCTCATTTATGCACACCTGTGTGTGGTGTTATAGCCTTTGATATCTCTGTGGGTAAATGTTGCAGGCAATGAATGTCATTTGGATGGGTGGCTCATACAGTCTCCAGTTAGTAAGGTGGTAACTGTAGGAATACTGGCTGTTCCATATTGTGTGCACGTACTACATATGTAACTTAATGTACATATCACTGTGTGTGTATGTGTAGTTACATATATATATATATATATATATATATATATATATATATATATATATATATGTGTATCTGCATATATGTGTCTGTGTATATGTATCCTAGGGATGCCCATGCTGTGTCTGGTCTTGGTTATGGCATCTGCAACACTTGGTAGTGTAGTGTATTGCTTAAAAGTGCTTACTCCCACTTACCCCAGTGTTAATTTCTTTAAAATAAAAGAAAAGGGGGTTGATAGGAAAATGGTGAAATAAGGGGCACAAAGATGGAAAGACAGTAGGGAAAATAGCCAGGGATGTGCAGGAAGGGTGTAAGGAAGCTGCTCATTTCTTCTACAGCAACAGCTTTGCATATACACTGAATTTGTAGGTAGACTTGGACACTCAAACCCCTGGGAGTGGGTGAGGACAACAATAATATGTTGTGATGCCAATTAGACAGGATTACATGTGTCCAGTGCACACATGTGCGAAATGGACAGCTATGTATGGGGCAAGATTATTTTGTGGGAACAGATTGCCCTTTTTTCATTTTTCAAATGAGAGTGGGATGTTGGGGAGGGGTAGTAGGTATATTTCGGGAGGTAGGTTGGGTAGGTTGACAGACAAGACAAATAAGAAACATACAGGTGCGGTATATGACACATGTGTGGTGGTAAACCCCTTGACGGGGAGGGGTGTTGGGATATCGAAATCCCACAAGCCCCCTAGTGGTAACAGTGGGACTGAGGTCCCCACCCATGGGCAGTCACCACTGCACCTTCACAGCCCCAAAGGTGGCTGTGCTGGAGGCTGAGTCGCAGAGCCAGGTTGACTCTCAATCTCGATATGCAGCCCTCGAGCTGGCATAGAAGATCACCAAACTGCTGGTCAATCTCTCTACACACCATGGCCTTGACCCGGTGATGGGTGACAGGTGCCTGTCCATGCCCACTCACAGGGGGGTTGAGCCCCATCCCCTGAGGCAGTTCCACCCGAAGGTGGTGCAGGACTAATGGACAGGTAGGTCCCAGATTTAGGCCCCAGACATGCTGGTGACCAGTGCCATGGCCAGCTGAGGTGGGACAGGTAATTCCACTGGGACCGGCCTTCCCAAATGTTCTATAGTGTTTTGATTTCATCATCATATGTGGGTTAGTAATAGTCAACACATTCCAAGGTTAGGTATAACAGCATGCATAGATATTTCCATTAACCCAGACACCAGATACGGAACAGTTGCATGGCAAACAGATCACATGCATATATGGGATCACTTCTGTGTCTCTGCTCAACAGTGGCACAGGAAAATAACTTTCTTGGGTGACATGAGCCAGGGATCTTTGTTGGCTAGGCTTATGTAGGCCCTTGGGCCGATAGCCTAGTACCTACCTATGAACCTATGAACCTATGGGACCACAGTGGTAATAAGAACAGCATGCAGGTACAGTGATGGCACCATGCCACCAATGTTGGAATAATTAAATATAGCACATGCATGGGAACCGTTAACATATTTATCAAACAATTGGACATTATCAGAGTCATTACATACCAGGTGGGGTGGGTATGTTGATTATTGTTGGAGATATGGTGGGGGGGGGGGAGAAACATGTCAATTAACAACTACTATATTCCTGTAGCCCACATTACTTTCCTAGTCAGTGCTGTTATCTGTACCTTACAAGTCTTACTACACTACCCTATAGCCTTAGTTTGGACAGTGATATGGCTGTCATCATCATTACACATGAACCGGTTTTATCTGCAGTATACACCTCTTACCTGGTATACCTGTGGATGGACTGTTTGTTAACACTAACTAACTGTTTCTACACAGACTCTGGCCATGTGTTGACCACATGCTGGTGTACTGGGACATATCTAGAATATTGCCCTATGCCACCTTTAGTGACCTGACACACACATATATATGCTTTCCTACACAGTTATATTATGTAACACAGTGTGGGTGACAGTGACCAGTGATACTTTATTATTCAGAGAAACTGCAGCACTCACAATTCCCTACAATACCAGAGTGAACAGTACCAGTACAGGTTATAATGGTCTGTATTCCTCAGCACAGTGTTCATATCCAACGTACCTGTGGGAGCAATGTTTGTTAGCAATACCTTACTGTTGCCACACAAAGTTCCATTTTACACATTAGTATTATGCACATACATCTCACTCTGTTAATGTACACACTCTGGTCACAGCTTGACAACATGGGAGTGTAGATAGGACATACTTGAAATATTACTCTCCTAACAGTTTTGGGGGTTGCTACAATGACAGGTGTGTTCTCATAGATGTTTGACAATCCCTTGTATTCCCTGTTTGCTGGCTAAACATCTGGGATCATCCCACAAACTTACCAGGGGGACAGGAGGACAGGCAGCAGATATGGGCACATATACTGGACATTCTGGCCTCATCTGTACAGTTGTGGGGTATGATTCTGTATGCAGCCTAATTCCACTGCCAGGATTCAGACCATGGCTGTGTCTGCTACAACTTAAACACTGTCCATCACAGTTGTGTCTGCAATATAGATATTGCTGTATATCTCCAATCTGCTTTCTGTCTTATTAATCCCCTGTGCTTATGCATTTTGACCTTGTATAACAACACTCTTATACAGATTTCCTAGACATTTATATGTTGTAGGACAGTGTGGGTGACAGTGATGTGTAATACCCCATTATTCAGAGCAACTGCATATCATTCTTGTAATTCTGGGCTCAGTGTTGGTATCTGACAGACCTGTGGGAGGAATGTTTATTAGCACTACCTGAATGTTCCCACACACAGTACCAGATTCCACATTACTATTATGCATATACATCTCACTCTGTGTGCACACTCTGACCACAGCTTGACAAGTTGGAGTGTAAATGGTACATATGTGACTTCTTAGTCACATAAGGTATTGAGGAGTTGCTAGTGTGCCAGTGTTGTTCTCATAGATGTGTATCAATCAGTTGTATTTCCTGTTTGCTGCCTATATGTCTGGGATCATCCCACTGATTTCCCAGGGGGACAGGTTGATAGGCAACAGATATGGGCCACTTTACTGGACATTCTGGACATATCTGTACAGTTGTGGGGTATGATTCTGTATGCAGACTACTACCACTGGCAGGATTCGAGCCGTGGCTATGTGTGCTAAACAAACAATTCACATCTCAGTTGCATGTGCTATTTAGTCTTTGTTGTCTGCATTTTCACTGTTTACTGTCTATGTATCTTTCAGTTTTACTAAATGGCCTCTGGGGATTACACCTGTCAAACACAGGCATTCCTACACATTCACTGTATGGTGCACGGTGTGGGTATTAGAGTGCTTACTGCAACAGTACTATTACATGATTGCAAATCTACATTACCATATGATACCAGAATATACACATGCAGTCCAGCAGTTAATCCTGTTTTATCAGGCTATTACAATTTTATTGACATACAAACAATATGAGACTCTTCCTGCCATATTCTCTAGTGTATGCAGTACTTGGCTTGAACAATACAGGTTTTATACAGGCAATTAATTTACTACTACTTTTAGTTTTATGTCCTATGACAGTAAATGCGTGAGTATTACTGACCTGCCTTGCTTCACAATCTCGCCAGGCAACTGATGTGGGTCTCCTGGTTCGCAGCCCGCTCCACTGCAGCTGTGGGGGACATAAGGGGAATATTTAGTCATACATATCCATGATATACCTGAGATGAAAAATTATTACACACATACTGGGGTGATACTTACACATGGCTGGAACATCTCTTACTGCTCTAGCCTCTTAGAGCCACTCCTCCAAGAGGTCCCCCTTATGCCACTTCAGGTCGGCATAGTGATGCCTGACCTGCTCATCAGTTTGGGGTATGCCAGTGGCACTGGTGAGGTCATGGGCGAGATGGTTCCAGGCCTCTGCCTTATACTGGGAGCCCTGGTACTGGCCCTGCAGCAGTCTCTGATCATGGTCTTTGACAAGGAGTCCTGCCATGACCTTGGACTCCTGAATGCACCAGCACTGTGCCCGAAAGCATGCACCTTCTCTCCTTACTGCCATAGTGCCTGCAAGGGGAAGCTACAACCAGTTATGAGATGTATTCCTGCCTCTTGGGTTTAAGTAGGGCAGATTTCCCGCACTTTTCTGTGATTGGCCAGTTTTGAAAAGGCTAATTTATTTATTTTATTTATTTATTTTTATTTTTATTTTACATTTGTTGACCGGGAAAGTCCGACTGGACACATGTCCATTTTCAGCGGAGGCCCGGGGAGAAAAGCTCCAATAGTACATAGTAGGTTACAAAAAGTTCCAATAGTACATAGTAGGTTACAACAATGTTTGACAGCTAACATACGATTGTAGTTATGCACTAAATACCCAGGGAAGAAGCTATGGGCAAACCTGCTTACCTATGTTTGGCATTGTTTAAAGGGGTATACCATTGGGCACAATGAGTAAGCTGCCCTACACATTGCTTACACCTCCTAAGCTGCCCTGTGCAATGCTTAGCATTGCTTACATTAGACTTTGCATTATAATTCCTTTTTTGCATTGCGTTATTCTTCATTACACCTTATATGTATGCCTGGTATCCATGATTAATGTGTATGTACACTCTATGGGGTCCTTGTGTTTTATTGGAGACTTCAACACTCTATTATAATTACACCTCACTTCTGGGCTTACTGCTGTACTCCAGTTAACATATTTATGTTATGTAGTGGGTTATGGAATATATGAATGCATACTGATTCCTTTCACAGGTTCAGTTTTGTTTTACTATGGTGAGGACTTGTTTGCTGATACCTCATTTTGCTGTACTTCTGTGATGGCTTGGTGGTTAACTACTGTGACTGTGGTGTATAGGGTCTGGGTTTGAGATTTGCATGCTGTTTATTTTGCTGATGGGCAGAACAAGGGCCATTGGATACAGAGTGATTAAGGCACTTTTGAGCATTTGTAAGCGGGTTTGCGTGATGGTAAGCACTGCTAACCTGCCGTTACATCTGCATACAGAGAGTTAGCTTTACAATTGCTTAACCAGTGTAGGCATTGCTTACCGCTGTGCAAACGGGCTTAATCCCGCTTACTAGTCTTAGATATGCTTACTACAGCTTATTTGTGCCTAAGCCTGCTTACTAGTGCCTTATTCATTATGACACTGACATCTCACATGTGCATTTACTGCAGTACTCCAGTTCATGAAAATATGTCATTTAGTGGGTTATGCAACATAAATAATACTCATAACGTGCTTTGCCATGGGAAATGGAATGTGCTGCAGTAGGACTCAAACCGGGAATGCCTGCTCGTTAGGCGAATGCTCTGCTCACTACACTATTGCTTTGCTGCTTCATTTACATATATCTTCCTTGTTATCCTCTTCAGCCATTTAAGCTGCATTAACTGCAGCTAAGTGATGGGCACACCCGCACACCTATGGTTAGCTTTAATTGGATTTTAAAAAAAAAAATAAAGGGTTTCTTCATTTTATTTATATATACTGTTGCTGTTGTACAAAAGGGGGACTGTTGGTGGGGATATGCGGTCACCTATGAGCGGTCTCGCTCATTTCATACCCCTTTCTGCTGTTCTTCATTGCCGGGGCATGTATATTCTGAGACCTCTGCTCTCAGACACACCCCCTGCACTCTTACACGCATTGTGTAAGCCTAGGAGCTCAGGCAGTTTGCCTCATTACTATGCATGGCGCACTGCCATCCTGCTCCTAAACAGCTGCCTCCATGCAGGACTAAACTAGTCCTACATGGAGGAATAGTAAATCCGAGGGAATATTTTAATCAGGAATTTTACATATCAATTTAATATACTATTTAAAATATTAATATGTAAATGTTAATTTATTTAACTTACTAATTAATATGTAAATATTATTAGTTTTATTTAATGAGGAAATTTTAGACATTTTGTCAGTGACTGCATCTATGCATGAGCTTTTTTAATGCTATATTTACTTCTAATTCTCTTTGCTTAATAATAATTTTACTATTGCTATTTTAATGGAACCAGTAGATGGTACTAGTTTTTTTTTATTCTGCAGTGAAGAAGCTGTATTTTAACTTTTTTTTTGCTCTTTTATTGACTACAGATCATGCCTTTCATGTTGTATTAGTTTAAATGATCTAATGGTGTTATTCTGGGAATACTTTTTCTTTGTAAAAACGTTTCTACCAGGTGTTTTTTTTTTTCATTATTTTATGGTCGCAATACATTTTCTGTTTTTGACTCATAATCATTGATTTTTATCTCATTCTGTCATGTAATAATGATAGTTCCGGGAGTGATTGTTGCTAAATTTAATGTTTTCTCAGCTTATATGATGTTTTAAATCTTTGTTTTTTTTTTCTGTAGATGTTCTTGTTTTTTTTTTTTTTAATGGATAATTTTATATTCTTATATGGTTATTCTTAATACTGTTGGAATCTCTTACTGCTGCGGTCAAATAATCCAGGGTCAAAAAGGCCAGGGGTGAATTATCCGGGGTCAAAAAGCCAGGGTCATTACATCCTGTACCCCTAATTAGAGGAGAATATAATGAGTGAAGCATATATACAGCTTTTCTGGAACATACCATAGGAATGAAACATCTGCTATTGATACCACTATGAAAGCACCTAAGGTTAATTTGGCTTATTCTAGTAATATCAAGGTCATCTGTGTTATCATTAAAAAGAACTTGCATGTATTAACGTCAGATACTAAAATAAATGCATTGATAGGTGCACAACCAACTTTTTCATTTAGGATTAATAAATCTCTCAAGAGATTATTATGTTATAAAAATAATATGACTGATAGCACCTTGAGTAATCAAGGCACTTTCCCATGTGGGTCTTGTAATTTTTGTCATTTAATTGATTCCCATAGTGGATTTGTACATCCAAATACTGGGGTTACATATGAATTTAAGGTATATGCCACTTGTAGGATTAAGAACTTAGTATATTTAGCACAGTGTCAAGTATGTTTTAAATTTTATATAGGCAAGACTAATAGAATGTTCTTTGAAAGAATGAAGGAGCATCAGAGAGACATAAAAAATTGAATATGAATAATTCTTTAGCTAGACATATCAAAGAAACAGATATAACACATCATTTTAATTTTAAGGTCATAGTAGTTATAAATGAGAATGACAGACTTGGGTATGTGATAAATCAGACAGAGAGCCGTGAACTATTTTGGATACTACATTTACAGGAAGATAGAGTATGTGGACTCAATGACAAGGTTTCTTTAAAACCCAGATTGAAAAATAGGAGTTAATTATTTTATGCCATGTGTATTAGAGCTATTTGATCATTGGCTGTTCATATTTTAAATTTATATTTATTGATTTTGTTTTTGTAACATTGTTATGGTCTGAAGAAGTTTTTACAAAAGTGCTTACAGTTTTATATATTAAAGTACCTTTTGCTGATACAACACAGTTTTTTTTTTTATTAGTTTGTTTTATGTGTTTTTGGTTTTCGTTTGGTGGTTCTGCTTTTTATATATACAGCTTAAAATAAAAGTAATATATTTATTCAGGAACAGGTTTTAGGTCAGAAATTTACCACTGGACTGCATAATACAAGTTGTCATGTATATCAACACAAAAATGACACATTTATATTAAACATTTGTCTAGTTATTGAATTTAATATTTTATCTCAAGAAATAATACATTTAATCATGGGGGCTTGGCCTATAATATTGGAAGATACAGTTATGGCAAAGTATGTACTTAATAGACATAGGACTGGATTCTGTAAAGTTCGTGGAAGCTATTTATGGTCAGAACAGCAAGCTGAAGGAAGGCTTCAGCACCTTCTGCAGAAGCAATTTCAGAAGACACACTGAAGGCAGTCAGAGTACTGAAGTATTCAGTGTAGGATAATTAGTGATTCTGCATACACCAGTCTGATTTCAAAACAACATCATGTGCACACAGTGCAACTGAAATGTGACAAACAGCCATGCTGACTCTATTTCTGAAATTCTTGGCATAGGCTTTATGGACCCCAAGGAATTCAAGTGGATACTATGGATTACAGAGAAATCTGCAGCAAAATATCAACACATATATAAAAATAGAACCTGCTTTTAATGAACTACAACAGGCTGCAGTGATAGAAGCCATAAATGAGGCTGTGACTGTGTGCCCTAGAAGGCAGCTAGCTAGAGCCAGACCAAGGCTGCAATTAAACAAGTTGTCAGATCAGCAAATATTCAACAGCTATAGGCTAGACAGACAAGTGGTACAGGCTGTCTGCAACATGTGTACCCCACACATGTCTGTGCAGACCCTGCAAGGATATCCCATCCCCCTTGAAAGCAAAGTGTGCCTCATCCTGAGTGAACCTGCATCTGAGACATTCCAGAGACACATGATGAATGCTTTGGAGAGTATCACAGATAGCTGGCAGTTGTATCCTGGCAAAATTATTCGCAGCAATGTGCAGCAAGGTGGATGACTACACATACTTTCCATCTGTCCCATGGAGCAGAGAACTGTAATGCATCAGTTTTACAGCATCACAAACTTCCCACATGTACTGGTTGCAATATATTGCACACACACACACACACACACACACACACACACACACACACACACACACACACACACACACACACACACACACACACACACCTGTCAAGACACCAGTACATCCTGAAGCAGACCAATACATAAACAGAAAGGAGTGGCCATTCATTAACTGCTAAGTTGTGTGTGCAGCAAATTACATTATAACAAATATCATGGCAACACCCCCTGGAAGTGTCTATGATGCTGGCATTTGGAGGAAAAATGAACTGAGGGCTGCATTCCAGCAAGATGGTATACCTCAGGGACTGCTACTGGTTAAATATGGGATCACAGCTAGGCTGCAAGTTAAGGATACCCCTCATGACATATCCATTCTGACAAAAAGTGTTTTTGTCCCACACAACAGGCAATTGTGGTTATCCACCTGAGCCATGGCTAATGACCCCTTACCATGAGCCATCTAACTCTGCACAGGAGTCCTACAACAGAGCACACACACAGCAGCCAGAGACACCATAGACCATGCGTTTGGTTTACTGAAAGCTAGGTTCAGATGTCTGGACATATTTGGTGGTGCACTGCAAAACATACCTGAAAAGGCAGCACAGCTGATAACAGTGTGCAGCATGTACACAACATGCTAACCATGGCATGTGGTGGTCTTCCAGCTGCATGTATGGGTGAACTACCCAAAGAACCCCAAATGTCTGAAGAGGAGATACCAGAGGTATCACAGGAGGAGCAGGAGGACATAGGGGACAGAAGTCACACGCGTAGGCAATATAGAGTGTGACCACAAGTGCAGAAACAGACAACACAGCAGTGTCTGAACCATATATTTGGGTAATACAAGCCACATGTACATAAGTACACAAATTGAACATTAATGTTCAGATGTTGCCCCACCACAGCAACACAGAGTGCATCTAATGGCAAGTTCTCCCTAGATGTACACACTGAGCATCAGACATAACACCATAATCACAACATATGGCAACGTAATCATATGCAAATTTGTCAAAACAGGGATCATCAACTCAGGGCACAACAGTCACAGGTAGGCATACACACTCAGTTTGTTATATCACTGTATGTAAAACAATAGGGACTCACAGCAGTGCTGCACATACATGTATCTTAAATAAAATAACATGAAAAAATAGAAACTGCGCAAGACTTACTTACTTACTTACTTACTTATGCCCGTCACCCTTGACAGGGTATGGGCCACCAACTACAGCTCTCCACCGAATCTTGTCCTGGGCCAGCTGTTCTATTTGGTTCCATGTGTAGCCTCTAAGCTTAGCATCTGCCTCAAAGTCTCGCCTCCAGGTGTTTCATGGGTGGCCTCTTCCTCTCTTCCCCTGAGGATTCCAGCGCAACGCCTGTCTTGTAATGTTGTTTGCTGGTTTGCGAAGAGTATGCCCGATCCATCTCCACCTCCTCCTCTTAACTTCTTCCCCAATCGAAAGTCGGTTGGTCCTTTCCAAAAGGGTGGCATTGCTAATAGTGTCTGGCCATCGAATCCGTAGAATATTCCTGAGACAGCTGTTTGTAAATGTCTGAAGTTTTTTAGTGGTGGTCTTGTTTAACCCCCAGGTCTCTGCCCCATACAGCAGTACTGACTTCACGTTAGAGTTAAACAGCCTTATCTTGTTGATCAAGGATAGTTCTCTTGTTTTCCAGACCCTATTTAACTGTATGAAGGCTGCTCTTGCTTTTCCTATCCTTGCCCTGACATCAGCTTCTGATCCGCCCTGCTTGTCAATTATGCTGCCAAGGTAGGTAAAGGACTGCACTTCCTCCAATGGCTTCCCTTGCAGAGTGATAGGGTTAGTATTTGTGGAGTTTAATTTAAGGATCTTTGTCTTCAGATTGTTAATGTTAAGACCCACCTCTAGTGATGTAACTGCCACCAAATTTGTCTTGTTTTGCATTTGCTGCTGGCTGTGAGAGATGAGGGCGAGGTCATCAGCACAGTCCAGATCTTCCAGCTGATTCCATAGGGTCCATTGGATCCCATTTTTCTGTCCTGCAGTAGATTTCTTCATAATCCAATCGATAACTAACAGGAAGAGGAATGGTGACAGTAAGCATCCTTGCCTGACCCCAGTTTTTACTTGAAAGCTTTCAGAGAGCTGCCCTCCATGTATAACCCTGCATGATAGACCATTGTATGAGTTCTTTATCAAATTTACTATTTTCGTTGGTATACCATAGTGCTTCAGAAGGCTCCACAGTGTCTCTCTGTCCATGCTATCAAACGCCTTTTCAAAGTCAACAAAGCTGATATACAATGGTGAGTTCCATTCAACTGACTGTTCCACAATTATTCTGAGCGTTGCAATTTGATCAGTACACGATCTATTTTTGAGGAAGCCTGCCTGCTCTTCTCTCAGCTTTTTGTCAGTGGTGTCCTTTATCCTTTCCAAAAGGATACGGTTGAAAACTTTTCCTGGAACTGATAGAAGATTGATGCCTCTGTAGTTGTCGCATTTGCTAAGGTCCCCTTTCTTGGGAAGCTTAATGAGATGGCTCTCTTTCCATTCTGAAGGAACAGTTTCCTCTGCCCAGATTCTTTCAAAGAGTGGGTACAACATCTCCACTGATGTATTCAAGTCTGCTTTAAGGGCCTCTGCCGGGATGTTATCTGGTCCTGCCGCTTTCCCATTTTTCATTTGGATGATGGCTTTCCTGATCTCCTCCTTGCTTGGCTTTTCACAATTGATTGGTAGATCTTCATTGGCTGGCTCAATAATTGGAGGGTTTAGAGGTGACGGTCTGTTTAGAAGTTCTTCAAAATGTTCCACCCACCTTTTCAGTTGATGTTCTATACTATTGATGGTTTTTCCTTGCTTATCTTTAACAGGTCTCTCTGGCTTACTGTACTTTCCTGAAAGTTGCTTGGTGATATCATACAACATTTTTGTGTTACCACTGTAAGCTGCCAGTTCTGCCTCAACTGCCAACTGTTCCACATAATTGTTCTTGTCTATTTTAATGAATCTTTTGACCTCTCTGTGGGCATCTGCATATTCTTCTTGGGCCTTGATCTTTGAAGCTCTGGTTTTACTGTTGTTTACTTTTGCCTTCTTCCTCTTTCTGTCTTCTATCTTTACCAGTGTTTCTGCAGTGATCCACTCTTTCTGATGATACTTTTTAGGTCCCAGTGTCTCTTGACAAGCTAAGTCTACAGCCTTTTTCACATTCTGCCAAGAGCTGTTTACTCCACCCTCCTCAACCAGTTCTTGTAGCACTTCAAATTTGTTCTTCAGTGCAATGTTGAAATGTTCTTTTGTCTGAGAATCTTTCAATAGATGAACATTGTATTTGATTCTCCTAGATGACTCTTGAACCTGGGTTCTTTTTAGCTTTAGCTTCAGTCTAGCCACCACCAAGTGATGGTCAGATGCTACATCTGCCCCTCTTTTCACTCTGACATCTTGTAATGTTCTTCTAAACCTTCTACAGATGCATATGTGATCTATCTGGTTTTCTGTTGTGTAGTCAGGGGAGACCCATGTATTTTGTGTATCCGTTTGTGGGGAAAAATGCTGCCTCCAATGACCAAATTGTTGAGAGCACATAGATCAACAAACCTTTCACCATTCTCGTTGATTGTTCCCAGAGCATGTGTACCCATGATTTGCTCATATCCTATGTTACTGGATCCGACCTTGGCATTTATATCGCCCATAAGGATAGTAAGGTCTTTGTCTGTGTAGGTCTCGAGGATCTGCTGCAGTCTTTCATAAAACTGATCTTTATCTTCCTCTTCACTGTCATTAGTTGGTGCGTAGCACTGGACCACATTCATTACAATTTTCTTCTTCTTTGTACGGAATGAAGCTGTGATGATCCTGGGGCCATGTGCTTCCCATCCAATCAGGGCTCTCTGGGCCTGTTTAGCCAACATAAGACCAACCCCTTGGGAGTGAAGTGCTTCACTGTCCTCATGTCCAGAATAAAGCAGCAACTCTCCTGTAGATAATCGACACTGACCAGCCCCTGTCCACCTTGTCTCGCTGATTCCCAACAAACTCAAGTTGTTATTTCTCATTTCTCTGCCACTTGGGCTGCCTTGCTTAGCTCATACATGGTCCTGACATTCCATGTGCCAATGTTTATTTTCCTGGTAGAGAGAAGGGTGCTCTGCTTTGTGGCGTCTTTTCGGCTTTGGCCACAAAACTTCATAAATCTTCCATTTGAAGAACCCTCCTCTTCCAAGACAAGATTGTCTGTGTTTCCTGTAGTTGGTGTTTTTGTAGCAAATAGTTTTTTACGGGATGGGGTTGCTAACCCTAAGCCCAACCCTCCTCCTTTTTCAGCCGGGCTTGGGACCGTCCTTGGCGGAGTTAAACTGCGCAAGACATAATGCAAAAATTTTAATATCAGAAGACATATATCACAGGAGCTTCAACGGAGGGTTGCTGAGGTACAGAGGCAGCCCGTAGATTCATACAGTAAGTGTCAATATTCTACAAATATTTGAGCATGCTACAGATTTTACAGATATTTCCCTGTTCCTTTACATATCAGATAGATATATTTATAACCAATTAGTAGCTGGTGTGACAATTAGCTCATAGGGATAATTAAGTGGACTTGGTAAATGCTGTCCTATTAACTGTAGGTTCAATTCCAATGTTGGTAATTTATTTAATAATGTGTATAATATACATAATTATGACCTTTGTAGAAGTACATGTTTTTTACATCTAATGACATAATTGCACATAGCCACTGTCCTCATGCGTCACTGATGCCTATAGCTCCTAGGCAGCAGATGACTGCACACTTCATGGTGTTCCATTATAATACCACAGTATCTCCTATTACACCATTATACATTGGAATAAAAACACGTACATAACTTCATTAAATCGTTCCTCCTAAGAAAGTACACAGACATTTATTTAAGCTAAAATGTAATGCTTTTCTGATTGCTTACACATATATTTTCAGTTATGTGTTGATAGCTGTTATTTCTTTACAATAAAATGTGCAATAATTGTTTGCCATTTCCATAGTCATCCTTTCCTCCACAGGACTTCTAATAAACACCTACAGTAGCTGTTTTCTAAAATGCAACCCTTGTTGAATAGTAGCATTGACTGTAAGGTAATTAGCCAGCCTGTCTATGTTTTGGTGTGCTGTGGGTTCCAGGCCACATAGGGGAAACATATATCTGCAACTGTCATCTTGGTTTAATATACCCATAACATTTTTTTCAAGAAACCTATCCCAATACTTGTTATTAATGTTTCTATTGTGTATGTTTATGAATACTTGCATTAGTCATCAAAGTCCTATGAATATGCTTGTAATCAGTAACACACTTGTAACATCCACTTTCTAACAACAAGGTTTGCAGAGCAGTACCTATTTCTTTATGAATGAGAAGTGCTTACTGTTAGTTTGTCCTATAAGACAACATGCAAGCATGTGTAAGTTTTGGCATGTTATGGGTTCTAATCCACATGGTTGAAATATACATACATACCTGTTATGTTGATTTAATTTACCCACACTTTTGAAGAACCATAATCCGGTAATTGATATTAATGTTTATATTGTGCATGGTTATGAATAACTAAGATAGTCTTTGAATTCCTACAAATATGTCTGTAATCTGTAATGCTCTGATAACATCAGCTTTCTAATAGAAGGGTTTATTGAGCAGTACATGGTAGTTTAGAAATGGCCATTCCTGGCTGTTTGCTTGGCTTGTAAGGAAACAAAACAGCCTGCCTGCATTTTGATCTGCTGTGTGTTCAAATCCAGAGAGGGGGCACATATATCTGAAACTGTTATCTTGCTTTAATCTACCCATAGCATTTATTTTGAGAAGCATATTCCATTTATTCATATTAATGTATATTTTGACCACTTCTGTGAAGAATTAGGTTACTCATCAAATTACCATGAATATATCCACAATCCGTAATAACAATAGGGCCAGTACAGCTTGTTAAATACTTTTATATGTCTGATTAATTCTTTGGTTAATATTGTTTTTGTAAAAGTGCTAGCAAGGTCTGTTTTATCATGAAATATTACAGTCAATTCAAGAGCAACATCATCCTCAAGATTTGAGAGACTGGGATGGGCAAACTAACAGGTGAAATGAACGGGGAACATGTATGTATTTTCCTAGTGATGTGCACTTTGGCAAGGAATATCACAGTCCTCATACATACCTTATTTTGTCTCTTATGTACAGCAACATGTATGGCTCTGTTCACAGAAACTCTATGCTACATGACACTGTCCCACTGTGTGAGGAATGTATGCTGTCCATTACTGTTAATGTAATTTTCAAAATGTTTAGCTACATGACCAGCACATGTTCATATTTTTAAGTTCTAAGCCAAGATGCTTTTTAGTAGCTCATCCCCCATCCAGATGGATGTCATAAAATAAGTCATTTCACTGCATTCAAAACATGCTTTGTTTTCAATAAGTATGTGTTAGCTAGGAAGTAAATGTACAAATTTAGAGTTTGCATGCAGATTGTGGTTGCAAGTTTGAATCTCATGTCGTCCAGTCTATATTGAAAGATATTAATTCTGAAATGTAAAAATATCAACTGTGTATTGTGATTATCTAATTTTTTTTTTTAGAAACTATGCTGAGAAAGATATATCACTGATTTGAGGAATACATTAGTTATACATTCTATTTTGTGATTTCCAGAAAGGATGTCATAGCATGTTCATCGAGCAGATTCACAGGTTTGAGGAGGAGCAGAGGGAGAGAGTTATGTTGATTATTTTCCCTGTTTGAAATGAAATGCATCTTCCCCAGTTTACAGGTCCGTATTTTTTACAATAACATGTATATTGATTAGAATGTAGGACAACCCATCATGATTCAGTAACGTAAATGAAATCATCCCATGGTAGCTGTGCTTACAACTGTGATTGAAATCTAAAAATGCTGAACTTTATTGTAGCATTTAGCCATTGTTTCAGCACACAGTTTTTGAATTGTACTCCACTACCTAGGTTGGTGTATCTGTCACACATATTTTTTGGTGGAAGTTTTGCATGTAATGCATGTTTTTAGCACACATGGCTGGCTGGCTGGCTGGCGTTTCTATTCGCAGAATGATTTCAGGTCTGTTATATAAGTGTTAACATTTGCAGACTGTGTGGTATGACCTTCAGATCAATATTGGCATTGCATCTGCTTCCAGCTCCTTAGGTCTTTTTGGAGGAGTGTAGGTAAGAACCTACTTTATTGATGCTTGAGCATATACACATTAGATGGCAGCCATTATTTATCAGCATGCATATTCACAGTGTATTGATTTTTCAGGTTACTGATTGCTAATTGTTTTGGAAGATAATGCATACAGTTGTGCACATACAATACTTTTAGTAAGAGGTATAATAGATTCTCATATGTCACCAACTGTGTTGATTTGAACATAAACGTTTGTCATATGGCTTGTCTATTGTCCACAATATTGTCATATCACTTTCTCCTCATTTTAACAATGACAATTTGTGGCTGCTCATATAAATCACTGAATGCAGAGAGTACAATCTGTTGATTTGAGCACTCATACATTCTTATAAGGCTAATGACCTTGTGGATGTGTCTAAGCATATAGAATTGTTAAAAAAAAATACTTATGTCCTTTTTATAACTAGGATGTATAGGGCCATAGGAAACTCTGTCCTTAATGCACATGTGTCAGTCCCTGTGTAAAATGCATCATAAACATATTCTGTTGTGCTATGATATTCATGGTGCTGTTCTGCATGACTGACATTTGCTTTTCTTTTCTGTTCTGTTGTGTTTTGTAATTAATCTTTGCAGTGCATGGGACCTGTGGCTGTTCTCTGATCAGAAGATGACAAGCACATGCTGGGGCACTGCCAGAGTCTTCCAAGGATGACAGTGATAATTATGGTGAAGCCAAGGAACCTAGACCCTCTCCACATGAGCAATCATGCCTGCACCCCAGAGGAGACATCCATATAATAGGAATTGGAACAACATAGGAAGGAAATCAAGGAGGTCATGGCCGATGTGTTCTGAGCACAGATGAGGAACACAGTGGGGTCCTTCTTTGAGGATATGGCATGGGCTATGCAGGATTCATTCGGTGAAATAGCTTATGAGGTCATTCAGGAATCTGAGCCCCATCAGCCTGGTCCCCCCAGTGCATAAGTAATGTCTATTTGCTACATTTGTGCTATGCTACCAATATGGTGATTGCCATTTCATTTACTGGACTGTATATGCAATCCCATGCATGCATACCATGTATCTGTCATGCTTATGTCTTATCATTGTGTGACATTTACTTTGGATTCAATGTGTGCATGACACACATTATCATATTACACTTTCCTCCCACATTCAACTGCCTATGCATTGTGGCAGTTAACCTGCAGCTGCACGGAGTGCTTCAAGGGTTAGACTGTTAATATGAGTCTTACTCGGGCTACTGGGCTACTGACAAACAACATATGTTGTCCATACTCCATCACTAACAGTGTGATATGCCTTGGTTTTGTGTTTTGCCATAAAAAGGTTTGTGCAGCAGACAGACATGTCACTCCACATGTGTTTTGGATGATAATTATGATGTCTCACTATCATGATGTCGTGTTGTGTGTTGTGGGTTGGAAAACTGATGCTATGTGGAATTGTATACAGGTATATCCTGTCTGTGTGCAGTCCTCCTTTTCTGACTGCATCAAATAGCAATGTAGCATTAACCTGTATACACTGCTACAGATAAAACATTATTTGACAGTATATTATGCCATGCTTGTTGAATGTAGCATTTCTACATCCATTACATACTGACATTGTTTTACACCTTCTGCAAATAGTTGTACACATTAACTGAATGTACATGTGTGTGTACATAGCTGGGTACATGTGACACACATGTACCTTTCACATGTGAGCATTCACTGAGTTACTGCTCATGTGCTGTAATGATGCTCACAGTAGTGTTATCTGCTCCATAAATAGCAAGGTAGTTGACATACACCTGTGTTTCTTTAGTTGACATTTGCATGACAATATATGTGTATGTGCTTGTAATTTTTAGATTCCTTACTTATGCATGTTGATGTGACATGATTGTGTTTTATACATGTCCAGTTCTGTGGACATCAGCAATCAAGCTGTCCATTTGACAAATATTTTCCATTTGGTTAAATGTATTTTGTGTGGCTTCTACAGCACACTGTGTGCTGTACACATGCATTTGTATTGTGTCAACTTACCTTATCGTGGTTTACCCTGATGTGGGCCCAGATTGTCCACCTCCCTCTCACCTTCATATTTCACTGTTATTTTTGCAGGTATGTTTGCCTTTGTTAGAACTACTGTCCATTTCCACATATTAGTTTGACACAATGAATATGTGACACATATCTCCATTGTATAATGCAGGACACATACACACAGTTTGCTGGCTAATTCTTGCTGTATGTTCTTGTTCTCCTTATACTTGTGTGTTACCCAGAGTAGTTTTTACACATTCTTTTGCATAACTCGCTATATTTATTATGCTATACCATTACATTCTGAACATATTATTACATGTCATTGGTGTATGTATGTGTATTGGCCTAGCTTTCATAAGCATTCTGTTTATGTCACTGATAGACATAACACAGCTACACCTGATTGTTGCCTTTGACATAGCATATATGTGTAACACACATATATATATATATATATATATATATATATATATATATTGCATTACACAATTGTTTCGGCTGTGTACATCTACGTCTGTATGTAGCAGCATTTGTTGCTCTTTTGCAGTACTTCTGTTAGGCACTGTGCTTGGTTGTTTGCCTTTCACATGCATGGATTTAGGTATTTTCTGTCCTCTGGTAGAATTGTCTGCCATCTTTCGACCTGTATTTGCTCATCTGAGATGTTGCCTGGCTTATACCTGCATTGCAGATGGACTAATTGGATATGTGTATATTTATCCAGTGTGTACTTGATCCTAGTTTAATAACCTGGAACTCACCTCTACCATTGGTCATACACATCCAGGTATGAATGTCACACAACTTGGACATGTGGTAATGTGATAGTGCATAGGTAGATATGTTTTTCTGCATTTCACCATGGATGGTATGGACTCCCACCCTGTTTTACAACTTTGCATTGCCTGTGTTGTGCAGTGTGCTGTCTGTGTAATGTAGATGTCCATACTGTTTTTTTTTTCAACCTTTGTCTCTCTGCTTGTGCAAATATGGTTAACGATTTTCCTAGGATTAATGAGATATGCCTGTTGAAGTATTTTATTGCCATTCAAGGCAAGTAGTATATGGTTTAACTAGTACCTGTGGGTTGTAGCTTATTGGAAAACTAAAAGATGGTTTAATGCTAAGTTTAAGGAACACCTCAGGGACAGAAGACAAGATAAATCAGATACTACTATGAGTGAACATTTTTTGAAGTATTACAATAACAATCTTGATGCATTTCTGGCCACTTTCTATCGCAGACTAGCATAAAAAAGACAGTAGCTCATTTAATTAAACAAAAACTTTTATATAAGGAGAGTGCATATATTTTAAACTATGGGACTTTGGCAATTAAGGGGTTAAATATGGATCTTAATTGGAGACAGTTGATACTTTAATATTTTAATTTTAGAGTTAATTGTTTTATTTGATTGAATTGCTTAAACATTATAAAAAGTAGAATTGTGCACTGTGATGAAGGCTGTTTAGCCAAAGCAGTAGAAGTGGTACATGAAGTATTTTATGGCTCTATAAAAAACTATGTGGTTTTAAGTTATGCCTTTTATCCATTCTTTGTGGTCATTGAATAATGAGTCTTCATTTTTATCTCAAATTGTGTAGTTTTCTTGAATAGTAGCTGTTATCACACTTGAGTTAAAATTAATCTTTATTGAATTAGGAAGTGTCTGATTCATATTCCGAAAATTGGAAGACACCATGAAACTAGTAACTATAATGTCTTAAACAAGTAAATTCTATAATTAATGGTTTCTTGTCATAGATTCCATAATATATCTTCAGGAAAGTGTCTGGGCAAGAATAAGACCAAAGGAGATGACACAGGGCCACATATGATTAAGGTTCCTTGTTTGTTTGAGCATTATGCATATATGGTGGAAGGAACATCAGTTGGTAGACTGTAAAAAAGCTTCTGAGAGTTGGACAGACAAGGGGCCATGTAATCCTACTGCAGTTAATGGCAGATGGTATGTATGTCAAAGCTTAGTTATGTCTTGGCCAGCCAAACCTCTTTCTATGGAGCATTTTTAAAACAGTGTTTCCCAAAATGCTGCCTGTTTTTGGTTATTTTTGCTCTTGTATATTTATTTATTTACTTATTTGTTATAGTTTGTTTACCAGGGTAGACCACTGAGCACTACAGACCATTTGCAGGCACAGCCCTGGTGAAGAGATTCACAAAAAAAAGAAAATAGAACAAATTCAAAAGCACAAATTATCACTGACGATCGATAATCCCATAGACAATTGCAGCAATATGTAAATAATACTAGCAGAGTAGAAAATCAAATGTGAATTAAGATTTATAGTAAATATGAGAGGGAGAAATCCAATGGAGGCCCCTTGTCAAAAACAGCAGCACCACAAGTAGAACCTTAACGCAATTTATTAAAACAAATAAAACAGTGTTTTCGCCACAATTGTATGCAGCTTCTTCAGAGGTAGAGTGGTATACAAGTGAACAACGCTACATAAAAATCCTGAAACCAGGAAGTGACATTATTCAAATTCCTACAAGTCACTTTTGTAAACTACGTGTTCAAAAGTGTATTAGCGCCTCTGTGCTCATATTCTATGTTTAATTTTGACATTGTAAAACAATCCAACCCACATACTAAGGATGAACATAAAAAACAAGCTTAAAAAAATATACATATATTAAAAATGTATTTTTTTTTTTTTTTTTTTTTTTTTTTTTTTTAAAAAGATTTTCAAATACATTACGAAACCAATTCTGTATGGGTAAGGTGTCTCATTGACCACAACAATGTTTTAACTACAAAACCAGTATATATTACCTTGATTACGTAACTAAGGACATAAAATACATGCATCTGGTTAAATACATGTATTTTATGTCCTTAGTTACGTAATCAAGGTAATATATACTGGTTTTGTAGTTAAAACATTGTTGTGGTCAATGAGACACCTTACCCATACAGAATTGGTTTCGTAATGTATTTGAAAATCTTTTTAAAAAAAAAAAAAAAAAAAAAATACATTTTTAATATATGTATATTTTTTTAAGCTTGTTTTTTATGTTCATCCTTAGTATGTGGGTTGGATTGTTTTACAATGTCAAAATTAAACATAGAATATGAGCGCAGAGGCGCTAATACACTTTTGAACACGTAGTTTACAAAAGTGACTTGTAGGAAATTGAATAATGTCACTTCCTGGTTTCAGGATTTTTATGTAGCGTTGTTCACTTGTATACCACTCTACCTCTGAAGAAGCTGCATACAATTGTGGCAAAAACGCTGTTTTATTTGTTTTAATAAATTGCGTTAAGGTTCTACTTGTGGTGCTGCTGTTTTTGACAAGGGGCCTCCATTGGATTTCTTCATCTGTTTTTTTATGTTGTGCTTGGTTTGTTTTAAATATGAGAGGGAAGCAGCAGCTGAGAACAGAACTTCAAAGTAGAAATGATGCAGATGAGGAGAGAGTTATATGTTCAATGGAAAAGTACTTGCAGATTTTTGAGGAAGGTGTGTTTTTAGCTGAGCTCTGTATTTGGGGAAAGAGGAGATTTCTTTAAAGTGAAGAGGAAGGGATTTCCAGAGTTTGGTTTCAAGAATGGAGTAGAAATGGTAGGTAAAGTGCAGTTTAGAAGTATATAGAGTACCATGTGTTTATAATGAGTTAATAAAAGCTCAAAGAATTTTCAGAAAAATGCTATTGGAACAACTACTTATAACACAGACAGGTATACTGCTTTGATCTTCAAAGGCAAACATGCAGTTGCATTTTAAAGAAAATGTATAATGCCATGTTATGTCACAACACTCAGAAAGAGTAAACCTACCCCTTCTGTATGGTCATATACATTCTTTTTACGAGGAGATTAGAACAACAGTTTGGAAGCTTTTTTCTTTGCCAGTCTGCAGTTAAACAATAGCTACAGTTTTACTTTGAATGGATTGTTTTGTAAATAGTTTCTTTTTTTTAATTTTGAAAGAATTTTGACCTTATATCATCCATAAGTAGAAGTGTAAATATTTATATAGTCTACCAATTTATCTTTTAAATTTATTTTATTTTTATTTATTTGCTTCTAACAAGTGATTGTCACAGAATAGTTTATGAAGGTTATTGATTAAAGTTTATACAATAAAAATCAATTTTATTACTACCATACACTTCTTACAGAAATAATACTAATTACACAGAATAAGCTAAAAACTACTGTGTTTTGAAACAAAGACCATCAAAAGTAGATTATGTAAGTTAAGGTACAAACTTCCAAATATAATAAAAATGATATAACATGAGGAATTAACCCCGCATCTTAATACCCTGTTCAGTCTCAGCCTCTCCACAGGATATGTGCCCATAGAATGGCACACGGCAATGGTGGTCCCGCTACACAAGGGTGGGGCCACAGCTGACCCTGGGAACTACCGACCAATAAGCCTGACCAGTCTGATCTATAAGGCTATGGAGCGAATCATTATGGAACTCATAAATGGAGAGATTGGTAACCTCCAGTCGCTGGACCCCACACAGTTCGGCTTCGTCAAGGGCAGATCATGCCTCCTGAACCCGGTGGATTTCTTTGAGACAGTTACTCAGGCTATAGGTAAGGGAAAGGAGGTACACACGGCTTACCTTGACCTTGCTAAAGCATTTGACACCATTCCCCATTCAGGTATTATTGATAAGCTCACCAGCCTGGGCATAAACCCTTATGTCACAAGATGGATTGCAAACTGGCTCTCAGACAGATCCCATAAAGTTAGAGTAGCAGGATCTATGTCCGAATCCAGACCAGTAATGAGTGGTGTGCCTCAGGGCTCTGTCCTGGGGCCCCTCCTGTTTGGCATATACTTCTCAGAAGTACAGGCAAGCACGAAAGGGCTGTGGCTGACTAAGTTTGCGGACGACTGCAAACTGGGTGCTATAATAGAGTCTCCGGCTGACATGGAGATCCTCCAGAAGGGCCTAAATGAGACTGATGCATGGTGTCAAAGCCATGGTCTCAAGCTAAATGCAAAAAATGCGTAGTAATCCCCTTTGGAAAAAACAGAGTACCCGCAAACTACAACATAGGAGGTAATCCCCTGAAATCTGAAGAAGAAATAAGGGATCTAGGGACCCAAGTAGATAGTCAGCTTTCCTTTAATAACCATGTTGCCAAAGTGGTTAGAAAATCCTTCTATGTGACCCATCTGATCACGAAAGGGTTCGCATCAAGATCTAAGGATGTAATGGTGCCCCTCTACTCTTCCCTCATCAGACCCATTATTGAGTACAATGCACCAATTGGAATGTACCTGGCTAGACATCTCCAGCAGCTGGAGAGACCACAAAGGTACCTAACCAAGAGGATTACTGGCTTCAAACAGTTGCCCTATGCAGCACGATTGAAAAAGCTAAGACTGTTCTCTGTTGCATATCGCTTTCTCAGAGGCAATCTCTGTCTAACGTACAGAGCCATGTCCAACCCAGAATTGTTGAACATGCTCCATCTTAGCAAAACCAAATCTACTCGAGCTACATGCTCTAGGGATATAAACCTCAACACAACAATGAATAGAACATGCTGGAGGGATAGATTCCCTTCACAGAGACTTCCCTTACTATGGAACAGGGTCCCGATCTACATAAGACAGAGCTCCTCACTATCACTTTTCAAGAGGAACCTTGATGAGTGGATGGGTAACAGAAAGTTCACACCGGGGATTACACCAACAGCACTACTAGATAGGGGCCAATGGTACTAGCTGCTAGTACAAGGGTTTAGGGAACTACTAAAGGGGTGGTGAATACCGCACAATGTGGCTGGGCTAATATATGCCTTTGGGCAGATAGCCCAGTACCAACCAATGAACCTATGAACCTATGAGTGTATAGACTGGAAAGAAAACAGAACTATTGCAGATAATCTCAAACACGTGCATACTATTCAACAAGACAAATGCACCAATCATTTGCAGGGCAAAACATACTGTGACCAGTACAAAGGATAGAACTTCACCTTTTTGCCAAAATAAAAGATTATTCTTGTAGCATTTGAGTTGCTTATGCTATCTCATATAACATGTAGGTGCTTAAGATAAAAAAAATAACTGTTTTATGAAACTATTAAAAAAAAACTTAAGAAATATTTTTGGCCTAAAATCTCAGGACATTTGCCATTTTTTTCAATTTCTTTCACAGGACACAACTGCCCAAAGAGGGACTGGCCCTCACAAAGTGGGACAGGTGGTAACCGTATTCTTACCTAAATTAGTGTAGCTAGTAGCTGTAGCATAGTACAGATACAGGTTTGCTGTATCTGGTTCTGTTTGTAGTGGCTGTTTGTTTTTTGCACATTTTCCAAGCCATCTTTGATTGGAAGGTGCCCTTCTGCACCCTTGTGACAGAAGTGTGCTGACTGGAATCTGTCTGGTGAAGGGCGGTTAGTGTAGGGCTTAGAGTAAGCACTCTCATTGGTTCTTTGGTGTTTTTTTTTTAAGTTTTTAGCTTCTGGTATTTAAGTCCTGTGTCTGAGCGGGTTTCTCCTTATTTTCCCATTGTGCAGCACCGTGCACTGCTGCTCAATTGTGTGCCATAGCTAGACAGATAATTTTCACAATTTTTCCCTTTGATATAGTTGTAATACATTAGCTTAGTCCTCATCTTTTCTTTAGTATATCTCTGGTCTAAGAACTATTGCTAGTGAGCTGTAACCTATTAGACCACCGGCCAAAAACCCCATCAGAAATATCCATCTACAGAGCACCTCCTAGATTGGTTCTAAAAGCACCCCTTTCTGATAACAGTTCTTCAAACCTAGCATTATGGACAGTTGGACTACCCTTGTTTCTCCTACTAGCCTTGTTGATTTGGGTTTCCTGAAGCAGTGTAGCAACTGCCTCATGTACACTGGCAACCCTCTATAAATAATTCACTCTAGTACAGAGTGCAAGAGATGTATCTACACCAAGAATATTGAATCCCTGCTCTCTCACACTCAAAAGAGTAACACTGAAGAGGTTGTCATCTCAACAACAAAAGAAAAACATAGCACTGCAATGTCAAACAAATTTAATGCAAATGTAAAGCATTCAGATACAATCCTTCATCAGTGCTTTACTTTTGCATTAAATTTGTTTGATGTTGCTGAGCTACATTTCTCTTTTGTTGTTGATTTGTTTTATATGATTCTGCTTTATCACATCATGTTGTTGCTTTTGTGATTGAGATTGTCATCTCACCTGCCACTAGTGATGCACATAATACCACTACTCATACACATAGCATGCATCCAACACATAAATCAACATACATGGAGGTTCTCTCAAAAAAACTAAAACACCAGAGACCTCCAGAACAAAAGACTGCATCAACTAACACAGTTCCCACAGCACCCAAGGCACATAGCAACATCAGTGTCTCACCTACCAAGCCCTTAAGGCATAACACACAAAAAATAAATTTTCTTACAATTGGAGACACCATACTGAGACACACAGATGTCCAGCTCACCAGGTTAGATAAGGAGAAATTCACAGTCAGCTGCCTGTCCAGTGCCAGGATAACTCAGGTGTCTCTGCAACAACTACCATTATGACTCTGTCATAACTCATGTTGGAGTGAATGACCTGAAACATACCTCACTGGACTATATGAAGAGTGATAGTGCCCACAACCCTCCTGGACATGGGTAGTCATTAATAAATATAAAACTGGGTATTGACTAGAGTATCTATGTTATTACACTGGAATGAAATGGCTAGGCTTGAAATGACCTGCAGGTCAATAGCCGAGTAACCTCCTATGATCATATCATATGTTTGTCCAGTGATTTCCAATATTTGAATAAGATAGCTGAGGTTATTGGTTTGATGTATATAAACCATGTCGTTTCTGAGCATAAAAGGTTTGGCAATTTAGGCAGAATTCCCAAAATTCAAATTCTGAAATCAATGAGAAAGGAAAATCACTTTCCTCAATGTTCAAGATGCTGCATTATGTACATTATTCCAGATCTTAAGATTATTCCTACATATCCAAAACAAGTAAAAATAATCTGGATTGAAGTCAACACACCTAAAGCATCTACCTGATCCCCATCCATTTACAAAGGCTGTGGGGTTATTTGCCAAAAATACAAATTTTTTAAAGTGGGTGAAAGATAGTTATGGTAAAGACGAGTATTTTTGTTTTATTTAACTGACTGTGAGTTACTAAGTAATATCATCTAGCTAAAGTTGTAAATTAGTAGTCCATTTCATCTTATGTGCCTGAGTGCAACAGGGTTCTTCCCCATTAGCATGATCCTACTTACTGCTTAAAAGCAAAGACAATGGAACATGGGTTCAAATACAACATGTATGAAGTGGAGTGCTTGCTGTATATTACATATAATATGAGTAGTGTCTCAGGAAAGCAATCCACACTGTGATATAAAATACATAGTGCAAAACTGTGAGGAGCCAAGGGATCAAAGTGCTTTTAGCAATAGCCAAACAGACTGTTTATGTGCACTGCTTTAGAAACTGTCACTCTGCTTCAAAATCAGGTAAAGAAGATCCAAACTTGGAAGTTAGAGGAAAAAAAGAAAGAAAAAAAAAAAAACAAAAGAAAAAGATGAACAAAAAAGGAGGAAGAGAATATAAGTACAAAGCAGAAAGATGCAAACAATATTGGCCCGGTTTTGCAAAAAAAATTGTTCTTGTAGAAGTAAGAGACATACACCAAACGCTCAAGGTTAACATACCAAAAAAGAGGCATCAGTAACCTAGAAGGTGTTGTGCTACTCTCTATTTAAATTAAAAATAGGAATATATAAAAATAAATTAGGAAGAAAGTGTTTCTTTCAAATGTCTACTGTTACAAATACCACAAACAATGCTACCACTGTATGTACTCAGCGTTGGAACAATAGTTAACTTAACAAAAACTGAAGTAGAATCACTTCACACAGCACAGAATGTCTGCTTGGGGCTATTTAACAGGGCAGATAAAAGCAGGAAAATGTGTGCTGTACTTGCTGGTAATCTACATTAGCGGCCGATAACAGCATTTGCTAGGTGTTATGTTCCATTTTATACTCTCTGGATTGCCTGGCAGTAGAAGCACCACAGAGAAGTCCTAAATCTGTGGCCACAAAGAACTGGGCAATGACAGAATATGTGAAAAAAAAATAGAAGAAAGGAAGGAAAAATTGGATATGCAAGTGGGAACAAAGTTGGAGAAGCATTATTTACAGATTCTGAAGCAAGTCATAGCAGCATAAGTTGCAAAGCAAGCATCAGCATTCAGCAATAGAATAAATAACAACAATGTGTATGTATCAAATAGTGAAACCCACAGTATTCACCTTCCATAGAATTAATAAAACAGTGTTAGTATACATGAACGGCATATGCTTTTTAAAGTGTTGTACGCATTATAAGATATTGGTCTAGAGTTCTCTGGTAATAGTACTAAAACAGAAAAATAGAGATAAGAAGTAACACATTTTTTTTAAGCCAGTGTTGTATCATAGTATGACATGTGCAGTGTGCAATACAGTTTACATTCAAACTCAGAGCCTGATAAAGCCATGCAAGAGTTTGCCACCTATCAATTTTGGATCACATAGCTTTGAACCCATCCATGCATCCAAGCTTCCTTTAAATAAACAAAGCATCTGCATTCATCATATGGTTTATGGTAATACATTCCATCATGTTCTCATTCTACCATGAATCCAAAGAAGCATGATCCTGGTAACTTATTAAACACAGAGACAAGCATTGGGCCATATACAAAGTTTGCAGTGGTGCAGGAGTGCTTGACATGCGAAGCAAGATAATAATAGTGCCTTGGAAACATATAGTATACCAACTTGAAAAATCAGTGTGGATACGTGGCCCATTGCACACCTGCTTCAGCTGTTACCAGTCAGACTACACAATGCATTACTTCTGGAACTGACTCCCTCTACTCTAAAATCAGGTAAGGAGGTAATGGACTTAAAAAAGATACAAATGTGGAACCCACAGAAAAATAAAACAAAAAGTAAAACAAACAAACAAAAAAAAAGACTATAACTATAGAGATGGAAAATTAAAAAATGGAGACACAATTGTGTAAAGGATTGCTCTTGTGAAAATGGAAGTACTGCATTAGATGTTCAAAGTGAACATAACACAAACAAAGAAGAGTAACAGAGAACCCTGCCAAGAGAATACCAGCAGTATATACATTAAATATTTGCATAGATAGGCAAGAAATTCAGGAAGGAAGACAAAATGGACATGAAAAAAAAAATTATCTGCTTTTACTGTATTTGTATTTCTTCCTACTTTATTTGGCTTTTGTGTCATCTTAAAAGTACTCAATTGTATTTATTACTGCTTGGTATATCTCATTCTAAGCCTTTTAGTTTAAGCACTTGGGCTTCAGACCAGTTGTTTTACATTAAGAAGGTTTGTGGTCTGTACTGTGGTGGCAGAACAGGTAGCTTACATCCTTCTAAGTTGGCAACTGCTGATTGAGGGCTCAGTGTCTGTTATTCTAAAAGTGTATTAATTCTGGTTTAAGCACTTGGGCTTCAGGCCAGTTATTTTACATTAGAAGGGTTCGTGGTCTGCACTCTTGTGGGAGGAGAGGCTGGACTCTGCCCTTCTGAGCTGGGAATTTCTGGTTAAAGGCTTATAGTGCCTGCATATTTGAACTGCTTCTTACTGAAATTGGTACACCTTGTTTGCTGTAGCATAGACTAGATCCAGACCTGCTGAATCTAGCTTTGTTTGTATAACTTGAGCACTAATCCAGGCATTCTTTAAAGTATTCAATTGTATTTATTACTGCTTGGTAGTAACTTGATTAAAGTGTAACTATCATTCTAAGTCTTTTGGATTAAGCACTTGGGCTTCAGACCAGTTGTTTTACATTAGGAAGGTTTGTGGCCTGCACTGTGGTGGCAGGACAGGTAGCTTACATCCTTCTAAGTTGGGAACTGCTGATTGAGGGCTCAGTGTCTGTTATTCTAAAAGTATATTAGTTCTGGATTAAGCACTTGGACTTCAGGCCAGTTATTTTACATTAAGAAGGTTTGTGGTCTGCACTCTTGTGGGAGGAGAGGCTGGACTCTGCCCTTCTGAGCTGGGAATTTCTGGTTAAAGGCTTATAGTGCCTGCATATTTCAACTGTTTCTTACTGAAATTGGTACACCTTGTTTGCCGTAGCATAGACTAGATCCAGGCCTGCTGAATCTAGCTTTGTTTGTATGCTTGTTGTTTGTTTGATTGTTATTTCCCTGTAATGCTAATTCCACCTAAAACGCGGCTTTTCAGTGCTTCTGTGTATCCCTAGTGATATCTGCATTGCTTACTGTACTTATTTCCTTGTTTCACTTGAAAGAAAGTTACTGTTTGTCATTTTTGCATTTAAGTTACCTGTAACGCATTGCATTTAAGTTACCTGGCACTTGCCCACTAAAGCAATTATATAAGTCAGTACTACAAAATTAAAAGCACTACACCCTCACAAACTCCCCTTGAGTACCTTGTTCCCCATTAGCCCTTTTTTTTTTTCAATTATAAAGGAATTCCCAATACTATTCTAGCATGTTCAAAGTTCAGTTGTCAATCTCCTCTCCGGTCCAGTTGGTGAATCTGGGAATCTTGAGGCAATGTTACAACTGCCTCATGTACACAGACAACCCTCTCCTCCTCCCAACAAATTCCAACACATGTGAGAGATGCAACCATATAGCCATACTGGAGGCTAAGCTCTCTCAACTCAGTGCTGGTGTAACCAGTCAGGAGGAGAAGGAAACCACACTCACTACAATTCCAATCTCACATAGACCTACCACGACAGCAAACCAAACACATAAACACACAAAAACATACTCTGAGGCTCTAAATAAAAATCTGCCTAAGCAGCAGAGACCTCCAAAGCAGACACCCAAGCAACCACTACCCCAAAACAAAACACGTACAACACATAGCTCACAAAGCCAGTGTGCTGAACAGTCACAGCCCTTAAGGCTAAACAACACACCTGATACACTTGTAATAGGTGACTCTATCGTCAGGAACACTGACGTCCCGCTCACCAGGCTGAACAAGGAGAAGGTCACGGTGAGCTGCCTGTCGGGCGCTAGGATCCGCCACATAACACAAGCACTCAGGTCACTCCAAGGCAAGTACAAATATGACTCAGTCATTGTCCATGCTGGTGTGAATGACCTGAGACGTACCTCCCTGGACTACATGAAGAGAGACATAGAGGAGCTCTCTGAGCATGTAGCCCAGGCCGGTATGACCCTGACCTTGAGTAGCATCTTACCCTCACCAAGAATGATGCCACAATATGAAGACAAGATGATCAATTTCAACAATTGGCTTAAGTATTGGTGTCATTCAAAGGGGATCCAATGACTGTCAGCCTGGGATGACATGCTCGACAAGCCACGATGCTTCGCTAGGGACGGCTTGCACCTGTCACCCCTGGGCTTTCGGATATTGGCAAAGGCTCTTGCTACCCCATAGTACCTTTTTAGGCAAGGCTCAAAGACAAACCCACCTCCATAGGTATCACAAGGGATAAGAAACTAAGAGTAATGCTACTCAACGCCAGAAGTCTAAACCTCAAGATGCACACACTCGAAACTCTCCTTAGCATGGAGAACATCGATATCTGTGCATTAACAGAAACCTGGTTCAAGGCTCCCGGGAGCACCCCAGCACTACCAGGTTATACCTCATACCATGCTTTTCGGCCCCAAAACTTGGACTGAACCACAAAAGGAGGGGGAGTATCAATATTCTTCAAATATACCCACACCTCCAGGTTGGTGGCACAGCACGAAGCATCAGACACTATCCATGTGCAACTAACAGTGGGTAAAACTGCCTTCCAGTTTATAGCCTGCTACAGACCACCCTCCCAAACCCAGGAACCCGCTCGGCCTTCCTGAGAACACTGGAAAATATGAAGGTCTCTCCAAACACCATTATATTGGGCGACTTCAACTACCCAAACATAGACTGGGAGCATTACTCTAGCTCCAACACCTTGCCCAAATATTCCTAGAATTTATAAACTCAAATGCTATGGAACAACTTGTTACCACTCCCACAAGAGTGGAAAACATACTGGACCTGATCATCACCAACATGGGGACTCTGCTCCAGACCAGAAGTGTATCCCTCATTGGTAAGATCAGACCATAAACTAATCTCACTGGATATTCACATCCCGACTCCACCCCCTGCCCTGAAAACCACAGTGAAAAACTTCTCTAATGCAAATTTCACACTCCTCAAAACTGAGGTGGAATCCTTCAAAGCCCCCGGGCCTGTGGAAAATATGGCCCAGACCGCAGAATCCTTTATAAACGCATTCTATGAACACCTTCAGGAATGCATGGATCATGCAATCCCAAATAAAACCAAGTCCCAACCATCCAAAGGCAGACGTCCTGTCTGGTGGACCCCAGCCATAAACAAACCATACAATAGAAGGAGGAAGCTACTACATGATAGAGCAAAATCCCAAAAAGGGAAGGCATCTCTGATCAGTATTAGCAAAAAACTACGGGCACTCATAAAATCGTCTAAGGCCAGCTTTGAGAGAAAAATTGCACAGGACACTAAGGATAATCACAAGGCTTTCTTTAGTTATGTTAGGAACCTGGGTGGGAATTCCCAGATATGCTCAGAATTAGTCCAAAATGACAAAAAATACACCAAACCCACAGACATTGCCAACATCCTAGCTGAGAGGTTCAGTGCAAACTTCTTCCCCCCCTCCCCACCAAAAGGGCAAATATCTATCCCAGCAGAGTGCTGCCTCCTTGACATCTCAGATGCTCAGGTAAGAGCTGCCCTCTCCAAAGCAAAAAACACAGCATCAATGGGACCAGACAGTGTCCCGTGCTGCGTACTACATGAACTCCAAGAAGAGTTAAACCCAAACATAATACTACTGTTCAATCTCAGCCTTACTACAGGATATGTACCCAAAGAGTGGCGTACAGCAACAGTGGTCCCTCTCCACAAAGGTGGTGCCTCAACGGATCCTGGAAACTATTGGCCCATAAGCCTGACTAGCTTGGTCTGCAAAGCTATGGAAAGGATCATCATGGACCTCATAAATAAAGATATTGGGGACCTACAGACACTGGATACTACCCAGTTTGGCTTTGTTAAGGGCAGATCCTGCCTCTTAAACCTGGTTGATTTCTTTGAAACAATCACTAAGGCCATTGACGAGGGGAAGGTGGTCCACACAGCCTACCCAGCCTACCTGGACCTCACAAAAGCCTTCGATACAATACCCCACTCGGGCATTATAGATAAGCTCACCAGCTTAAATATAAACCCCTATGTCACTAGATGGGTTGCAAACTGGCTCAAGGACAGAACGCACATGGTTAGAATTGCTGGAGCCATGTCAGACTCCAAACCAGTTAAAAGTGGCGTCCCACAAGGCTCAGTCCTGGGACCTCTCTTGTTCAGTATATATTTCTCGGAGGTACAGGCCAACACGGAAGGACTGTGGCTGACCAAGTTTGCAGATGACTGCAAACTGGGCGCCATAATCGACACTCCAGCCGACACAAGCATCCTCCAAAAGGGCCTCATAGAAACAGAGAACTGGTGCCAGAGCCATGGCCTCAAGCTAAACGCCAAAAAGTGTATAGTCATCCCCTTTGGCAAAAACAAAGTGCCCACAAATTACCACAAAGGTGGTAATCCATTAAGTACAGAAGAAGTAATTAGGGACCTGGGGGCCCAAGTTGATAGCAATCTCTCATTTGACAACCACGTGGCCAAAGTGGTTAGAAAAATACTTTATATAGCCCACCTAATCATGAAGGGATTCACATCTAGATCAGGGGAGGTCATCATGCCTCTTTACTCATCCCTCATCGGGCCCATAATTGAGTACAATGCCCCTTTTGGGATGTACCTTACCAGACACCTGCAGCAACTGGAAAGACCCCAAAAGTACCTCACCAAGAGGATCAAAGGGCTCAAACAGATGCCATATGCTGCCCGGTTAAAGAAACTCCAGCTCTACTCAGTGGCATACTGCCTGCCCAGAGGCGATCTGTGACTGACGTATAAAGCCATGTCCAACCCGGAATTAATGGACATGTTGCACATCAGAAAATCCAAATCCCATCGAGCTACGCGCTCGAGAGACTTGAACCTCAGCACTGAAATAAATAGGACATGCTGGAGGGACAGATTCATAACCCAGAGGCTCCCTTCACTCTGGAATAAAATCCCAGTCCAGGTTAGGCAGAGTCCCTCATTGACTCTCTTCAAGAGGAACCTTGATGAGTGGATGGGAGATCGTAGGTTTATCCCGGGTATCACTTCTGTGTCACTGTTAGACAGAGGCACAGTATACTAACCTCAAAAAAGGCATAGCAAAATTATTTTAAAATGGGTGGCAAAGGCCAAACACACTCTGGCTAGGCTTATAAATGCCCTAGGGCAGATAGCCTAGTATGAACCTATGAACCTATGAACCTATGAATGGTGTGCTGTTCCTTTATGGTTATCTGCAACAGCAGCTGATATCACTATTTTCTGGCCACACGGATTCCACCTTAGACTATGGACAATGATCTGGGACATGTGACATACAAAGTAGATATTCAAACCTGTAATCTTGCAAGCAACATACTGCAGCAGCCAATAGCATAGTGTGCTGGTTACAGTATTCCTCCTCATACTCTGGATAGTAGGCTATGACTTGGGGGGCTTTGGAGAAGGTTCAAACCTGTGACTTTGCTGGTAAATCCCAACAGCAGCTGATGCTATGCAATGTGCTTCACCTTACACTCTGTACAGTGGGCTTGGATTTACAGTAATAACGGGGAGGCTCAAACTTGTGACCCTGCAGCTAACCATGGCAGCAGCTGATGACAGGCTGTGTATCTAAGACACTTCTTGTACACTTATGCATTTAAACGCAGCTCACTGCTGAAGCTGACTTCACCAGTGACCATCTGAAATGTTGGGATGAATTAGAAGGAGTCTCAAAACACAGAAACTGAATAGCCAAAAGGACAGACTTACTAATCTGAGATGACCATTCATTTATACCTTGGAATATTCACTTTTCTCTGAGGTATGGTGAACTCACAGTTGGTATACATACATACATATATATATATATATATATATATATATATATATATATATATATATATATATATATATATATATATATATATATATATATAGGAATACATGCATTTGGTTGCACGACCGAATGTCGATCCATCGTAATTCTGAACCATAAAGTCAAAACTCATAGGCGTGAATGCTTGTAATGTCACGCACAATGTCAAATTCGAAATTCCAGGTCGCACAACCGCCGCAACAAGCGCTACCATGGGTCGAGAAGGGGGAATAGTAGCCTGGCCAGCGTTCGGTAATTCCGGGTTCAGCATCTACAAATTTGACATTCTGCGATCTTCGGATTCTGCTTTCGACATGTTCATGTTCAGACATCCGCCATTCACTCAAATGCATGTATACCATATCTATCTATCTATATATATATATATATATATATATATATATATATGTATATATATATATATATTCTCTTCACAAGTTCAACGTTTCAAAACTTCAAACTGCAAATGTTTGAGACCATAAGATCAAAGTTTTGAAACTTCAAATGTTCTGAATGGAAATCACAGTACAGCACAGAATGAGAAATTTACCATTTCCCTCACTGTAGTGCGATCTCGTAGTTGGTATATTTATTTTGCACTGGGTGTAGGAGTGTTTTTATTTTTTTTTATTACAATTTCAAATTTTTAAACCTTCGATCTTATGATCACGACCATTTGCAGTTCAAAGTTTTGAAACTACCCCTCCATTAACTGGGAAAAGTACTCATGTACCAATACATCTGCCCAGCGCTTCCTGGAATTCAATAATTCCAGTGCCCTAGACCAGCTCATTCTTACCCCCAATAATGGTAGCAGCATCCTTGACCTGGTCACTAACATGGGTGACGGTTGCTCTACACCAGTAGTCAACTCCTCCCTGGTTAGATCCGACCACAAACTAATCACCTTGGAAATCCGCATCCCTCCCTCCCCCCACCACAAAGGTAACCACCATGAAAAATTTCTCCAAAGCTAACTTTGGGGTCTTAAAAACAGAGGTGTCTAACTTCACGGCACTCATACAAATGGAGAATAGTTGCATGACCACCAAATCATACACCAATTCACTATACTAACACATACACAAATGCATAGATTTTGCCATACCCAATAGAACCAAGACACTCTCCTCCAAAAAAAGGAAGCCAATCTGTTGGTCCCCTGACATAAAAATTCTCTACAACAGAAGGAGGAAACTGATGCAGAATAAGGTGAAGTCCTTTATCAGCGTGAACAAAATGCTGAGATCCCTCAGCAAATCCTCTAAAGCTAGCTATGAAAACAGAATTGCAGCAGATAGTAAAAACAACTACAAGGCCTTCTATAGTTATCTAAAGAATCTCCACGGCAATACCTAGATTTGCTCTAAGCTGCTGCACAAGGGTTCACATCTAGATCAAGACTGGTCATTGTGCCCCTCTACTCATCTGTTATCAGGCCCATAATTGAGTACAATGCCCCGTTTGGGATGTACCTTACCTGACACCTTCAGCAACTGTAAAGCCCCCAAAAGTATCTCACCAAGATAATCAAGGGGCTCAAATAGATGCCCTATGCAGTTCGGCTAAAGAAACTCCAGCTCTACTCAGTTGCATACCGCCTACTCAGAGGCGATCTGTGTCTGACGTATAAAGCCATGTCCAACCCAAAATTAATGGACATGCTTCACCTCAGGAAATCCAAATCCCTTAGAGCTACATGCTCCAGGGACTTGAACCTCAGCACAGAAATAAATAGGATATGCTGGAGGGACAGATTCATATCCCAGAGGCTCCCCTCACTCTGGAACAAAATCTCATTCCATGTTAGGCAGAGCCCCTCACTGACCCTCTTCAAGAGAAATCTTGACGAGTGGATGGGAGATCGTAAGTTTACCCCTGGGATCTCTTCTGTGTCTCTGCTTGACAGAGGTATAGTAAACTAACCTTAAAAGGGCTACCTTCTGTGACCTACTATATAGAGGCACAGTCAACTAATCTAAAAGGGTGGCGAAAGCCGAACACACTCTGGCTAGGCTTATAGATGCCTTAGGGCAGATAGCCTAGTATCAACCTATGAACCTATGAACCTATGGTACCTCCTATACCGAGTGAACAGATATTGCCAATATACTGGCCGACAGATTCAGTGCCAACTTTACCCCTCCCCCCCAAAGGACAAATCACAATACCAGTAGATTGCCAGGAACCCAGTATTACTGCAGCACAGGTTAAAACAGCACTGTCCAATCCATGAATACAGCTTCTATGCGACCTGGCAAAATCCCTGGCTGTGTTCTTCATGAACTACAGAGTGAACTGGCACCACACTTGTGTGTTCTGTTCAATCACAGCCTCACCTCAGGCTTAGTCCCTACTGAATGGTGCACTGCTATAGTCATCCCTCTCCACAAAGGAGGAGTAACTACAGACCCTGGCAACTATCACCCTATTAGCCTGACAAGTCTGATATGCAAAGCTAGGGAATGCATCATCATGGACCTAATAAACAAGGATATAAGGAATCTCCAAACTCTGGATCACACACAGTTTGGTTTTTTGAAGAGTAGATCATGCCTGCCCAACTTGGTCAACTTCTTTGAGTCAGTCACCAGAGGTGTAGATGAGGTCAAGGTGGTTCATACAGACTACCTTGATCTGGCTAAGACCTTTGATACCATTCCCCACTTAGGAATCATAGAAAAACTCACTAAGCTAGGCATCAATCCCTATATCACTAGGTGGGTTGCAAACTGGCTCATAGATAGAACCCACAGTGTGAAAGTAGCTGACTTCATGTCAGACTGCCGACCAGTCATGAGTGGAGTCCCACAGGGATCGGTCCTGGGTCCTCTCCTGTTTGGTATCTACTTCTCTGAAGTCCAGGCCAACACAAAGGGACTCTGGCTGACAAAGTTCACAGACAGCTGCAAGTTGGGAGCCATTATTAACTCCCCAAGTGATGCTGATATCTTACAGAAAGGCCTCACTGAGACCAATGACTGGTGTCAGAACCATGGCCTTAAGCTCAATGTCAAAAAATGTGTTGTCATCCCCTTTGGGAAAAATCCATTTCCCATGAATTACCATATCAATGGTAGTCCACTGAACACAGAAGGCATTATAAGAGATCTGGGAACACAAGTTGACAGCAACATCTCTTTTGACCACAACATTGCCACTGTGGTCAGAAAGTCCTTCTATGTGGCACATCTCATTACTAAGGGTTTTGCATCCAGGAAGAAAGAGGTCATTGTCTCCCTCTACTCTTCCCTCATTGGGTCAATCATCAAGTACAATGCCCCATTTGGCATGTACCTCACTAGACACCTGCAACAACTGGAGAGGCTGCAAAAGTACTTCACAAAGAGGATCCTAGGCCTTAAACACTTGTCCTATATGGGCAGACTCAAAAAACTCCACCTATTCTCTGTCTCATATCGCCTACTTAGAGGCGATCTCTGCTTGACTTACAAAAACATGTCTCATCCTGTTAGAAATGCTACATCTGAAGAAATCCCTCCACAACACATGCTCCAGAAACCTCAGCCTCATTACCATAATCAACACAAAGTGCTGGAGGGACAGGTTCATAACCCTGAGACTGCCCATGCTATGGAACAGAGTTCCCATACATGTCAAACAGAGTACCTCACTGGCCCTCTTCAAGGCAAATCTTGATGAGTGGATGGGAAATAGAAAATTCACCCTGGGGATCACTCCAGTGGCACTACTCAACAGAGGCACTGGGAACTAAGGTCAGGTGGCACGATGCCAGAGTAATACTATGGGCTAGATTTGAAAAGACTCCAGGGCCATTAGCCTTGTACACACCTATGAACCTATGAACCTGTATGTGTGTGTGTGTGTGTGTGTGTGTGTGTGTGTGTGTGTGTGTGTGTGCGTGTGCGTGCGTGCGTGCGTGCGTGTGTGTGTGTGTATCTATCTATATATATATATATATATAAGTTTGAGGGGTGTGGAGGCTCGCCCCCTACTTCGGTGAGTGCAGGGGCTTGCACTTCTGCAAAAAAGAAATTTAAAGGAGAAGAGCAATCTCTGAGATTCACTCTTCTCCTGGATTTTTGGTCTATTTTTTTTCCAGATTGTTGGCATTCAGTATTTCGACTGCCAACATTTTAATAGGGAGTCAGTTTCACCACATTGTCATTCCCAGTACAAGGAGTGTTGTTGATGGTGGTAGAAATGCACACACACACACACACACACACACACACACACACACACACACACACACACACACACACACACACACACACACACACACACACACACACACACACACACACACACATACAAGCATGTGTATGTTGTTGCTTCACAGACTCATAATTTCAGCACAAGTGTGATCCTGACTGCTCATATCTATAATTACCTTACTTCCATCTCCATTGTTGCTGTAGGTGTACATAACCAGTGAATTAGTAATGCAAAAGCCCTATCAGATGAACCCTCACACTGGGTCCAGACTTCCTTCCACTTGGATCTGTACATCTTTAGACTGCAGCTGCACTGATCTACTAACAGAAGCACCAGTACAGAGCAGTGATATCATACAATCTGTTAGGCCAATACAGAATTTACAGTTACATGAGCTTTCAGACTAACAAATGTAAACATACAGCAAGTTTCCTCTATCTAAAAAAATGACAATACAGTCTGAAACCAAGCACAACATTGCCATAGCAGAGGTAGGGAAACTGTCTGCAGTGGTGATCTTGAACCATTAAGGCTATGTTAATGAGGGCAATACATAGCTTTCTGGTCACATGTATTACAGACAACTGGTAAGCAAACAAGAACAATGCAGGACAACCTCCAAGTTTGAACCAAGCACCACAGCAGGAAACGGAACGGAACCAGCGTTTCTTAAACAGTCCAAATTTATTGAAGTAAACCAAGTAGAACCACAAATATATGGTGAAGTCTGTACCAACAAATATATATAAAAAATACTGTTCTTCACTGAAAACAACGTACAACACAGCTAAATAATCCAATAAGTCAAGCGCTTTCGCCCGGGCTCTCCCGGGCTTTTTCAAGATACTTTTTCTATGCAACCTGTACCCTTTTATATCACTCGGTTGCTTAGTTAATTGTCTCATTATTCAATTAAGACTTTTTTTAAAACATTCCTGTGGTTAAGGTTATATTCCCTTTATAAAATAAGTTATATTAAAATTCTTAAAAAGTTTTTAAAAGGTTAAAGAATCAGTAATTAGTAAATGTTGCAATTTTGCAACATATTTTACGTTCTTTAACTCGTCTCTCCTGTTGTAAAATACTTCATTTAACCTTTTGTTTGTGTTTGAGTATAGAATTGACTTGTAACCAGGCTACTATTTCTATGATGAAAAAAAACTGTTTTTTTTACTTTGTGTTGGGCTCCTTTACTTAGATAAGCAGCATCATTGTTTTTTAAAATGCTTATAAGGGCTGATCGTGACTAGTACTTGCCATCTTGTAACCTTGGGTCATTTAATTTATTACACTAAATGTGTTTGCATTTTATGGATACGTACTACTTTTTGATCTTTATTTAAAATTATTAACATTGATCAGAATATAAAATATTTATTTTTGCCTCTACATTAATTTACTATAATTATTATGCCTCCTATTATATATACCTATGAATTTGTATGTACACATTTAAGAATTGTTGTTCTCCATTTTTACTATGCAAATAAAATATTATATTATTTATAATTTAATCATTAAAATATTAAATAAATAAATAATAAATAATAAACAAATAAATGCATAGTTTATTTTTTGTAATAATAAATAGATAATAAATAATTAATAAATAATTATAAATTAAATGTGTAATACTTTATTATATATTAATGGGTAAATAAATAAATAAAAAATACAAAATATACAAAATACAAAATACAAAATAATACAAAATATCCCAAGTTTTTTTGGGATATTTTGTATTTTTTATTTATTTATTTACCCATTAATATATAATAAAGTATTACACATTTAATTTATAATTATTTATTAATTATTTATTATCTATTTATTATTACAAAAAATAAACTATGCATTTATTTGTTTATTATTTATTATTTATTTATTTAATATTTTAATGATTAAATTATAAATAATATAATATTTTATTTGCATAGTAAAAATGGAGAACAAAAATTCTTAAATGTGTACATACAAATTCATAGGTATATATAATAGGAGGCATAATAATTATAGTAAATTAATGTAGAGGCAAAAATAAATATTTTATATTCTGATAAATGTTAATAATTTTAAATAAAGATCAAAAAGTAGTACGTATCCATAAAATGCAAACACATTTAGTGTAATAAATTAAATGACCCAAGGTTACAAGATGGCAAGTACTAGTCACGATCAGCCCTTATAAGCATTTTAAAAAACAATGATGCTGCTTATCTAAGTAAAGGAGCCCAACACAAAGTAAAAAAAACAGTTTTTTTTCATCATAGAAATAGTAGCCTGGTTACAAGTCAATTCTATACTCAAACACAAACAAAAGGTTAAATGAAGTATTTTACAACAGGAGAGACGGGTTAAAGAACATAAAATATGTTGCAAAATTGCAACATTTACTAATTACTGATTCTTTAACCTTTTAAAAACTTTTTAAGAATTTTAATATAACTTATTTTATAAAGGGAATATAACCTTAACCACAGGAATGTTTTAAAAAAAAGTCTTAATTGAATAATGAGACAATTAACTAAGCAACCGAGTGATATAAAAGGGTACAGGTTGCGTAGAAAAAGTATCTTGAAAAAGCCCGGGAGAGCCCGGCTAAAGCCGACTTATTGGATTATTTAGCTGTGTTGTACGTTGTTTTCAGTGAAGAACAGTATTTTTTATATATATTTGTTGGTACAGACTTCACCATATATTTGTGGTTCTACTTGGTTTACTTCAATAAATTACAGACAACTGCCTGATGAGCCGATTAAACAGTACACAAAAGGACATAGGAACCTTAGTAAGTCCTTCCAAAATCACATGCATGACAAACAAATTGGCCTTATGCACAGTCAGTCTAGTACAGGAGCTTTGCACATTCTTCCAAAATCCCATAAACCCAAGAATCCAGAAAGCCTAACAGCATCAAGTAAAGAAATCCTGACAGAAGGTAACTCTGGGGTTGTGGAAAAAATGCTAGTCTGTGAAAGGGATTGCTGTATTAGAAAGATTTCTACTTTCTTTGCCATCTGTCATGTTATTGCAACTTACCACATAATACTATATACCTACTATGGTTACTATTTAATATTTTATATTATTTAATATTTTTAATATTTATATACTTTATCCCTGGGATTCATGAAGCTTGCGCCAGGCGCAGGCATAGCGTAGGCAGTATAACGCCAAATATGGCCACCGAGCAATTCAGGTATGATCCAATTCCACGTGCACTACCAGCGTACGCCATATCTGCGCAGCCCTCAGCACAGGTATGCAAATCACCCCATGAGCAGTACTCCACCATGCAAATGAAGGTACATAGCGATTCATGAAGTGGTGCAGGCGTAGCGTAAGCCCACAGAAATGTAAACCACAAAAAAAGGTTTACATTTTGCCAAACAGAACATCGGAGCTATGAAAGCGGACCAGACTCATGTATTACTAAGTTAACATATGCCAATGGCTAAATATACAGCCAAGGGCATAAGAAACGATGCACAACACCTAAAAAACAACATTTAATGTCATGTCCACAGTAAAGCAAAGTACAACCGCAGGGCATGTGTGCGCAAATGGGAACACAAGGAAAATATACACAAATGTCATAAATTCGCAATGTAATACAAATCATGATTTCACCATAATACTCAATGGTATGCATGGTACACCACAACCAAGCTGCAAGGGTTGCTAAAGGTCTGTGACAGTGTTCGGTGCAGTAAGTATGAATTAGTAGTCAATGCAATGCAAATGAGGCAAGTAATAGTGAATCACAAACGTCCCGCTGGACTAAGGATGTACCATACAGCGCAGCGTTACAACACCGAGGAGTGGTTTGGAGGTATACATGACATCAGCAGTGGGGAGTGCCACTGTAGCTGTAAGCACATTGGAACAATGCAAATCCGGCCTGCCCGTTGCTAAGCAAAGCCGCAGGATAGGGGTGGTGATGTAGGTATAGCATAGTTTAGCTGAGAGCACATATGGTGCCCGAAAGCGCATGTGTACGTGGATGAACATGTGCCCAAAACCCGGTAAGCGGATGCATGTGCCACACACGATAGCTCAAACAGGAAGGTTAGGGGAAGAAAATAAGGAAATGCCGCAGTAGGGTAATTGGACTACAACTGAGCAATTAACACCTATTAACTCACAGTGGGCAATCGATGGCAGCTAACAAGTCTGCTTGCAGCAACCTGCAGAACAGGATAGGGGAGGTGTCAGATTGCAAAGAAAAGAGAACTGTCATAGCAGAGCAAAGCAAACCTGCAGTAGATTGGCCATAGAACACATGTCGTAAGATAAGCCAGGTTTAGGAAAGTACAAATGAAAGCAGGCTGCTGGATGCATGCCAGAAAAGGGGAGGGGAAACATTAAGAAATGTTAAGGGAAGGGCAAGAGGTAATCCACGGCAGCCAAATGTAATTCAACACCAAAGGCACAACAATAGCAGTACCTGTGGTAAAACACATAAGATACCCTGTAGCTCCGATGGTACATACACACCATATGACATCATCAGTGTTCACAGCACAATAGTATAAAGTGTGAAGGCACTTCACACACACCTGTGTATTCCCAAACACTGCACCATCGGTGTAAACAGACAGGGAACTTTTACAATGTACATGTTGGGAGCTGCCATAGCTGTGATTCATCACCATGTGTTAGAGACTGAAGGTGTTGTGGAGGATGATGCTGACAACCACCGCAGGCTCCGGAGGAGGAGAAGAGTGTTCAGACTAAGGGTAACCTACCAGGGGCTACATGATCTGGAGATAGTAGAGTGTTACAGGGTGAACAGGGATATCTTACAGCAAATAGTTGAGCTGTGCCGGCCACGCCTGAGATCCAGAAACAACAGAGGGGAACCCATCCCAGTGGACACGAAGGTATGTGTAAGCTTGCGAATACTAGCCACAGGTACCTTTCAAAGGCCAACTGGAGATATAATGGGGATCTCACAGGCATAATCATCCAGGGTACTACACCAGTTCCTGGATGCTATGTTACCACATGCCAATGAGCATATATACTTCCCCCGAACTCAGAAGGAGTTGGCCAGCAATATGCGTCTCTTCCACCAGGTGGCACACTACCTGGAGGTACTGGGTGCGAAAGACTGCACGCACATACATATCAAGTCACCACCCGGTGAGCATGGTAGGCGCTACATAAACCGCAAGGGATACCACTCCATCAACTGCCAGGTCATGTGCAATGCCCAGGGCACTATTATGGATGTGTGTGCCGGCAGCCCTGGAAGCTACCATGACTTCCACATCTGGCGTGCCTCACAGCTGTATCAGGTATTTGTCTGGGGGGACATCTCACATGGCCACCTTGTGGGGGATGCTGGCTATGCACTGGAGCCGTGGATGATGACTCCCATTAGAAATGTACACACACCCATGCAAGAACGCCATAATGAGGCACACGCATAAACCAGAATCATCATAGAGCGTGTGTTTGGGATGCTGAAATCATGGTTCCGTTGTTTGGACATATCTGGTGGAGCCTTGCAGTACTCTCCAGGCACGTTTGCCCACATCTTCATAGTATGTGCCATGCTACATAATATGATCCTGCGGAAACAGCTGCAGCAGGGACATAATGGTGAAGGCCCTCACAGCCCACCGCAATTGCCAAGGCCATCACAGGCACAGAGGGATTCAGGCCACGAACACCCTGTGCCAGCCCCAGTAGGCAGATGGAGGCATGCCCAATATGCCCACACCTTGGCAAAGAGGGAACGTATAGCACATACACTGACAGTGTAGGCCCCTATGGACTGACACACTTCTCCACCTGCACACACAGTAAACTGGATGGCACACACATGCGACCACCTGTAACGTGTAATGTATAGGTGGCCTACTGTGTGAATCCTACATAGGCAGCCCTCAACCATTGCACACACAACAGCTATTGGAACAAGGAATGTCAATACCTGAACAGTACACGCACCTAACAGCATATGTTGATACTCTATGTATAGGTTCCTAGGTACATCATTAGGTTCACTCCCGATTGTCAGAGGCCATTCATCAATCGAGGCAAACAGTGTCTGCTGTCGCCACCACATCGATTAACCAACTGTCCCTCAGTGGAGCAGAGGCAATTGCGGGATCCATGTGTGTAATCACTGTTCCCCACACACTCTGCATGGCTTACCTGGTGTGTTAATGAGGGGCTCCATATAATGTAATCAGGGATGTAGTGGCAAAGCATGGAGAGTACCCATGACAGGTATCTATCACCCCAGCATGCTCCACCTATGGTTGTGTGAAGGTGTAGCACATTATAGTGTGTGGCTCACTGTGACATACATTACCAAAGCTGGAGCACATCCATTAAACATCACTTGGACATACCATTAATAGGTCTCATCCATATACATTTGATTGCAGTATGGAGTAACAGCCGTAGTACAGTCCACATACAAAACACCATAACACATGTACAAATCCCAGATGCCCAAGTGGTAAATGCACTGATGTCGTGCATGTTCCCGGTCCCACGTCCTGCAAGGGACGTTACGTAATCCCGAAGGCACGAATAATGGATGTTGGATGCAGGTCATCAGATCAGGTTTAGCACATGTCAGCGGGATTATGCATTGGCAAGTGCTGGTAAGCGTCATTTAAACATGAATATACGGATATGCACGAAACAGGGCTAAGCTTTTCTGAATAACGCGCAGATCACAGTCAACGATGTCCAGAACAAGTGAAACTAGCATTATTCATCCCTGTACTAATAGTGCCTGCTCTGAAGGGTAGAACGACCACTGCCAGGAGTAGAACACGCAATCATGTACACAATCACCTAACACTAAGCTACCCGAGATGTACCAACGACAGGTGTGTATTGTGACAGGTTAAAACACAAACATGCGGAGTCCAGGAAACAGTATACACCGACATGTATACAATGAAAGGTGTGTTCTCCATCTCACTCTCTCTCTCTCTATACATATATAGATATATATATATATATATATATATATATATATATAAAGGGTGATAGAGAGATATAAGTTAGTATATGCGTATTCACCTATATTTGCAAATATATAGATAGGTCAACGACATGTACACAACCATGGAGGTACAAATAAATAGGATACTGCCAACTATCAAATGTACCAAACTATATAGCAACGGAGATAGCAGCACAGACTGAATATATAAAATTTATTGTGATTCTGGTACCTCGGCCTTCGCCTTCAAATGGAATAGTTCACATTCACAAAAACAAGTCTATAAGAACCACCTGAACAATTCATTAATTGAAATCAATTAACATTGTTTCAAAATTTAAAGCCACATTTGCCAAAATTTTTACAAAATTTTTACAAAACACTTCTATCTATATTTATTATATATTAAATATTTATATACTGATAATAAATAGCACAATATGTCCACCACTGCTATTCATATTTACAAATTCATGCCATTAGGATAGAGAGTATTGAAATTAATAATATATTTAGATTCCATATTTAATAACCTCCTCTGAAAACTATGGTTTGTCCCCCCCACCCCATAGGATTTGGCTATAACACTAGTTATAACAGTTGCAATTCCTCACAACAAAACACATACAGGCCGTCTCCCTGAAGGTAGGGCAAATGGGCAACACCCAAGTGGAGAATTCAATTATACCCCACTGTTGCCGCTTAATTTCCAAATGGAGTAGCAGCACAGCTGATGTGCATGTAATAATTTACTCAGGAACACCAATTGGCAGCAGGATACCACATGTTACAGGTATCGACGTATATAAGAATGCCTTGCCATACATTCAAACCATAAGCTAATACCATAGAACCGTTTAAACAGTAAAGGTGTAAGAGAGATATTTTATGAAGACTCGGAATCAAGGTATGTAGAACACTCAGTATGTCAGTGTATGTAGAGCCTGTTTTGTAGTAATTAAAGTGTACGCAATGCATAAAGTGGGAAAAGGTATTATGTAGTGATGTCTTGTTGAGCATAGTAACGCTTGTAGAAATTGTGTGTCCTGCTGTGGGCCACAAGGTAAACATCTCATACACCACAAGGGATGCTACATGAGGGCTTTAAACACAACAATTCCACACCACCCACCGTCAGTGGTAGGGTTTGTCCAACATGTACGTGCCATAACAGGGGATAGTATATGTCGATATACTGTCACAGTAGGCATGTGTAAGGGCATATAATGAGAATAACATGCCTAGGGTGGTCCTGCTGTGCAAGTATGCTTTGCATTATGGGATAATGTTTAAAATATGTGTAATGTACAGTATTGTAGGTAGATATGTCAGATATTTTACACAGCATAACTGTTATATCATGCAAACAAAGGGTATCGTTTATTGGCATGTAGAATACACAATAACAGGATACATATGGCTTGTAGTCATGGGACACTGTAACAGCATGATAGCTAACTGAAATGGAAGAGCTACTCAATTATCCATGCACAAAGGACATGTAATAGCTTCACAGGTTCATAGTGAGGTACTATGCTGTCTGGCCAAGTCCATGTGTAAGCCCAACGACAGTGTTTTCACCGGCGGCACCTCCCTAGGGTAGTGTCCTGTCTGTGAACAGCAGAGTCATGTGTTACCTGCACCTGTGTACAGTACAGCCACTGCAGTGATCCCTGGCGTACATGTGTGTCTCCCATCCACCCATCGAGGTATCTCATGAAGAGTGCTATTGAGTGTCTCTGCTTGATGTACATAGGAATCATGTTCCAAAGCATGGTGAGTGTCTGGTACAGAAATGTATCCCTCAAGCACATCCCACTCATTGTTGTGTTTGTGCACATATCCATGAGCATGTTGCTCTCAGTGGCCTTTGCTTATGTTGCTTATGTGGAGTATATCCATAAATATTGTTGTGGACATGGGCCCTGTATGTTCAGCAGAGGTCACCCCTGAGTATGCAGTATGCAAATGTGTACAGTCGTGGTGTCTGTAGTTGTGCCGCATACGTCATCCTTCGGAGGTCAATAATCCTCATGGTGTGTTAATGTTGTGGTATGTAAAGGCGTTGCTGTTCCATAAGGTACACCCCAAAAGGGGTGTTGTACCCCTGAACGCATGTCATACATCAGGAGTATAGAGGTACAATGGGTGCCTTTGTTCCAGCTACAAACCCAATACAGATAAGGGTGGCCACGTAGAAGGATATCCACGCCACATTGGCAATATGGTTATCAAAGGAGTGGGTGCTATATACGTGTGTACTAAGATCCCATATAATGTCTCATGTATGTAGGGGACTACCACCTATGTGACAGTCAGTGGGTGATTGGTGTAATCCAAAGGGGATGTCTATGCACCTTGTGTTATGCAGCTTGAGGCCATGTTATTGACATCAGGTATCCATCACAGTGATACCCATATGAAGGATGTCTGCATCAGCTAGTGGATCAATCATGGCTCCTTGTTTGCAGTCGTCTGGAAACCTATTCAGGGAAAGTCCCTCTGTGCTAGCCTGTACTTCAGGGAAGCATATACCAAACATGAGGGGCCCTATGACCGAGGACTATGGTACGCCAAGTGTAACTGAATTACTGTAGGTACCACGGTATGCTACCCTCATTGTGTGTGTCCTGTCCATGAGACACTTTGCATAACATCCCGAGACGTAGGGGTCGATGTGCAGGTGGATGTGTATTTTGTCAATACCAGAATGGAAAACAGTGCTGAAAGCCAATGAGAGGACAATGTAGGCTGTGTGGACCCCCTTACCCTCATCAGCTACCCTGGTAACTGCATCAAAGGAGTCCACCAGGTGTAGGAGCCATGGTCTGGCCCTAACAAATCCAACCCGGGAGGCATCAAAGGACTGGAGGCCACCAATGTCTCTGTGAATGACTTCCATGATGACGTGCCCCATAGCCTTGCAGAACAGTCCAGTCAGGTGTATAGGGCAATAGTCCCTGTAGTTCATTGTGGTGCCACCTGTGTGGAGTGTGATGACTGCTGCTGTGCACCATTCAGGGGTCACAATGTCTAATACAAGGGTATTACTGAATCTGGTGGTCAAGTGGGGAGCCATGTCATTCTGAGGTTTGTGTAAATCACAGCCTGGGATGTTGGACGGTCACATGGAGTCTGTGTTCCAGGCCTTAGAGAGTGCAGGTTGGAACTGCGTAGTTGTGACCGCAGGGACTCTGCATTGTTCCTGTATGGATTTTGGCCCTGTAGGGAGTGAGAGGGTGTAAAGTTAGCATTGAACCTATCTGCCAGGATGTTGCCAATAGCAGTCGGTCTGTAATGTTCCTGCCTAACCGTCATTATGTCAGAGCAGATGTGGGTATTGCCATTGAGTACTGACATACCTCCATAATGCTTTGTGGTAGTCCTTGGAATGTGTCACAGTAATGTTTACTTAGCTAGCTTTGGAGGATGTGATAAGGGATCCCGGATTCCTACTGAGGCTGACCAGTGAGCTACCCCAGCCATGGGATTGTACTCCACTTTGCAACAGCCACCACCTTCTGTTGTACATTATGTGCATGGAACCAGACCCTCAGAGTGGCGTCCGTTATCTGGTGGGTACCATCATGGCTCTGTTTGGGATAGCATGATCCATGCAGTCGTGTAAGTGCTAATGAAGTGCACTGGTGTATGTTTCAGCGTTTGTAAGTGCATTGTCCATCTGCACGGGTGTCATGACGTTTACTACTGCTGTCATAAGACATCTGATGTAGGTGTTATAGAAATCTTCTACTGTGTATTCCATGAAGGGTGTGGTGCCGGGATGTGGATAACAAGGGTGATTAGCATATGTTCGGAAACTACCAACAAGGGGATAACCCCAGGTGTAGAACACCAGTCACATGTTGGTAATGTCCATGTCTAGGATATTGTTGGTCTTGGTGGTGGTGGTGTGTATGGGTTGATCCAGCCGAGGGGAGGTTATGAATCCCAGAAAGCGTTGGCCTAATGTGTCGGTACATGAGTAGGCATCCCAGTTAAGTGTGGGGTAGTGTCAGTCTCACATCAGTAGTACCTGTCTGAACCCTACTGTCCAGTACACCAAGAAATGAGGGCCGGTAACCATGGGGTATGTTGTTGAATCTGTAGCAAGTTACAATGTGTATAACAGTTCTGGCCACAGTTAGTTGCACGTGGATCACCTCTGATGCATTGTGCTAAGGAACCAGCCTGGAGGTGTGTACATCCTTGTGAAATATGGACACACCTCCGCCGTGGGTGTTCTGGTCCTGGTTACATGACTGAAAGGTGTGGTCTACGTGTAACCTGTCAGTGCAGGTGTGCTCTCCGGAGCCTAGAGGCAGGTTCCAGTCACTGCAGAGATATCGAAGTGGTCCATTATAAGGTGTGCCTCGCCTGAGTGCATTAGAGATGAAGATGTCAAGCACTGAGTAACAGTACCCCAGGTTTTGCTTGCCTGTTCCTGTTCTGGTTGTGAATGTTATTGAAAACTGTCCAAGACAGGCAGTATAGGAGCAGCAAGAGCCTTACATGTTATCTGTACTCCCAGGGCTGACAGGTGCAGGCTATCTGTGCCAAAGCATCGTGTTTTGTTGACCATGTCATTCAAAGCAGACAGATACTGGATGCCTGTGGAATGACAGCAGAATCATAGGCAACTGTTGAAGTGAAACATTCAGTTGTTGTACAGTGGTATCAGTCTGGATGAATGCAGAATGCTTCTCAGGGCTTGGGCGATACCTTCTGGCCTACAAGACCGGAGAGCTATTTCATGTCCCTGTACATGTAGTCCAGGAAGTTACATCTCAGGGCAGTCACACTAATATGGAAAATGACAGTAAAATCGTACCTGGTGAGGTGTGGCATGGGTGCATAGGTTATGTTGCGGATCCTGTAACCCGACAGCTAGATGTAAGCGACTATCGCCTTGTGTAGCTGGCTGAGTGGGACATCAGTGTGACCGCCTACAGAGTCACCTATGACTGGTGTGTTGTGTAGGTTATGACACCCTATTGGCTGTAGTTGATGTGCACACATGAGTCTGTGGGCTATAAGTAATTGGTGTTGTGTTTGGTGATGGGGGCTGCCTCTGTTGCCTACACAGAGTATGGAGAGGTTCTGCAAATGTTGTAGTCATACTATGTGTGGCCTGTGGTGGTGAAGATCTAGTGAGACTATGTGATGAGTGGGGTGTGTTGCAAATGTTAAATGTCCCCACATGAATGTCAGGTTCAGTCTGGGTTGGTGAGAGCATCACCCCCGGCATGGCTACATATGTGCATCTCCCACAGGCTGTAGTGTCGTATATTGGGAGGTGAGCATTGACTGTGTACATGAGACAGTTGCTGTATTGCTTCATGTTTGCCATATTTATCATGTAGACAGGCAATAACACTGGTAAGTGACACTTGGACATGCCTGTATATTCAACCATGTCTCACAAGATATGTGAGTTGCGTGTGTACAACAGCTGTTGTACTGTAAGCAAGCTGTAAATGTGAGGACAGACAGTGTACTTGTAAGAAATGAGTTGGAATGTGTGCTATAGTAATAAGTACATCATGAAGTGCTTACATGTTCTGAACAAGTCCTGAGCATAAATATGCAATACAGATAGGGTGATGGATAATATAAACCCACTGCAACCCACAAGCGGAGACGCCAGTCATAACTGGAGTCACTGCACTATTACCCTGCTGAGTATTGTCTGCAGGTCTATGAACCTTTATCAATGTAGATGTTAGCAGTAGAGATGTAGATGACAGTATGGATGATTTCACACTACATAGCATACCTGTGACAGGTCATAGGATATCACCCATACTGTGTTCCAGCTACACTGAGTATACTAGATGTACCTTCATACGTCACAGGAGTGGTCTACCAGTGGCCTGTTGACAGAAGCAACACTACAAAAGGTGTCTGAGTGACATGTGCATATCACACCAGTGGCAGCTACAGTAAAACAGGGTTAATGTTTTGTACTCCCCCCTCATTGTAGCCCATACCACACAGACAAATGGGAGGCATCTGCATATGTAAGGATGTGAATGGCCATGACCTATGAGCAATAGCTGTCTCAGTCTTGTGGACAACATACAGAATGGGCTTTGTGGGTGAGGTGCGTGACATATGTGCACAATCTGACAGCCGATAATAGCATTGTCACCGCTAGGTGAATAACCCTGTACCCATTAACTACCACCTAGGCAGCGGTCAACATTATGGACACTGTGTGTAAGGGATGGTGCTGTGCAGTTCACCTCCCTGAGCTGTTGATGTCTCCAGGCCTATTAGGTAGTCATACGAGGCACCCATGTCATGACAGGGTGCCATCCATGAGCAGGGAGATCAGTGGACAGGCATACTCAGCACTCAGGAGACCAATATTGGATCACATATCACCTTTCAGGGATATTGGCCATGTGTGGATGGGCGATACCAGCCTTCACAATCCTCACCTCCACTATGCAGCATGCTGGCTACCTTGCATAAAGACATGTGCTACACTGTGATGTTGGACATGCTACATGTACATATCCTGATCTGAAAGACATACGTCATGGACAGCCACCGTCCTACTACAATGATCACCACATGCTGGACAGATCCATGTGCCATACATGTTACATACTCCTGCCATACCATGCAACCCTGTCCATCAAAGCTGCACATGTCATCTCTGTCAAACATGGTGCAATGACCGCATGGTAGATGCATCATTAACTGTCTGGATCAGTAATGTGGCACTGATGCACCTGGCGGTGGCAAAATAGCTGTTGGATACAGCTAGAAAATCTTGCCCGTACATGCCATGGTTGATAACCATCCCTGCGAATAACGTCTGGTTAGCCATTGTCCCATGTGTATCACATGTGCAGCACAAGCGATACGTGGCAGGATGTTGAACTGCTGTACAGTGCCGTGTAGATGTATATGGCAAAACACATGCATGTAATGGTTTTCATGCGCATGTGTGCATTGTCACTGCTCATGTCCGTTAAGGCAGTGTATGTGTTGATATGTGACGTGTACACAGCATCAAGGTCAACAGCATTACTATGGACACATCCAGGCATGTGCTGATAGGTAAGAACACCAGTACAGGCAAACAGACATGCCCACATCAAGACAGCATTCACATCGAGTATGAGCAATGTAATGAGGTGACACACATATATGGTAATGATATCCAATGCACAACGGTGTTACATGTATATGACACAAACATGTCAGTCGTGTCAGTGTCATGATGATTTGCAAAGATAACTGTTCATATGTACTAGATTTAATACAAATGTATGTGCAGCTGTATCTCTACATTTCTGTGATACTGTGACCTGTCTCCATCATTATGTCTTCCAGATAATGCCTCGTTCATGCCTGCCAATGTATAGCCACCAGGAGGATGATGCCCTCATCCCGTACCTCCATGATAACTATGAGGTGTTGTTCAGCCATGTGCCACAGCATGCCCGGCAGTGTGACGACCTGTGGCAGGAACTACGCAGGAGGGTTAATGATGTGGGTGGCCATAACTGCACCTACCAGCAGGTGCACAGACACTGCACGGACCTGATACGACATGCAAAACAGCATGTCAATGCAATCGCCAGGGAACAAGGTGGAACAGGTGGTGGGCCACCAACCCAGCCCCCACTCACATGCACCAAGGAGCTACTGGCCAGCCTGGGGACACCCTCAGAACAGCATCCACAAACAGTAGCTGCATCGCAGATGTGGGTGTCTTCCAACCACTGAGCCTGGAGTTGCCTGGTAAGTCACTAATGCATATGACTATCATATCCCATTTAGTTGCATGTGTCATTGTACAATATGTAATGTAACATCATATGCAAGGTATGTTTACACACATGCCACATACTATAGTTTGGTACCCTGTGTATGCGCACATATGCATACTATATGCTATTTTACAGGCAAATGTGTTAACATGCACAGTGCACCCTGTAGCTGTCATACAGTCATGGATAATGTTCAAACTGCTGGGTCACCCCTATACAGGTACCTTTGGCATGCCGCACAGACATCAGTCCATTGCAGGTGAGACAGTTATCAGTATCAGGCATGTTAATGCATATATCTATTTGCCATGTGGCCAGTTAACACATGTACACATAATGTATGGTCTAGTCACGATATACAGGTCGCATCTGTCATCAAGCACACTGGCTACCCATGTGCAATATATTCAGACTAAATGAAACACCGACATGAAACCACAGTATCTGTCATTGCTAGATGTGTGGACAGTTGTGCATACAACAGTGGAGGTGTTGTTCAATGTAGGCATATGTACTATACATTGGAACAACAAATGTGTGGTACGCAAACAGTACCACACAGTGAGCTGGGATGTGGGCAGCCCACAGGATTCACCATTGTGTAATATGCCCCTGCAGTGGATGCACACATTGTGATGTGCCATTTGACAAGTCCCAGACATGTAGTGTTCCAGCTGCAATATTGTCTCACTATCCCATAATACATACCCCACATACGAAACTTACAACCCTTTGTCTGCATAACCCTGTGGACAGTGACGTATCTGACATCTATGGGTGTATGTCATATGGGACAACACAGACATGTGAGACAGCCATCACAAACATTTGGCCAACACATGTTCAAACATGGCCATGGAGGATGGCCAGATACATGTAGCCACACAGTAGATGTGATGTGTATGCACCCTGTTGCACATTGTCCACACATGGTCCAACTATAGCCTTTGTTGAATGGTTATATAGTTAATGTGGAACACTGGACATCCTAAAAGCCTGTGCACAGCTTGTGGAGGTGTCCCTTAATTCGACCATATAAGATGTGTTGAACATCATGACTGTGTCATAGCATGACAGTAGTCACCTGTACAGATTTCACAGACATAGACACTACATCAGGCCACAGATACCGTACATTTCCCTTGCTGTTGTTGGACATCAGTGTCAGTCTTGCACCTTGTGTGTGTGGTACATAACTGTCACGTGAGACATGGTGTATTGACAAGACTGCCATGTCTGGACATGGTTGCCAGGCAGCTAAGACATGTTAGCAGTTGTGCAGGGGTGTCATCCATAGGTCTTCCAGTGACATGTCACATGACACAGCATGGTTTAGTGTGTATACACCTCAGCGATGTGGGTCACAATCCACAGTAGTTATGTCATGTGTTTGCACGCAGTCATGGCTATGCACTGTGTGTGTGTATTACACACTGTATAGCAATATAGGCGCCTCATGATGCCATGCAATGGCACAGTGTCTGTACTTCACACTGTATAGCAATGTAGATGACTCATACTACCCATCAATGCTCATGCACATCTGCTAAAAGTGCTTTCTATCTGTAGGGCATATAGACAACACTGCAATGTGATACCCATTACACCGCTGTACATGTGTCAGGACACCATTGTGTCAGACATGTATGCATTTCAATGCACACGTCCGCAGATTACATGTCATACTACATGTCAATGTCAAGGTTACATCAGCCATGGGTACTGTTAACCTGTGCTGGTCCACATGGTGTATCACAGGGATGCATGCCTACTACCATGATTGTGTGAACTGCATGGCTTCTGATATGACACCTGCTTGCTGTTGTGTGCAACCCAGGGAGGTATGCTAACTACCACTATTATTGTCTGAGCTGCATGCCGTCTGCTGTATCACATGCATGCTGCATGCCGTCTGTCAAATCACATGCATGGTGAGTGTGTATGTCTGTGTGTGTGTCTGTGTGTGTGTCTGTGTGTGTGTGTGTGTGTGTGTGTGTGTGTGTGTGTGTGTGTGTGTGTGTGTGTGTGTGTGTGTGTGTGTGTGTGTGTGTGTGTGTGTGTGTGTGTGTGTGTGCGCCTGTGTCTGTGTGTAATGTAGAGTCATTCTTTGCATTCACAGGTGATGTAGGTGCGTTACCCTCCTGTGGTCCATCTGAAGTTAGTGTCCCCACAGATACTAGCAGTGATGAACATATGCATGAGGTACAGGCAGGGTTGTTAGGGGTTGAATCTGTGCCAATTGTTGCCATCCCAGCTATGCCCTCCTTTTCCCCGCACACAGTACTTATGCCAACACATACCCCATCACCAGTGGCCATAGAGGAAGGACAGTCAGCATGTGTTAGCTCGGAACAGGACTGTGTGGTGGCTACAGAAGGTGTGTATCCACACCATGGTGTCAGTGTAATGACTGCAGATGTGCCTGCTGCTCATAGGAGGACCTCTGGCAGACATGCACCTGCAGGACAGAGTGCAGCAGCTGGTGTCACCAGACGCATGTTCCAGACTGTAATGGCGGCACAGGCACATGCTGAATGGCAGAACACAGAAGGGCAGAGGCTTCAGAGGGCTGCTATCCATTCTTTAAACAACAACATCCAGGCATTGGCAAATGCTCAACAGCAGATCGCTGATGTTCTCGACAGGCGATTGGGTGACATGGTTGGAATCCTTGACCGTGGCATGGCAATCCACGAGCGTGAGCTGTCTGTGCTAGAAAATCTGGTAGGAGTGAGGTGTAGGCTATGTGGACGTAGGCCAGCAACACCACCTGGTGCAGGTCAATATGAACGGGCCACCTCACATGCCCGCTCCCACAGTACCGGTAGCAGTAGCAGTGCAGCTGGTGCTGCGCTGTCCAGACCAGGACACAGCAGGCCACGTGGACGTGGCACTGGATGTTCCCAGTGGGGACACGGTTCCAGTGGACATCTGTCATCGGACAGTAGCCAATCTGTACATCTGCCTGGTAGTGCCCGTGCAACCCCTGGCAGGCACAGTTCATGTGGCCGTGGCCGGACACAGTGAGCTGTACATCCTGGTCTGTAAATCTGGAGCTGTCAATAATACCCCTGCGTAGGCTGGACACATGGCAGAACTGTGTGCACACACACACGCACACAGCAGAAACATCTGTAGGGCACCGCAACACCCACATGCATAACTACCACACATGTCCAATCAGATCACCGGCCCTAAACCACACACATGATGTCATCCACTGGTGCAGCCTATGCCCCTGGCAAACATTATCACCCTGTGCATATGATGATGCCTGTGCTGCATCCCTGTCATCCACACCATCGGTGCAGGGACATGTTCATACGGTCTGATGCACAGGGTGAACAGAATAGTGAGTAGTGTATATTACATTTGTTGTGTACTGTTGACATGCACCAGACATACCATGTAGTACAGGTTTAGAATGCATTGTTATATGTTCACAGTATGTGTCTTGGTAACAACAGTAACAGCATGTTAGTAATGATGCCCTGCTTCCCTCCTTAAGGTCTAATTGCATGTGCCATTACGTTACAGTGTTTGCAGCTAGAGTGCATTGTTGTATGTTCACAGTCTGTGTCTTGGTAACAACAGTAACAGAATGCTGGCAATGATGCCCTGCTTCCCTCCTTAAGGTCTACTTGCATGTGCCAATAAGTAGCGGTGTTTGCAGTTTCCCATGTGTAAATGTGGAGTACTCACAGGCATGTATGGCAATACCAGCATGCTATATGTAGCCTCAACTTCACTGTTTTAAAGGCTACCATTCCACAGATGTCCACACATCTACTGATCCAGAAGCATGTGAGCTGTTCAATAGGCTACAGTGGCTAGAGACGTGACATCCATACCGGGGTCACATCACAGGTATGGTGACATGGTGCAGGGGGGTTTACACAGTGGTCTGGCTGGTGTCACCGTTAGAGTCCAGTTGATAGCATGAGGCCTCACTGTGTAGCAGTAATACACTATCACATTACAGGATGAGAACACGCACAGACATATACAGAAACACACAGTAACATGACCACACTCACGGGGTTAACAACACTATAACGCACACTTGATAGTGTTGAGGTGAGGACCCCTGCCTATGTGGTAATCACCTTCACAGTACTGTGCACCCACATGACGCGACACAGAGAATAAACATGTACAGATAGCCAGTAAGGCTGAGTCTGATGGCATCAGCAGGGTAGTAGACTGCATCACCATGAGGGGTTAGGGATCCTGTCTGTTCTGTATGGTAGTATACACCCTCACTCCATGCACCAGACAGCCAAATATACATACACACACACACACACACACACACACACACACACACACACACACACACACACACACACACACACACACACACACACACACACACACACACACACACACACACACACACACACACTGTGGAGTCCACAAATGTCATTCACATACAGATAGTTGACATGTGTGTGATACACACACCACCCCTGCCTACGTCTTGCTTTCTACACTGCAGTATGTACAGATCTCTACAACAGTGTACAGGAGTGTGTAACAACTGGGATGTATTCCCCACCATACGTGGCATATATGGTCACACAAGCAAACACACATGGCAGTACTGTGAATCATACACCTGCTATATGATGATACGTCTGACAGACATGCAGCTGTATTGGCCGCATTATGTGTACCAATGCTACCTTTGGCAATTGTGCTGCTATATGCACATGGAAGGACGTAAGTGTTACAGGTGTCAAGTGATGTACAGTCAGTAACACCCTGACCACTGTGTAGATTGTATGTCTTCACCTTCAGGTAACAGTAACATAGCGTACTGTTTGCACATGTAATGGTAGGATGGCTTGTGACACACATGTGAGCTGTCCTCAGCAAACATTCATCTGCAAAGGTGGACCACCACTTTATGTACACACATCCATCCATACCTGATGTACATCCTACCGTACTGTCAGTATTTCACCATATACAGGTGTCAATGATGGGTCTGCATTGCAACTGCATGTTGTAGTTAGACACAGATGAACGACATACATCAGCGACTGCACATGCATGGTAGCTGCATGCACACCACTACATGTACATGTGTGTTGGTCCTACATTCCTGTCATGTAGCCATGTTTGTATGCATTGCAATTGGTGGACATGTATGATGACATACATGACACATGGACTGTTGTATGATATGTTGGTTGTCATGGGTAACTGTTACAGAGGGAATGTTACCTCAGTCAACATTGCTACCTTATGTACTGTTAGCATTCAACAGCCATGGACCTACCTTCCATGTACATGTCTGTGATTGCTGTAGCCACTTGTCTGCACAGAGGACAGCAAAAGCTTTGCTATGTACATATGCATTGTGTGTGTGTGGGCAATGTACATATCCACTGCGATTACATGTATGTCATATCCAAACATGAGTGTTTTCTGGTGTACAGTGACAGTCATCTGTTAAAGCTGTGTACGACCCAGGGCCCAGGTTATGTGTAGAGCTGACCTGGTTATGAACTGTGGTATCATTGCATTGCATGCCACATGATGGAACCCTGTCAGTACATGTGTAGTCTGCACAGTTGCTGTAGACCCATGTACAGTCCACTGGTCATAAGTAACATGGTGGTGTGGTAATGTATGGATGTGTGTTGCTGGTCCAAGGACATGGTGATGTCCGAGGGCTAAATAGTAGACTGCGGCATGTACTACTGTGATCTGCACCTGAGACATCTGTGATGGCTCTTGAGTGTGTACTGGTCAGTACATGTGAGTGGCCTTCATGTACATGGGGTCAGTAACACCTGGAGTGGTCCATCACGGTCTTATGGCCCACATGTCTGTATCTGAGGTATACGGTGGTAGTGCTATTGTGCACAACTGTGCCATATGCCAGGTGTTCCTCACTGCAGAGATGTCCGTATTCCCCACTGTTGGATCTGGATTGTCAGCTGTGATCACGAACGCTACACAGCTAGCACTGACGACCGGTGTCAGATGTGTGTAGTGCAGCGTTCGTGCTAATAATGTTCACTATCAACACACTGTGCCCTTCCGTGTTTAGAATCCGTGTGCATACAAGACAGCCCTTTGCTACTACTAAGCGTGTGAGCATGCCCAGTATGCCATTGGGTAGATGGACACACAGTACATTCCAAATGGACGTGTGCTACTATGTGAGCATGCCCAGTGACACCTTGTGTCAGTTATGTGCCTCTGTGTATGGGCATGACCATTGAAATCCTGTATAGTGATAGTGGTCATCCAGGCAACAGATGTCCATACCCCACGTCAGAATGGATTCCTACATTGAACACACTGGGACTGTCTTGAAGAGTGTACTGCCTGTGGTGCACCTCGTATCCATGTAGTGTTGTAATAGTGCTCTGTAGATAGCCAGTTGTCCCGCTCACACCACTGCCGTGTGTTTGTCTACGTCTACCTTGGGACAGTAATATGCTTTTAGACTGCTCCCTCTCCATACATTCCCTATCGGCGTCTTTGCCTTTGCTGATGATGTCATCCACCTAGAAGTATGCCTCTGGGAGTGCTGTGTTCCAGTAATCTCAGTAGCGCGTTCTGTAACTGCGTAATGCTGTAGTGTGATAAGGTAGTTAGGTGTATGTTCGACTCTTGGCCTTGCCAAGTGTGTGTGTGTGTGTGTTTCCAGCTGCCTGAGGACAGAGTAATGCTTTTAGATGGCTCCCTCTCAATACATTCCCTATCGGCGTCTTTGCCTTTGCTGATGATGTCATCCACCTAGAAGTATGCCTCTGGGAGTGCTGTGTTCTAGTAATCTCGGTAGCGCGTTCTGTAACTGCGTAATGCTGTAGTGTGATAAGGTAGTTAGGTGTATGTTCAACTCCCGGCCCTGCCAAGTGTGTGTTTCCAGCTGCCTGGGGACAGAGTAATGCTTTTAGATGGCTCCCCTCTCCATACATTCCCTATCAGCGTCTTTGCCTTTGCTGATGAAGTCATCCACCTAGAAGTATGCCTCTGGGAGTGCTGTGTTCCAGTAATCTCGGTAGCGCATTCTGTAACTGCGTAATGCTCTAGTGTGATAAGGTAGTTAGGTGTATGTTCAACTCCTGGCCCTGTCAACTGTGTGTGTGTGTGTGTGTGTGTGTGTGTGTGTGTGTGTGTGTGTGTGTTTCCAGCTGCCTGGGGACAGAGTAATGCTTTTAGACGGCTCCCTCTCCATATATTCCATATCGGCGTCTTTGCCTTTGCTGATGATGTCATCCACCTAGAAGAATGCCTCTGGGAGTGCTGTGTTTCAGTAATCTTGGTAGCGCATTCTGTAACTGCGTAATGCTGTAGTGTGATAGGGTAGTTAGGTGGATGTTTGACTCTCGGCCCTGCCAAGTGTGTGTGTGTGTGTGTGTGTGTGTGTGTGTGTGTTTCCAGCTGCCTGGGGAAAGAGTAATGCTTTTAGACAGCTCCCTCTCCATACATTCCCTATCGGCATCTTTGCCTTTGCAGATGATGTCATCCACCTAGAAGTATGCCTCTGGGAGTGCGGTGATGCTGAAACTAGGTAGCACATTCTGTTACTGCATAATACTGTAGTGTAGTAGACTAGACAGGTAGGTGCTTTATTCCACTGCATGGCAGGTGTGTGTGTGTTTGGCATTTATACCCTATGTGATATCTGTGGGTGGCTAGCTGCGGGATGTATTCAGTGTGTTTTGTTGCTGACCTATATAGTGTCCAGAGCCCGCATATTCTGCCAAGACACTGGGTTATCAACACATACATTCACCAACAGGTCTGGTGAGTAAATGTCAGCAGCCCTACACTTACCCTTAATATAGTCTGACCCATGTGATGCAACAGAACACACATGCCTTGATAGTAGCAACACTACATGATGCAGGTGGCACATGTAGTTTCCTTTTCATGCCTGTCTAATGCGTTGCTCTCATGTGGACCGCTGTTGTGATATAAATGCAATATCTACATATGTGTGTACATGTATATGTGTGTATGCATATCTATGTATATATGTATACAAATAATATATATGATATATGTGTATATGGAAAGATAGACATAGATATAAACATATATGTCTGGGGACATCAGCGCTATTGAATGTATGTGTCAGATGATCTGTACATGATAACCTGGGATGTATGTATATCTGCCATGGCATAGTGGTAATGCACATCGTCTGTTGTGGGCAGGGTCCAGGGTTGTAGTCGTGCAGACACCAGTTATTTTGTTGCTGGGAAGACCATGGGACATCGAATATGGTGATAGTAAGGCACCTGTTACCAGTTGTGTATGGATCTGAGCGACACTAAGCAGTGGTTATTAATTTGGAGGTTTGGTATGGGTCATATAACTATTCATTAGAAGACTATACTATGCAGATGAGGTTGACAATCGTGTATCCGATTTATCCCCAGGGTGTGATGCAGATACCTGGAGTGTATGTGTGTAGTTAGCTGGGTGCAGGGCTCGAATATAGTTGACAGCATGGGAGGGGGGTCAGGCATACTGTACGTACATTGCAGAACTATGCCTCGGGAGTGCCCTGCCTTAGCACGCCTAAGCTAGGGGTGTGTCTATACTTTCCTGGTGACATTGGGAGGGACAACAGCAGTGGTGGGGTTGTCAGGGTGTACCAGGCTGCACAAACAGGTGATGATCAGCACAATCAGCAGATGACATGGCCAGCCTGCACCTGAACAGTATGGTAATGTGAGCAAGCATCATAAACACAGTTTTTTTCCGCACTCTACACCACCGGTGTATAGCTGCGGGGACATTTCATGACACAATCCAACCAAATGAGTAGGGCTGCAGCAGGCAACATAGACCATCATGTGCAGGAGGCTGAGGGCAGTGAGGATGTGTATGCTGCCGAACATCCCTTACTGGGGTGACATAAGACTTTATAGACCCAGGTTGACTTACCAGGGGCTACATGAGCTGGGGATGGTGGAGCACTGTGGGGTGGACAGAGACCTCCTACAGCGGCTTGTTGACCTGTGCCTGCCACACCTGACACATCAAACAGGCCGAGGGAAGCCCATCACAGTGGATACCTCGGTATGTGTTGGCCTGGGTATACTAGCCACAGGTACCTCACACAGCACAACTGGGGATGTCATGGGGATCTCACAGGCATCTACATCCAGAGTACTGTGCCAGTTTACAGATGCCATGTCAACACATGCTAGTGAGCACGTACATGTCCTCAACACAAGTGATTTGTAGACCAGCAATATGCATCTCTTCAACCACATGGATGACTACCCTGGGGTACTGGGTGCTATAGCCTGCACACACATACATATCACAGCACCACCCGGTGAGCGGGGTAGGGCCTACAGTCACTGCAGGGGCATACCCCCTAACAGCTAGGCCATATGCGATGGCCAGGGCATTACACTGAATGTGTGTGCTGTTTGCCCTGGAAGCTATGATGATTCCGATATATGGCTTCTAACACAGCTGTACCACACCTTTGCCAATATGGACATCCCCTACAGTGTCCTAGTGGGGGATGCTGGGTAACCACTGGTGTCATGGCTGATGACACCCAGCAGCAATGCACACACATCTGAACACTCACACCGTAATGAGGCAGATGCACAGGCAGGACATGTAATTTAGCATGTGTTTGGGATGCTCAGTTCACGGTTCTGGTATCCGGGCACATCCGGTGGAGCCCTGCAGTATTCACTAGCTACATGCACACAATTTGGTATGGTATTTGCTATGCTACACATTCTGATCCTGCAGTAACGGTTGCTGCAGGAACAGCATGGGGCAGGGTCACACAGCCCAATACCACTGCCAAGGCCTGTACAGGCACACTGTGACTTGGCCAAGGAACTACCTAAGCAGGGCCCAGTCGGCGAAAGGCCATGCACAGTATGACCTGCCCTTGGCAAAGAGGCAACACAAGGCATATGCACTGACACAGTAGGTACCCACGGATGTCCCCTCTCTGACCCGCACACAGTACAATGGATGCCAAACATGACACTACCTGTGTTCGGCCATGTATAGGAGGTGCACTGTGTACATCCGACATAGGCAGCCCTCCAGCATCGTCCTCAGGTCCAGAACACCCCCAGGGTACATCTATCGACCTAAAAATTGGCAGTTGTATTAGAATGTGTATTTACCCATTGCTATGGTATGTATGTGAGCATACAAGAGACTTTGGTCGCCAACTGTTAGGGCAGCAGACAGTACACGTCCATAGTGGCACCATAACATCTGTAGCACATACGGGGGTCACAATGGTAGCCAGTAGTACACAGGGTGTCCTAACCCACTGCAGATTATGTGATGAACATCATGTGTGTCCATACAGCCCGCACACATTCCATGCAGCTGGACAGGTGTCGACCACTACAGACAAATGGTATACAATGGCCTATGGATATGCCCAATGAATGACCCCAACCCCCAAAGACACACACAGACTACATCAGGACAGGCGGTTTGATGTAGGTTGTGAAAGCTAGGATGTCCAACACCACTGTGCTGGTATTTCAAGCTGGGATCTGACGTAAACTGGTATCCCTCCAACCGGCAATTTAGGTAGGTCCACACACTGACATGGAGTACCTGGCACACCAGTACAGTAGCGGCAGATGTGTACAACTGTCAGCTGTGAACCCCGTCCAACCTACACATGTGAGAGTCATGTGCACCACCCACGGTGTTGTGTAGGACTGTGGATGCGGTTGGATGTCCCCCCAAGCTATACAGACATGTAGCAACTGCCAATGCCACATGACCATTAGCTACCCTGCAGACACAGCATGACACCTGTCTGTGTAGAACAGAGGGGTCGGCAACACAGTACTGACTATCTGCACATATGACACATGCGATACAGTTGTCCATACTTGGCATGCCCACACACATGACGGTACGACGGTAATGTCGGTCAACAACATGCGTAACAGTCATACTGGGCATGCTCACACACTGACACACAGGACGGCCAGGCATGCATACACCAGTGGTCCGGACATATCTGCCAGTACATTGCTATACTGTTGGATGACTGCGCTGCATGGTGTGTGTGTGTGTGTGGTCTACTGTCTGTACATATGCCATGGTCTATTGTTAATTCACATGAGCTATGTGCTGTGCGCAGGGTGCTGCTACCAACACGTGAATAGGGTGGTTCTTTCCTTGTGGACAGACCGGCGCCTTTGGATACGGACTGGGTAAGGCACACTCCAGCAGGTGGGAGCAGTTGTGCGTGGGTTTGCACAGTGTTAAGCACTGCTGATCTCTGGTTACAGCACATTTTACCCATTTAGACTCCACATTTCTTTAACAGTGCACTACTGGCATACTAGTAGACAAACACACTTACAGCCGCTCGCTCACCAACATTTCTGCTTACATTTGTCACTCACGCTGGGTGTGTGCGATCCCTTGTGATGTGCATTACATCAGACTACATGACTACAGTATCGGGTATGTCTAATCATTTGGCAACGGCAGGCGTTCGGCTGTACGAACTCGGCGGCCTGTCCAGTGACATAATCATATTATATGCGTGTTCCTCATACGATCTGCTCCCATCTGCCTGATACATGGGAACCGATACTCTGCAATGTTGACATGTGAATATGATTTTGTTAACGCAGCTGTCCGGCGAGTCATGCTACCGCATACCTACTGTACGTTTCCCACATTTCAGATTGCACAACGGGAGACTGTAGGAATGACACCTTTCCCACTTTGCATGGGACAGTCCCTCATTAGACATATGTCATGTGACGATACTCTAGCCATTGCAACTGTCCTGATTAGAGGACATTTTCATATTCTACGTGTCTGTAGTGGTTGCTTGATACAGGTCTTGTATACCTGACATGTCGATATGTTATATGTAGTAGCATAAGCAACTTTACAGTTGCTAGACTACGCTTTGATTTGTGCAGATATGTATATTGCTGTACTATGCATGGCTGTAGGTATGTTCTGCCCTGGTATGTCTGACATTTCTACAGAGCAGGTCCCACTTTGGCCATTCAGACTGGTGGCGGCCCTATAGATCCTATATGTAGATGTATATTGCTGTACTATGCATGGCTGTAGGTATGTTCTGCCCTGGTACGTCTGACATTTCTACAGAGCAGGTCCCACTTTGGCCATTCAGACTGGTGGAAGCCCTATAGATCCTATATGTAGATGTATATTGCTGTACTAAGCATGGCTGTAGGTATGTTCTGCCCTGGTACGTCTTACATTTCTACAGAGCAGGTCCCACTTTGGCCATTCAGACTGGTGGCGGCCCTATAGATCCTATATGTAGAGCTATCACGTGTCAAGGCAACACATAGCCACAGCCAGTTGTGAACTGACTACTTCCACGGTTTGCATACGTTAACGTTATTCTTGTAGCATTATAATTGCTAATACTGTTTCCTATTACATGTAGCTGTTTCTGATACAACAAATTAATTTCTGACACCACTACACACAATATATGGCCTCCTTTCCCGAACTCACAGGCCATGTGCCATAACATTCATTTTGCAGGACACAACTGCCCAGACGGGTGTGTCACTCACAGGCGTATGGGTGTGGAACCATCTATTATGCTATCATCTACCTGAGGTGGTCATCAAATTATGCACTTTCCGTCACTAGCAGACCTCACATACCAATGGGGGAGAATGAACACTGTATCAGGAACACTGCATAACACCCTGTGGGACACTTTTAGATGATTGGTTCTATTAACCAGACACATTGACAGTCACAGAGCATATGTATTCATTCACGTTTGTCTAGGTACATGCCGTTTATGACTCATACATGTCATCTGTCATAACCTGTATTCCGCCACCTGTCCACCTAATATCACTAGTTCTAGAAGTGTTTATTTGGACTTTGTTACATTCTGATTCATAACTATAGATGTCCATGCTAATCGGGTACACGGCATTGATTTGGTCTCTATGTATGCCCCCGGTGGTTTACAGTATATCCGGTAGATGTGCTCTTCAGGTTTGGGATGTATAGGCGTCTGCTATACCCACATAGGAATATTAATGACTTCCACTGGGCGGGCCTACTACATCTCTGCCAACCAGCACCTGCACACTTAAGCCCATTATTGCATACCCATGCTCCACCTACCTGGCACCCCTCTACAGCACTCATGACATAGACTTACTGTGAGCGCAGCTGGGGTATGAGCACACCCCTACACATTGCCCACTCTCCCCATCTCGGGACACATGTCATACGTTTCTTCAAATTACAAAATTAAAGCCAGCAACATTGGTGAACTGTGCCATATAAAGTAGTTTATTAGAAACTACTAAGACCTCATTTTATATAGAGAATAAACAGACCGGTTTCGGCCAACAGAGATCTGGCCTTCTTCAGTGAAATACAAAACTCATATAAAGAATGATATGGTCTTATATAAAGAGTAAAGACATTTCATTGGATGACATTTACATATAGATTAGTGAACTCATTAATATTAAATACAAAAAATCTGATAACATAACATATTGAGTTCACTCAAAAGCATTCATTAAGTCCTGGATTAAACAATGCCCCAAGTTTAGTTATCCATTTTTTCTCCCGAGCATCAAGTTTCTTATGCCAACCAGATTTTTGGCTACGATCCCCAATAAGTTTATCTATAATAATAAAATGAAATTGTGCTGTTACATGTGTGAGTGTGTGTTTGTATAAAGCATTGGTTGTCCTTTTGCATTTAATATCACTAAGGTGTTCAGACATCCGTAGCCTGAAAAGAAAAAGAGTCTATATTACCTATATTATATCAAACTACTATTTTGGGTGATAGATTGATTGGATGTTTTCCCTGTGGACATTGTGTCAATTGTAAACACATTTTGAAGTCCAAGGAATTCACTAGTAGCAACAGCAGTATTGTTTTTGATATCCGTTTTTTTGCCAATTGTAATACAGACTGGGCGATTTATATGGCTTGTTGTAGTTGTCATGCATTTTATATAGGTCAGACTTCCAGACCATTCAGGCTACGGATGTCTGAACACCTTAGTGATATTAAATGCAAAAGGACAACCAATGCTTTATACAAACACACACTCACACATGTAACAGCACAATTTCATTTTATTATTATAGATAAATTTATTGGGGATCGTAGCCAAAAATCTGGTTGGCATAAGAAACTTGATGCTCGGGAGAAAAAATGGATAACTAAACTTGGGGCATTGTTTAATCCAGGACTTAATGAATGCTTTTGAGTGAACTCAATATGTTATGTTATCAGATTTTTTGTATTTAATATTAATGAGTTCACTAATCTATATGTAAATGTCATCCAATGAAATGTCTTTACTCTTTATATAAGACCATATCATTCTTTATATGAGTTTTGTATTTCACTGAAGAAGGCCAGATCTCTGTTGGCCGAAACCGGTCTGTTTATTCTCTATATAAAATGAGGTCTTAGTAGTTTCTAATAAACTACTTTATATGGCACAGTTCACCAATGTTGCTGGCTTTAATTTTGTAATTTGTTCAGCGTTTTTTGCCGTGCAACCTCCCACGTGCAGGGGAATTTGTTTCGTGATACACAGTTTCGCTCTTCCTGCTGGGGACCTCATGGTGTGCTGTGTTGGCGTGTTGCCGTTTCTTTTTGGGATGATATCTACATTATAAACTTTTTGTCCAGGCTCCCGAAGACTTTTTCTTAGGACTATGTGCTCTTACACATTACGGCCAGATTTGGATATGTTTGGTGTGCTTTTTAGTGAATAACGATAATTGTGCTGTTACGGAATTGTGTATAAGCCTATGTGACTCCAACGATCAGGTACTGGATTTATTTTGGTGTCCTTACAAGTGACTCAACTTAAGCCTCTATACGACCTAATGTGAATTTGTTTTATTATGCATATGAACATATATCGTAAAACTGTATGTACAAATTGGACTTAAAGGGCTGTCAATATCTTTTTGGACAAGCTGTTATCATCGCATATTTTCTTTTGGATGGTGCGGATGACTCGTTGGACAATTACTACCATCCCTTTTTGGCTATTGACTGTTTAGTTAGGACTAAGCGTGGATATATATTTTTGGATAAATGTTTAGAAAGGAATACTACATACAGGCTCATATGGACAATTATCAAAAAGTTTTTTCTTTTATTTTTATACGATAAGCAGTTTAAGTGATTGGTGCAGTCTAATTTACATTTGTGTGTAACTTTTTTATGGTCCCTTCTCTTTTTATAAATGGGCTATTCATTTGTAAACTACAATACGAAGGGTGCATTTACACACATTTGAAATGTGTTTGTATATCGCCATTTTGATTATGGTTACTGGAAGCTGCTATTTAGATTTATTTACTTAACACAGTTTTCTAATGTTTTTGTTGTGTTTTTTGAATTTTGTATATACTAAGAACTAATTGGCTGCTGTATACATATTTTTTGGATACAATTGTGCTGTATGGGGCTTATATATCTTTTACATTTCATATTCATTTATGAACGGAGGTTTAGTCACAAACGGGTATCATTGCACACACATGGCTTTATTATTTAATCAGTGATACTTATACCCTTCTGAATGAATAAGCTAATGACTGATTGTTGGTTGTTTGCTCTTAGTATTGTGGGGTATATTTATCTCTTTACGCCATATTTATGTCCCCCTTTTTTTGATGGTCAGTAACTGCTACATCGAGCTTATTTATATTAAACTTGATGTTTGTTATACTTTGACATATTATAGGGAACAAATATATAACTTTTTATGATTAATATTTTCTATAGTATCATATCATTAGTATTTTGATACTATTATGATTGTGTGATTGTGATTATATTTTGGATATCACTGAGAATTTAGCCTTAAGGAGATACCTCATGGTGTTTCATCTTACAGTGAACAAATATATGATTTTATATAATCTACATTTTTATAGTATCACTTTAAAAGGTCTCTTGATACTACATTACAATTGTATAACTACATTTTGGACATCATTGATAATCTAGCCTTAGGAGTTACCTTGTGGTGTTTCATTCTAATTTACATTGAATCTCAGTATATTGAGCAAATATATTTAGTTTACATCAATAAGTTCTTATGCTTATATACTATGCAAGTGGGGTATTGTCCTGTTTGATGCTGGTTGCAGAATCCTTATTATCATTTGAAATTTGATTTATATATATTATCTTTCATATTCTTGGTACATACTTTTTAATTAACATCTGATGTTGGATATCATCTGTTTTCTTGCCACCATTGTCTATGATTTTGGCCTTTGAGTATTCCACAATAAAGTTTAAGTAATTTTTAGGTGCCTCACTTAGGGTACAATCTTTGACACATTAATAACACTATATATATATATATATATTATATTGGATTTTTCATCTTATGTTTGATTATACCAGTGTTATGCCATTATAGTCCTGTGTGTAACGTGGCTGAAAAATGTATGCTTTTGCATAAATCATATTCAGGCCATTATTGTTTTAATTTTGACACAGGGCGTGGTTTATAATATAACATTACATCATCTTTATGATGGATTTAAACAAAATATTTTTGGATTTGTCTTCTGATAAAGATGATCTGGCACCGTTTGGCATTGGTTCAAACTTTGAAGGTTCCTTGAACTCTAATCCTTTGTCGCCAGAACAGTTATGTCAGGGATTATTTGATGATCTTAATAAGAATATGAGATCATTAAGATCCAGTGTTTGGCACCTAAAATTACTAAAAGCCTATTTGGCTAAAAAGATTTGTCCTAGGGGTCTCAGGGTCAAGATCCAGCCATTGGTGGCTGATCCGGATGACACTCTTACTACAGAATGGTTATCCATTCAACAAGAATGTTCTATGAAGTTTGTTCTTTCTTTATCCAAGTATTATGCTAGGATAGTTGATAAACAAAATTCTAAGGTATCACAATTGATTCAGGAGTGTAACCAGTATCAGCAGGATAGTTTTTTTCCCCCGTTATTATCCAGGTTTAGTTCTGATATATTAAACTTTGATAGCAGCCTTAAGGACAGGAAACTCAAAAAATGTGCACGTGATTTGTCTGACTATCAGAAGGGACAACCTTTCAAAAATACTAGACATGTCAGATTTCAAACTGTACCAAACACTAATAGCAACAGTTCCAAAAGGAAACGTCCACGTTCTATTTTGAAGGGACGTGGCAATATAGTGGATTCTACTGACTATGACACCTCATCAGGGACTGATACGGACACACAGCATACCATGGGGTCCCCTACGCCCAAACGCAGTAACCAAAAATTCCCTTTAGACCAAACAGGGGGGGAGGAGGGGTGGTAGAAAACACAAAAAGGGTTACAAGTCTTCAAAATTTGATGGAAGTATTGACCAACAAGTGAATAATGTTTGCAACATCTCTAGTATTGTATTAACATCTGAACAAATATCTTTATTGAATAAAGGATTATCTTTTATCCCCGGTTTCTTTGTTCATGAGGATAATTTTGTACAAGATTTATTTTCCTTTTGTAGGCTTATTAATCTCAAATTATTTTTTCAGGACAAAGGGGATGAAGAACAACCACACTTGGATGAGTTTAAATACCATGCTTCAACCTTTACACCACCCATGCACCCTTCTGTTGGCCTTTTTATGCGTAATATACTCAGGGATTTACATTTTCAGCATAACTTTTCACAACCAATGCCTAATAATATGACTGAAAGTGATATATCTAGCTTAGATGAATTGGTTAGTAACAAGGAATTGGTAATTCTTCATGCTGACAAAGGTGGGGCAGTGGTGGTTATGGATTGGAAATATTATGATAATGAGGCTCATCGACAATTGGGCGATGCCCGATATTATAACAAAATGCCTCTTGATCCCACACCAGTCTTCAGTGAACAAATTCATGATTTTTTAGAATCTGCTGTTGACAATGGGATCATCACTTCTCAAACATTGAAACACCTAACCATCACTGACCCTGCCAGACAATCTATTTATTTCCTGCCGAAGATACACAAAGATCCTTTACATCCACCAGGCAGGCCAATAGTTTCTGGTATAGGATCACTTACTGAGCCACTCTCACAGTTTTTGACCAGGTATTTGAAACCACTTTTACCTTGGGTAAGATCTAGGATACAAGATACAACACAATTTTTGAGCATAGCTAATGATATGCAATTAGAACAGCATTGGTGGCTATGCACATTGGATGTAAGCTCATTATATACCAACATTCCTCATTGGGCTGGCCTGGATGCCATTGAATACTGGCTTTATAAATCCAATTTGTATAAACCTGGTTTCAATACCTTTCTCATAAATTTGACTGAGCATGTACTAACTAAAAACGTCTACTTCTATGATCAGGAATGTTATTTACAGATCAAGGGCACAGCAATGGGGGCTTCTTTTGCCCCCATATATGCTGATCTCATCATGGCTTATATCAAGGAAATCATGATTTATGATGATATGCATAATTTGTTTCTGCCGGATATTGATATCTGGCGGAGATATTTGTATGACTGCTGGATGGTATGGAAATCAGATATCGGCTATTTGCATGAATTCATGGAGTATTTAAATGATAACAAATGGGGAATTCAGTTTACCATCACTTATGACAGGAAATCCATTACTTTTTTGGATGTTCTGGTTACTAAAAAAGAGGATGACACTCTTAAAACTGAAGTATTTAGAAAATTCCCCGAATATAATTCTTTACTCCATGCCTCCAGCTTTCATCCAAAACATATAGCCAGAAACATTCCAAAATCACAATTTCTTAGAATAAGACGTAATTGTTCTGATGATGTTAGTTTTAAACATCATGCTCAGGATTTACATAACAGATTTATGAAGAGAGGTTACAGCTCAGGATATGTTACTATGGCTCATAATCATGCTTGTGGTTTGAATAGGGAAAATCTATTAATGTATAAACGGAAGTCTCCACCATCCAATATATTTCGGTTTACTACTACGTTTGGCAGGAATACCAATAGATTTGTTAATATTGTGAAAGACAATTGGAATATATTAAAAGCTGACAGCAGGACCCAATCACTAATTCCCAACACCTGTTCTTTCTCTTACCGTAAAGGAAAAAACCTAGCGGGATATTTTAACCATTATAAACATCATTCTGAGTCTATATTACCTATATTATATCAAACTACTATTTTGGGTGATAGATTGATTGGATGTTTTCCCTGTGGACATTATGTCAATTGTAAACACATTTTGAAGTCCAAGGAATTCACTAGTAGCAACAGCAGTATTGTTTTTGATATCCGTTTTTTTGCCAATTGTAATACAGACTGGGTGATTTATATGGCTTGTTGTAGTTGTCATGCATTTTATATAGGTCAGACTTCCAGACCATTCAGGCTACGGATGTCTGAACACCTTAGTGATATTAAATGCAAAAGGACAACCAATGCTTTATACAAACACACACTCACACATGTAACAGCACAATTTCATTTTATTATTATAGATAAACTTATAGGGGATCGTAGCCAAAAATCTGGTTGGCATAAGAAACTTGATGCTCGGGAGAAAAAATGGATAACTAAACTTGGGGCATTGTTTAATCCAGGACTTAATGAATGCTTTTGAGTGAACTCAATATGTTATGTTATCAGATTTTTTGTATTTAATATTAATGAGTTCACTAATCTATATGTAAATGTCATCCAATGAAATGTCTTTACTCTTTATATAAGACCATATCATTCTTTATATGAGTTTTGTATTTCACTGAAGAAGGCCAGATCTCTGTTGGCCGAAACCGGTCTGTTTATTCTCTATATAAAATGAGGTCTTAGTAGTTTCTAATAAACTACTTTATATGGCACAGTTCACCAATGTTGCTGGCTTTAATTTTGTAATTTGTTCAGCGTTTTTTGCCGTGCAACCTCCCACGTGCAGGGGAATTTGTTTTGTGATACGTTTCTTCAACCCGTGTATTATCACACTTGCACAACCTACTGTTCCATGTACATCTACATCCTGCTCGCATCGATGACACCAGGTTGACACATACACTGAATTTTTGGGGTCCCGCAAGGGACACCATTATCTATGTTTAAAGTGTAGACCTTGCAGATCTCTCCCACTGCTACTTTCCTGCCAGTGTTTTGGACATCAACAGTGTAGTAATCTTTATTGCCTGTCTGTATGTCTGACTGGCCTAGCTGGGCGGTGTGGGGGAGTACAACGTTTATTTATTGGACCTCCCAGTCACATATGCCCGGGCTGTATATATGTTACCTCTAATTGCTGTAAAGTAACCTAGATATGTGCATGTGTATATCTACAATGACATATTTGTTTTGTGTGTATATGTCTATATCAATACCTGTTGTTTGTGTATATATATCTATCTATATATATCTGTAGTATATCTTTGTGTGTATCTATATATATATATATATATATATATATATATATATATATATATATATATATATATATATATCTGTATAAATGTATATGTATATATAAATATATATATATATATATATATATATATATATATATATATATATATATATATATATTTATATATATATATATATATATATATATATATATATTATATATATATATATATATATACGTTTTATCTATATATACATCTGTGTGTCCGTTAACCTATACATTTCCCGGACATAGACACTTACACATGCGTATTGGGTTTTATCTCTGCTTCAACAGCATACTATTGCCTTAGTCATTATGACACTGACACTTCACTCCGGTGAACTTGTGATCAGTATACTGCACGTTATACAGCGGACAGATGTCGCACGTTTTTCATGTCTGGGGTGCCGCTGATAAGTGTGATGTGATAGTGTCATTTGACCTATTACTCATATGCGCAGCCTGTTATTCCTGCTACTGTGTTTGTTTCTGTGCACATTCATATTATTAATGTTAATAGAATGAGTGTTTGTGTTACTGAGATTGTACGCCAACATATCGATGTCTGCATGTAGTTGTGTCTTTCTGCTTTTCACGGTTTGGGGTTGTCACAGCAGAACTCCGTTCCACTCATGAGTGGCGTTTAGGTTTTACGTGCCGGGTTGCCAGCCCTGATGCACAATGTCTGTCAACGATACGCCCATTCACGCATGTCTCCACACAGACGATGCTCTATCTGGGAATCGCACCTATGTACTAGCTGACTTCCACGGGCCACTCCATTGATACCGGCGCAACATACCCTAGCACTCCTGTGTCCATAATCGCATATCCATAGTTTCTCCAGCACACCCGTGTTGAGTTTCCACGCATACCAGCTATTATTCACCTGTTATCACAGCCATGACACACCTTTACACATTGCCCTCTCCAGAGCGTTGGGGTCCTACACACATTTTGTACCACCTCGTGTATTCACAGGCACACCATCCATTCATATTTGCACATACGTGCCTTTCCTGGTGTTATGGATTATGAACGATTTGTGGGTTACAAGTGTAGGTGGTCGCAACATGTACTACATTCCATCTGTTTGCAATGTTAACGTAACACTTCAATGATGTTATGGCCACTGGTATAACCCTGCCTCTGGTGTGAATAGCGGTGCTCTACTCACACTTGTGCAGCTTTATCTGACATACGCTGCAAGCACTTTATAATTCCTTACTTGCTCTAGATTCCCTTCACAACTCATATGTTTGCTTTCGTCTTTCAGTGTTCCTTATATATATATATATATATATATATATATATATATATATATATATATATATATATATATATATATATATATATATATATATATATATATATATATATATATATATATATATATATATATATATATATATATATATATATATATATATATAGATAGATAGATAGATATATAATTGCATATTTCTGTTATGTCTGTGGATATTTATCTATACACACATATATCTATCTATCTATCTATCTATATATATATCTATATATATATATATATATATATATATATATATATATATATATATATATATATATATATATATATATCTATATAAAAGTTACAGCTGTACAAGACAACATACATTTGCTATGCTAAAAGCTGCATACACCCGCGCAGGCCCACTTGCATCTACTTATTCTGAGTTACATATGTTTACTGGCACTTCTTTGGGATTACATGTGCCTTATTCCTTATGAAAGTACCACTTTGATTGATGGAATCCGGTTAACAGACCCATGCGAACGCGGTCACCTTTACATGTATAAATGTTGGTTTTACAGCACAGAGGCATTCATTACACAATTAATATGTGCTATAGTTGTACTTGAACTGGGAATGCCTTCACGTTAGGCGGATGCTCTAACCACTACACTATTGTTGTTCTGGCTCATTTATATGTATACCCATAGTTCATAGCTACTCTGACATATGCCTCACCGCTTCCCTTACACAGCAGGCATCCATTCTCCTGCTGGGAAAACCGCAGTACTACACTTATGACATTCCCTGTTTCCTACTGCTCTGGACCCGTGCTGCATGTCTACTCACTCCAAGGATATTCAGAACTCTTGCGCTTATAGTCTTCGCACATACGCATGTTTGATTGTCAGGATTGAGGTTTAGGCTCGTCTGACTGGTGACTAGAACTGCCCTGGTGCTGTTCAAATATCAGACATAGTACATGGATAGAATTAGTCCAGATTTTAACATTCTACCTGTGTTTACAGACGCAGGAGTCTGAGCACCTCTGACCACATTATTAGGTCTGCGCTACATAATTTAGGGCGGCGAGTGGTTCCACATGTTTCCCTTCCCATTTGACTATTTCATTAATTTATAGATACAATGAATATTATTCTGGCCTTCAGTTATAAATTCACTACAGGTATGGAATAGTCCTGTCAACAGATGTGACAGTTGGTTGGTGTACTTATGTGTACGGATGTCTGTGATACTCGGGGGGACTCGTTTCTATAGTGACAGGGACATGGCTATGACAACTCAGGGACAATCACGGACACTTCTACCATATTAGTACTATTAACTTGGGACGTGTTGACAGATTCGTAATACTACTAATTTTCTGCAGTTAAATGCGTCTATTACTCTTCATTGTTGTAAGTAGTCATTCTCATTCAACACCTTTCCTCCAAAGGTCACTGGCTTTGTGAGTGGTTAAGAGGCTGGCCAGTTATTGTGCAAATGCTCTGACCATTGGTAGGGTTGACATTGTCATATGTACAGGTCGGGATATATTCTGGGGACTAGGATTGCCACCTTTTCAAATGGCCAAAGTGGGACATTTTTGGAACACACATCAGATTTTACAGGCCGACACATACCCACGGTCAGTACAAAGGATAGAACTTTACTTTTTTGCCTAAATAAAAGCTTATGCTTGTAGCAGTTTAGTTGCTTATTCTGTTTCTTGTAACATTTAGGTATTTTAGATACAGAAATAATTATTTTATGCAACTATTACATAACATATGGGACATAATTATGTCCTACAATCTCAGGACATTTGCCATTTTTAATATTTTTTGTCAGGACACAACTGCCCAAAGAGGGACTGTCCCTCGCAAAGTGGGACAGGTGGTAACCCTACTGGGGACAACAGATTGTTTAAGCCAACACATAGCCACGGTCAGTGCAGATTTAGAACATTCATTAGTTTCCTAGCTGTGAGCCTATACCTTTAGCACTTTAGTTGTTTGCCTGTTTCTTGTATGAATTACGTTTATTCTATCCTGATGTGACCGCTTTAGGCAACTGTTACATGCAATATGGTACATAGTTATTTCCTACAATCACAGGACATTTGGCATTGTATCATTGTTGGTCAAGTCACACCTACCCACACAGTAATTGTCCCTCACACAGTGGATTAGGGGGTATCCTGTTTACGTCAGTGCCTTCATCACCCTTATTCCATGTGCCACTATGCGAATGTGTGCAATACATTCTCTCGCTTATTCGTGTCGGGACACGTGCGTCATGGGCAGGTAATAAGCAAAAAAAGCCAACCAGTGCTAAAAGTCCACAAATCACTCGACCAAGAAGGCATTGCTACTGCACATGGATTCACAACCCATTCATTTATTATTAAAATCTCCAGATATTTTCCAAAACAGTTGATTGAGCACTTTCTTCCCTCTAAAGCAGGGATTTCATCAGAATCAATCTTTTCCCTCCAAAATTTCCCCTTAAATACTTAATTACATCATTGAAAAAATGAAATTATCCTATTAATTATATTATAAAAACAATTACTATTTTTTTTAAAAACTTTAAAATACAAAATAATCAATATAAAATACATGTCCTAAAGAAACACATAAATATATAAAGAGAAAATAAGTATGTATATCTAAAATTACAAGATATATATATAAATGTATGTATATATATACTTCTCCATAACTTTTATTTAATTAAATCCACTTTTTTGTATAACAAGGGCTTAATAAAAATAACATCATTTAGCCCAGGGACTTGACTTTGCTTGCAACATAATTTGCCATCTTAGCTCTCTTTCTTCTATAATGCTTCTAAAATTGCCCCCTCTAGGGTTTTTTAACACCCTTTCTAAAATGGCAAACTCAAAACCTGAAAAACCAGAACAACCTGTGGAATGTTTAAACAAGGCATTATTTAGATTTTTAGTGAGTATTTGGTATGTGTGCTCATAAATCCTGTCTCTTAATCGTCTTTCTGTCTTTCCAATGTAAAAACTAGGGCAGGTTTTGCACAAAGCCAAATAAATCACACCTATAGTTTGACAATTACCCCTTTCAAATCTTACCTCTGTCCTTAGGGAATTGTTTAGAGTAGTACTCTCTTTGGTACAAACATATTTACACTGAGAACAATTCCCACACTTGAACGTACCATACCTTTCCTTAGTTTGAAGTTCACTTTCAAAGCATTTTTTCAAGTTAGGTCCTACTCTATAAACAAAATTTGGTCTGCAACCCACTATTGTCCATAACTTCGAGTTATTTCTCAACATAGCCCAGTTATTATTCATAATTTTCTCTACCTCATATGCTTTACTTCCAAAGGGAATGACCATAGATTTTTCAAAGTCCTTATTTTCTTCATGCCCTTTGTCTGTGTCTTCACTCATATTATATGGGTTACCTAAAAGGGGCTTGTATTTCTTTCCCCATTCTTCCCTTACGTATTTGACATATTCATTGATGTTTTTAGTGGGATACCCTCTTTCTTTGAATAATCTAGCTACTATCGCTAATTCTTCATCAATGTCTTCCTCATTAGATGTCATTCTTGCTATCCTAATGAGTTGCCCTTTCACAATACTGTTTTTTTTTGTTTTATAGGGTGATTGCTAGAGTATTGCAGGTATGAGTTACTAAAAAATGGTTTTCTATAAACCTTAGATTTAAATGACTCTGTCCTTTTGAATATTTACATCTAAATAGTTTGTACCATTCTCTTTGTATTCATACGTGAATCTTAAAAATTCTGTACTATCATTAAAGTATTTCATCATTTCTTGAATCTTAATCTTCGCACCCTTCCATAAAATAAAGATATCGTCTAAAAATCTAATATATAGAGTCATGTACTGAAAAAAATCACTTTTGAACACAATATTTTGTTCCCATTCCAACAACACAAGGTTGGCATATATGGGGGCACATGATGCTCCCATAGCTACCCCCTTTTGTCGCCTGAAGTACTCTCCTTCAAAAAATATATATAGTTGTGGTCCAAGACAGTCTCCATAAATTCCATAATCAATTCTATTTTATTACTCATTAATTTTGTGTTCTTATTTAAACTCTCAAGAAACCATTCCAAACCTTCGTTTTTTGGAATAGATGTTTATAAATCATGGGCAGGTGTTTGATCCTGGGTAGTAGGTTATGCATGACCATCTAGGGCTGGACAGTCTCGTGCACCACTACTGCACATTCCAACTTGTGTCCAGATGTCTACAGCACTGGACATTGTGTCTTGATACCCATTCTAATGATTACACAGGTTACTTATCCCATGAGGGATATCCAAAAATTTAACAAGACCAATAATAACAAGACCGATACCGACCATTCTTCTGGTGTTACGAAAATGTGTTGGGGGTTTTACATGCAAGGGATACATAGTTTGCAATCCTGATACTTCCTAGTGTGACACTACCTACTACATATGCGTAGTGGTCACTATGTGTAGATGTGGCTGTGCCAAACTAGTAGGCCAAGTATGGCTGGATTTGGTGGATGTTCAGGTATGGGTGCGGGCTGTGTGCTACGGATGGGATGCTGGGTAGTCCATTATGCATCCAGGTGTGTTGCATTTGATATGGCCAGTTCCATCATGACCAATCTGTGGGTATGTGCCGGTGACATTTCTGTACATTTGTATCGCACATTTTAATATTCATATGTTTGTGGGATTGTGTTCTACAGTATGGCCTGTCTGGTTGTATTGCAGATGTGTATACATGTTGTTTATGTTTCTTTCTGCTTCACCCGCTGCTCCCTCATACACCTCCAGTTCACCTATTCTGCATACGACACAGTCTCACCTTTGAGGATTACACCATTACCCACCCCCCCACACACATATTCCTGACACTCCATCCATCACTGCTTTGGTTGATGGTCCATGACACGGTCAAGGTAACACATTGCATACCCTACATATGTCAGGTACCTGTATGGTTGTGTGGACTACCCTGCCATGTTTGACCTTCCACATGCTATACCTCACGCACATAGGTACACACCCATACGTAACTTTCATGACATGGTTGGTATACCCGGGTAATACCCGTTCAACTGTGACACATCCTAACAAGTACGGCTTGGACCGCAGATGGGCAGATTTTGAACGACTGTTCTAATCATTGGTAGGATGCCACCTTTTCCTATGTCCAGGATGGGATATATTCCGGACACATATACGATTGTACTGGACAACACGTACCCACAGTCAACGCTACGGATAATACTGTTCCTTTCAGCCTACATGTTGCCTTATTGTTGTAGCAGTTTATATGCTCCTTCTGTTTCGTTTACATGCTTATTCTATTTCCTGTCACATATGGTATGTTAAATATGGACATACCTATTGTATGTGACTATTACATGCATTGTGGGATATAATTTGGTCATACGGTTGCTAGATATTTACATTTATCGTGTTTATTGTTATGGACACATCTGCCCAGCTGTGTACTCTCCCTCACAATATAGGTCAGCTGGTGACCCTGACCATTGGGCTGGACGTACCTATTGGTAGCGTGCTAACATATGATGCATTTCACTTCCACTTGGTATAACTATCTACACTGCGTTGGACTACGGGCACACGGTTTTCAATATCATTTGTTCGAGGGATAGGGACCCGTTATTCCCTACCGTGCATTTGTGTTTGCTTCTTCATTTTGTGTTCGCAGGAACTGTCTTGCATACGTTTCAGTATCCACGGACACTGACAGATGTGATTACTATTGCTTGCAAATTGTTATACGCAAGCAGTTTAGGTTGCACGTCGACAGCTGACATTTCCACGCCTCCGTGCGGCACTTCGACACGCCCTATGCACTAGCGCTCCTTTCCTATGCACGTGGCTGTGGCGGCAGCATGCCTTCATTAATATGCATTTGGCACTACTGCGCCATCATCACGCCACACAGTCGGCACAAGCCTAACGCCAGCCTTGCACTGAGCTTCATGAATCCCGGGGTATATTTTTATATGTATTCATTATTCTAAAATATTTGATATTTATATTTTAATATTATGTTGTATAAAATATAAATATCAAATATTTTAAAATAGTGAATAATATATAAAAATATAAAGTATATAAATATTAAAAATATTTACATTTTATATGTTGTGTGTGCCTTCTTTGAACGTTGGACATCGGGCTGGCAACTCGGCACTGTAAAAAAATACACTGCCAATTATTAGTGGACCAGAGTTCCACTCTGGTGACACCTAACCGGGAAAAGCCAAAAGAGATATTATATGTTGTATATTTTATATAATTTTTATGTTTCAGTAAAGAAGTATATATCAGATTCTAAATACATTATAAGTGCTTAATTATTTTGAAGTCTCAATTAAGATTGGCTACAGTTTATGGTTCTTGTTTCTTGATTTTAAGGAGGCTCATCCAGTAACTTTGATGCTCTGGAAATACAAGTTTTCCTCATACTTTAAAAAAAAAAATATTTATATATATATATATATATATATATATATATATATATATATATATATGTATAGGCAGAATACAAAATTATTTATTTAATTATATGTTTATTTATTTATTGCATTTGTTTATCGGGAAAGTCCACTGGGCTTAGGTGAGCCCATTCTCAGTGGAGGCCCAGGGACAAAAGCTCCATATACATTAATAATACATACAAGAAATAACACACAATACAGAGTATATATATATATATATATATATATATATATATATATATATATATATATATATATATATATATATATATATATATATATATATATATATATATATATATATATATATATATATACATACAGTCGCAGTGCATGGAAATACTATGAACAACAGTGCAAATTATTTACCTACATAGTGTGAGCAATGTCTATATTATGTTATCAAAAAGACAGGTCTGCGAATGACACTTACTTCAAAAATGCCATTTAGCGAATTCACTCTTCACACCCCCACTAATTATATATACTAACTCCGTGATCGCATTACAGTGAGGAAAGGGCAAATTTTCTGATCTTCTCTGCACTGCAGTCTAACTATGAACAGTTAGCTGAACAGCATTTTTGATGTAAGTGCCATTCCCAGACCTTTCTTTACTATAATATAATATAGACCAGTATGAACACAACAGAACAAATTATTTGCCCGCATGATACAATACACATCTATGTTATGTAATATTATTAGCAGTGTTGATGGAGTTTGTACAATACAGTATCAGATTTAGGATTATTAATGGTTGGAGATTTATATATATATATATATATATATATATATATATATATATATATATACATATATTCACTTTATAGCAAAGAAAGACTGAATTATCGAAATTCAGTATCACAAAACTATAAAGTCAAATCCCCTAAATGCCGAACATGCACAAACATGAAATACAAAACCACGAATCTACAAACTCCCATCAAACACAAATCACACACAACAATACACATACTTACACCAGCGTACATACCTCCCAACACTTCCCTACAATAAACATAACAAACACGCACACAACCAAACACATACACACACCTACCCTTAGTATGTGCAGGGGGAAAGCCCCCCGGCACCTCCCATGTGGGGGGCTGCACCCCCACCCCACCCCTACTTATATATACTAACTACAAGGTTGCACAACAATCAAAAACACACATAACCCAGCACTGCACATTCCACAGCCCCCTGCACAAACACACATCACATACACACAAACACCAGCACTCCCAACACTAACACATTCACACTGCACAACATCTACCATAACCCACAATTCAAACACCCCAAGACACTCAAACACACACAAACCCTCCCCAAAGCCTCAAAAACAGTACACTTACCTAACACACTATCCGTACCATGGGTTTGACATAATCCATTCAACACTTCCCGTTCGTGGTTTCCATCTGTTCGACTTTACAGGCTCGAAATTCTAAAATTTGATATTTTAGCATTTTGAGCATGTAAAGTGAATCTATCTATCTATATATATATATATATATATATATATATATATATATATATATATATATATTTATATATATATATATGGGTTCCCTATGTTAGACCAACAGCTCTGAAGATCGACACTCAAAACACAGACGCCAGAAGAACGAAACCTCAAAAACATGAAAGTTCACATGCCCGACAAACCACAATCCCGACACTAAACAAAACAAAAAGTTCACTGTTACACACAACACATGCACAACACAAGCACACCAACAATCAAAAAACCTATATTACACCTTACTCAAAACTATCTATGCATTAACCTTAACCCAAACCCTAACCATAAGGTCCGACACTATCGCACACTTACCTTACCTGCACCCTAACCCTAAGTCCCTCACTATCGCACACTTACCTTACCCACACCCTAACCTTAAGTCCCTCACTATTGCACACTTAACTTACCCACACCCTAACCCTACGTCCCTCACTATCGCACACTTATCTTACCTGCACCCTAACCCTAAGTCCCTCCCTAACCCTAAGTCCCCCACTATCGCACACTTACCTTACCTGCACCCTAACCCGAAGTCCCTCACTATCGCACACTTACCGGGTCGTGCCCACACGTTACCCCGTTGGTGTTTTCACTGTCGGGATTATGACTTGTCGGTCATCTGCTTTGTCATTTTTCTGGCATCGGTGTTTTGAGTGTCGATCTTCCGAGCTGCCGGTCTAACGTAGGGAGCCCATATATATATATATATATATATATATATATATAAAACAGACTAAAAAATTATAAATTATAAATTATAAACTATAAGTATTTGTTGTACTTTTTTTTATTTAATTTATTGTGATTTTTTTCCCATTAAAATAAGTGTCGGGCTACAATGCAGTGGCAATTTTATTCTTAATGCGGGATGTCCTTTTTTAGACTATATAGTTATAATACTTTTTGAGGATGCTGCTAATGGGTTTATGAACTAAGCTGGGGAGAGTTTATGAAAATAGGCTTCTGACTTTGGATCCTGTATGACATTTGTGCGTGTGTGTATATGTGCGCTTGTGCGCCCGCGTGTGTGGGCATGTGTGCGTGCACGCATGCGCATGTGTGTGTATGTGTGCATCTGTGTGCAAGTTGTTGGGTTGTTAGGGATGTCTTCAAAAAAGAAACCAGCTTTGTAGAAGATGGCTTCTAGAGGACTTTTGGAGCATGCTTATACTAGATATTTGCTAGATATCACAGGCATGTTATGCTGTAACTTTCTCTCATCATGCACTCAACTGTTGCATAATTAGTAGCTGTAGACATATTTCCTAAGCATGTAGCAGTACCATTGTTATTTAAAGATTCCTGCAAACACTAGAATGATCTTTACTGCCATCTGCGACTTTTATTTCTGTTGTTCACTGCATAAAGATGTTTGTAAAGAAATTACAGTGAAGCTGTCTGGCATTTGCACTCCACTGATTTATTGTACAGTTAGTGGCCATGGACATATTTCCTCACTGTACAGCAATCCATCTTAATAAACGTCCATCCAAAATCCAAAGGAAAATGTTCAATTAATATTATTATGTCTATTTTAAAAATGTGCTCCACATTTGTCTAAAAACAAATTAAATTAAAAAGTTTCCCTTGGATTACACCTGAAGTATAGAGTTTTGTAAATAGCAGCAATAAAATGTTGAAACTTTGGAATGCTAGTAACAGCCCTGACTACCCTACCTTACCTCATTTACCACTGCAAAAATTAAGATTGACAAATTGTTATACTGTCAAAGCTTTTCATTCCAAATGATTTGGGAAGGTTTTGAAAATAAATTGCATGTTTTAATGTAAACAAAAGTTACTTCTTCAGTGAAACATACATAATTCGATAACATTTCAAAGCACTAACAACAATCCTTTACAAACTCCTACAAAAGACTCCTACCTAATCCAGGTTAACTCCCTTACAACCTTACATCTTCCCAGTAAGGTTCCTTCCACTTTAGAGAAATTGCAGATATGGAAGTTATAAATTAAAAATGGGAAAACATATATTTTAATGCCATAGTATTCATACAGCTTTTCTAAAAATGGCTGCACACCATATTTTTAAACATCTGAGACATATATTTAATATCTCACTTACCTCTAACTCATTCCATAAACAACTTGAAAACTTTATGTATCCCACTTCCAAAAACACCTTCCTCTTCAGAACCCACAGAAATCATGCTCCATAACAAAAATGTTACAGTGTTATTTCATCAAACAGGCCCAAGACCTCAAGTGAGGTTACCACAGAGTCAAAAATCCAATTCCATGTGGTCTATATGCCTGTATTCCAAATGATTCATTTAACAGCAATTTCAACTGTGTTAAATTAAGAGCTTCTCTGATCCACAGAGGCTTCAGAAATTTGTTGCTCTAACATTTAATCTGCATTTTTTCCTACTATTCATCCTCTCAATATCAACTGTTACTATCATTAGTAAATTATCTATTATGTAAATTAAGTGATTTATCTGATTAATCTCATCAGAGGACTTGCTTTACTCTAATTACATCATTAAAACATGGAATACCATGCCTAGTCCACTTAAAGAAATGGACAGTAAAATTAGCTTTTAAGGAAACATCCACGTCATTTCCTAATTGCTTGATTATGTTAATGCTTTATCTCAACTGGTTAACTAAGGCCAGGATTCAGAAAAAGGCCTTTTCATGAACAGAAAGGCTGTGGCAAAAATGGCCTGTTAGCATGATAGCAAAAAATAGTGATTCAGAGACACATAAGCTGAAATAACGAAAGACCTATCAGCTAATTTGAATGTCTGTGACTCATGCGATGACTATCAACAGTTGTAACAGGTCGTTTTTACTGCCCTTGTGGTAATTACTGCTGGTAGGTAGTGCATCATATTAGCACAAACACCCCCCCATTCTTTCCATCACACACACATACAAGCATACAAACACACACACACACACACACACACACACACACACACACACACACACACACACACACACACACATGCACGCACACACACACAGATATTCTCTGTTCAGCAAACATCCCTCCAGTTCATCACACTCATGGATACTGTCACACATTCATCACCACCACCACATCCACACACAGTCTCTACTCAGCAAACACCCTTCCACCCAAATGTACTCATGCACACTCTCACCCCCCTCCACATACACAAACATGCTCATACCCACACACACATTCACATCACTATCACCCTATACCCCAAGTAAGCCTCCTTCTGTGATAACCCATGCAGATGCACATACAAATGCGCACACACACACACACACACACACACACACACACACACACACACACACACACACACACACACACACACACTCACAAACACACACATACACATGCACACACACGCACACACACACAACCACACCAACACTACTCATCTGCAAAACTTCCTGGCACTTACTTATAATGTGATCTCACCTTTTAAAAGTAATGGGAGAATGCAAGCTTTTGGCTGAGTTAATTAGTACTGTTGTCAGTAAGAATAACACATAGCTAATTGCCATATGTCACTCCTCTAGAATGTCGCTTGACATAGACTAGATATAAAGAGACAGACCACTGCAGTGTTAAGCACCATGGCAGGTCTGTCTATGAACTGGAAACAGTTACCCTCAGTGGTAAACAGGGTTTATCACTGGTGGTAACCTTTCTGATTCCCAACCTGCTATCCTATCTATACTTCTGCTTACATGCACCTCTTTCCTTTTCACTGTCACTCATGACTAGTCTATTCGACATACATCCTTTCTTACCTACCTTTCTCGTTCATTTAATATGCAAAAACCTTCATCTTCATTTATCTTTTTAAAATAATATGGTACTACTTTGGAATTATGAAATATTGAAAAATGTTTTTGACATATTTACTAATTTGTTATTGTTGTTGTGTCTTTCAGCTTTTCCCGGTTAGGGGTCGCCACAGCGGATCTCCGGTCCACTAATGATTGGCAGTAGATTTTTACATGCCGAGTTGCCAGCCTTGACGCACAACCATCAACGAAGGTACACCCATTCACGCATGTCTCCACACAGAAGACGCTCTAGCTGAGAATTGAACAGGATGTCTTACTGTGAGGCGACAACGCTACCGCAGCACCACCACCACAGTACCATATTTACTAATTTGTAATGTAATATTTTTACCTCATTGTAAAACATGTATATTATATATGTCTGTCTGTATGCAACTATGTGATATTTTACCTGCCATATTTTGCTTAATTATCAAGCTAACTTAACTAAGATACACTGTAAAATGCTGTTCTGTTTCTTATCGAACTTTTCTTCCAAGACCAACACTAAAAAAAGATCTTGCATGGCCCAGTGAGATGCATCCAGTAAGCAAGTGAAATAAATAGATTTTATAATTGCTGAGAATAAGACAATGATTAATTTCTGATTGTCTTAGTGACTCATACAGTTGACACTATACATGCAAATTTGAATACTGTATTCAGCACGAGGAAGTGCTAGTGCATGTTAATGCACATATAAAAGTATCATAACAAATGTTCCGTAGAATAGAAGATACATAACTTATCTCTTGTAACACAAAAGCAGTGTCTTGTAATTGTCTGACAACATTAAAAATCTTTAAAAAGTTAAGAAACTTATCTTCTTGAAAGAATAAAAATAGGGTAACCTCAAAATTCACAGTATGTGATTATAAATGGGCATAACACAATAGCAATTATATATATATATATATATATATATATATATATATATATATATATATATATATATATATATATATATATATATATATACAGTAAGCAGCAAAATGCATTCAGGTATGGAGGAAGGCATGGTAACTGATGCCCATCTTTTAAACATAACATGCCTTAAAAAGTGTAAATCACCAGTTTCTTTGTAATGATCTTAAGTAATTAAGACATGCCTAGACTATCATTCCATGATTCCAAGGCTACCTTATCAACAGAAAGTCTAATGTAAATCCAGACAAGTCCATTACTGTGGAAATAACACTGACCTCCTGGAACATCAAGGTTCAATACTGGTGCTGATTCTTTTCAGACTATTCCTTATATCAGATGTGTTACTGAATGACAGGTCAATCAGAAATAAGCTGGGAATCACCTTAAATTTGCTCTGGGCAGCTGAACTTGCATTTACCATAGAGAGTGGCATGGATGAGATCAGTGGAGCAGATATTACATATTTCAGTCATAAGGGTATTTGTTCAGTCCTATACTGAACAATATCAGCAGTGCAGTGGCCTTATGCTTACAGCAGAGCTTGTCTTGAACTAGGTAGAGTCTATTAAATCTAACACATTTAGGTATGTTCATGCTATGGGCAGATCTCACTTAATAGTCATACATGGTAGATTGATGCTCGGGGTAATGCACTCAGACAAGCAGAACTTCTTTCACTGTGACATTTTAACTCATTCACTCCAATGGAGCTCAGGAAGTTTGCACTGTAACCTCCAATGGGTGGAGCCTAAGCCTTTTGACAGAATCAAATTATGTCTTCACATTTTAAACAAATGTTCATATTTCTGGAATGAAGTATAAATGGCAAAAACTCTTCACCCCAAACTATGTTTAGATGGTAATATTCTTTATGTTCTAAGTCTTAAACCATATTTTATAAGTTACAGTAAACACAGCAAATATTACATTTGTAATATTTTGTAAACAAGTTACAACATCTCAGCAACTACTCAAGTTACACGTATACTGTCAGCAGCATTTTATTCATCTAGCTGACAGCTTTCATATGAGGCTAAAGAATTGTCTCTGTTACTTGGTTGTTGAGATATTTAAAAAAATGTGAAAATTATATCTAAGTAATACCATAAAAACAACAGTTAATATATATTTACCTGCATGAGACAGAGGTCAACTATCAATGCAGATGAGTTTGCCATTGTGTAAGCTTTAAGATGAAATATTTTAAAACCTTGTACATAGCATAGTTTTGGAATTATTGATGCAAATATGAACAGTCAATAGTTGATGCCTAGATGAATCAGTAGGAGTTCACTGCAGATGCACCTAGAGGTGTTACTTGGCTGTAATACATTAACTGGGGTATCATCTGGTAATCATGGTTCTGACAATCTCCTCAGGTTAGGGCTTAAAAAAGGGGCCACTTCTCATGTCCCATACATGGTTTTAATGGCAACATCAAGGCTCCTCATCTCAAGCAGAACAGGGGATCAAATGTAATGTGTCCAAAATGGCAGCAAGCAAAATAATGATGCCTAGAATAATAATTAAGCAATAACCCATAAGTGGGTGTGGGTATATCAAGATTTACCCAAGGTTAGCATGGTTTAATCATGGTAGCAAAGCCCAAGCAAACTGTGGGTAAATCCTGATATACCCACCCTACTCATAGGTTGTTGCTATCATACAATGACATTATTTAAGAAATACATTTTTTACTTTTCTTAAATAATGTCTTTGAATAATGGTGCCATAGTGTTCCTGTTCTTCTGCATTTTCTGTTGTACTGAGCTCAGGTATGGGAGTTACATTTCCATACTTGCATAGTACATCAGTGCTGTTGAAGAGAAGCAATTCTCCTTTGTTGTCTTTTTTTTTGTAGAAAAGGAATGGAGAAAAGAGAATCTCCATTGCTGCTTTAGCTTGCATCTTCTGAGGGCTATGAAGGCTAAATGTTAAATCTTTGTCATTTGACTTCAACCTCACTGGATTGCTAGAAAACTAACCTCAGGATTCAATAAAATCTGTGTAGGCTCTGTGTAGAGCCTACATGAAATGTAGAGGTGTACATGACCACAGTCCCCTCTTGGCAGTGTGCCATGCATATTAATCATGGCACGCTGCTGAGGGAGATCACAGTAACATGTATATTGTATCCACGTAGGCAGTAGTGTAGATTCCCGTGGTTATGGAATGCCCAGGAAATTCCTGGATGGATGTTAAGTACAGGAGAAGAATCCCTGTAATGTACCCGGCTAGTATAGAAATATGCGTGAATTTCTATATTTTTTGTTTTATTTTTGTATTTTTTTAATGCCCATTTGCACGGAGCAGTGCAGAGCACAGCAGTGCCAAGCTGTGCTCACACATACACAACTGGCACCTGCCAGACATCTAAAAATAGAAAATAGATGTAATTAATTATTTATTTGGCTTTCTTTTAATGCCAGTTTGCATGGCGCAGCATGGAGCATAGCAGTGCTGAGCTTCACTTACACAAATACAAGTGACATCTGCCAGACATCTATAAATAGAAACTAGATGTAATTAATTATCTGTTTTTGTCTACATGTTTTATTTTAAATTATGAATGACTGCTTGCGAGGCCCACCATGGTGCTTAGCAATGCTAACAGGTAGCCTAGCAGTATATGTGAAGGCATAGGGGTTTTCCTACTGTCCACATAGCTGATTAGGTAGAGTGATGGCTTACAGTGTTGTAGGTCCTGGGTTTGAGTCCCCAGCAGTCATACCTTTTTACATTTTGCTGTGGAAATGTATGAGGTGACATAAATAGTGGTTTAATGTAAAAACAAATTTGTTACATTTGAAAAAGATGCATGGTGCTAAACACTGCTTAAACATGGCTAATGGCTACTTCTGTTTGCACATTGCTAAGCTTTACTAAACCACAGTTGTGCAAGTTTACATGATGCTCATCTCCGCTAATCTGGTTTGTGTGATGCTACACAATGCGGCACATTTTTGAATGTTGCAGTATGACATGTAAGGGTGGGAAAACAGCCTATATTAACACCAATAAGTGAGAATTCTGCACTTTTCGTTGGAGTCTTATTAACCTGTCTATATGCCTGGCGGTGTTGGTGAGGGAGAGTGCTTTTGGATGCAGAGGTGGGGTGTGCAGGACTTCAGAGTATTTGTTGGACTCCTGGTCAGAACTGCAAATTCCAGCTGTTGCAGGGCAGTTACCAGGACTCAGAATGTAAAGCTGAAGCCTGGGATTGGTTGGCCAAGTGTAGAATAGTGTTTGCGTATTGTACCTTTAAGAAACATTTCAAGGTCAGCATGTGCATATAAATAGCAAGCACATGCTAGCTTCTGTGCCATTTTGAGAGTGCAGCCAGACAGTGAGCATGTGTGATTGTAATAGCTAATTTGTTTCTATGTTTATCTAAGTTAAAGTTATTAAGCCTCAATCCTAATGCATTTGTACATAATAAAGCTAATTGAACAGAGCCCACAAACTTATCTATTTTATCCTGACTAGATGAGTGACATGGTGTCAGAACTGGGATTCCAGAGACTGTTTTTCAGAGCTATGAGGTGCAGAGATAAAAGTGAAGGTAAACTAAGAGAAATGAGCACAAAAAAGGCCAGAAATGAACCAAAGGTAATGAAAACTCACACAGATTTATTTTATAAAAAAAGATAAAATGAAGCATTACAAGGGCACAAACCATATTATTAAACAAGCGAGAAATAGGTTCATTAAGTAAATGAAATGTCTAAAATTAAGATATTTGATAAAACAGTTATCAGAAAAGCACATAAAGGATTCATAATTACCTTGGAATTGCAAAACAAGCATATTTAAAGCAAAACAGACATGTTTAGAGTGAAGCTAGCACAAGAAAAGTATAATAGACATGGAAAAATATTAAACAAACAAAACAAATATAATAAGGGCAAAAAGGGAACATTAAGCATAAATAAAGCAAGGTGACTGCATGTTTTTTATGGCAAAGTACTGTGTTTTGGCATAACTACTACTTTGCATTCTATTCAGGGCATAACTAGAGTAATTCAAAGTATCTCAAAGGGTGAAAAAGTGCTTACAGTGTGTGCTTATTATTGTGCATTTATTCCAAAGAGTTTATTTGTGTGTAATGTGCAAATATTTCATGAAGTGCAGTCAAAATACAGCCATTTCAAAATGTTTCTTGTGCTGGGTGTGTCTATTCACAAGTGCTGTCATAACAGAGTGTTTCTTGCACTGCAAAGAGTTATTTAGCAAAGAACAACAATTTTGAGAAAGTTTCAGTGTGCTGTGTACTGGTTATTTGCAAAGTGCAGTTACTTAAAAATGTTTCTTACTCTGAGCTTCTTCTGCCCAGTTCATTCACACTTTTTCTTACACTGATAAGAGGTGATTTCTTACAGTACAGTGATTTCAAGAGTATTACAGTGTCCAAGAGACTTATATTGCAAAGTTCAGTTATTCAGAGGCTTGTTGTGCTATCAGGCATAAATACAAACACTGGCATAAATTTCTGTCATATGTATATGTGTGTGTATTTTTGCATACTTGCAAAAGCTTTC
>NC_056735.1:1007994850-1008034850 GCF_019279795.1 Protopterus annectens | reverse complement strand
AAAGAAATCTTTTCTCTAAGGAAAAAGAAGAATGTTTCTAGTATACCAGAAATACTAGATGAATTTAGAAATCACTTTCACAAAATTAACCATAATAATATTAACATGGAACCTAAAGATAAAATAAAGGAGTTTATAACCACAAATATGAATAAAAAGCTTAATAAACAACAGATTAAACTATTGGACAAGAGTATTTCATATACAGAAGTTATTACACAAATAAATAAGCTTAAATCAAACAAAGATACCAGAGATATATAAAATCCTTTCTAAAAATACATATTCATTAATACATAAGGTTTTTATTTTGGCCCAAACTGAGTTAATAACCCCCCCATCTTGGCAATATACATTTATTTCGCCAATTTTAAAACCTAATAAAGATTCAACTAGATGTTCTTCATATCGGCCCATCTCATTACTTAATGTTGATTATAAAATGTTTATGAATATCTTTGCTGATAGATTGAAGACAATCATTCCCGGCATTATAGATATAGATCAGACAGGCTTCATTGTAAATAGAAATACTTTTGATAATATAAGAAGAACTTTAACATTAATAGATTTTGAAAATAGGAAAAAGAAAGATTTAACACTTATTAGTCTTGATATAAGTTCAGCATTTGATTCAGTAAGTTGGGACTATATGTTTACCTTAATGAAGTGCACAAACTTCTCGGATGCATTTGTAAATCTAATTGAACATTTATACAATGGAACGTTGGCTTATATTAAGGTAGGAACATATGTTTCACAAAAAATACCCATTCTTAAAGGTACAAAACAAGGATGTCCACTTTCTCCACTATTATTCACTTTAGTAATGGAGCCTTGGGCTAATTTGATCAGAAACAGTACTGACATAGAAGGTTTTGAAATAGATGAAAATACAACATCCAAAATTCAACTTTTTGCAGATGATGTTCTAATTACATCAGCAGGATCTAATTCTTCTATACAGTCTCTATTTGATAACATGATGAATTTTAAAAGTATTTCTGGTTTAATATTCAATGAAGAAAAAACTAAAATACTACCTATATATACACGAAAAAGTATTCTCATTAGTGATTTTACTAAATATGTACCCAATTCAGGTCAGATAACTTATTTAGGTATGATACTATCTAACGATATTAAATCTATTATATATAATATTTATAATACCTGTCTTCTTAATATACAAAATCTTTTTAATACCTGGAATAATATGTTTTTTACTATGGAGGAGAGACTTACAATTATTAAAATGATAATATTCCCCAAGATTTTATATTTAATACAATCAATAATACTTCCACCTTCAAAAATAATTATCAAGAAACTGAACACACTAATGTTAAATTTCTTATGGGCACCTAATTGACCTAGGATTGCATTAAAGAAACATACTAATAGCTGGTCTCAAGGGGGTATTTCTTTTCCAGACTTTAATTTATATACTGTCTCTTCTATTGTAAAAGTTATTACTTTATTAATAGATCAGTCATATGTCACAAAATGGAAAGATTATTGGGAGCTAATTAGTATACACTTCATGAAATTCTCCTTAACACATAAAAATATGATTGTAAATAACTCCATGTTATGTTTACTAAAGGAATTTTGTACTTCACCTATTACACCTAAACATATGGTTTGTTACCCATTAAATATTATTATTACTTATCGTAACTTTATATCCATGCACCCTAAGTATAGGGAATGGAATTTTATTGTATTTCCTATAATGTATACTCAGGGTATGCTTTTGTCATCTACTTCTGAAGGAACTCATTTAGCTATAGATAATGATCTAAAGTACTGGTATCAGTTGATATCTGATAATAAAGTTAAAAATCTAGATTTCTTAAAACAAGAATTTGATCTAAGAGAAACTTGCTGGTTAGAGGTTCAGACCTTTAGACAACATCTCATTAATAAAATAGATTTAATGTCTATAACTGTTAAAGAATCTATTCCAACACTGATTGATTACTTGATATTAAATTTACAACATAAAGTTTCTGATAAAGGTAAACTTTCATACATACATAAAGTTATCAGACAAGAAACTTTTTACAGTGTAGATTCATACTGGAATTATTTCACTTCTATTAATGGGGACCCACCAAATCAACAAGATAAACAATATATATTGGAATCTGCTTATAGAACTACGTCTTCCATTGTCTGGAGACTTTATACATGGAAATTTTTACATAGATCTTTTTATACACCTTTGATGATGAATAAAATAAATAATAAAGATAATCTATGTAAGAGATGTAATGTAGAAATTAATGCTGACTGGGCTCATATGTTTTATGACTGTATAAAATTGAAAGAATACTGGAAGTCAGTTAATGAATTTTTGCAGGCTCTTTTTACAGATAATTTCTTTATTTCTAAATCTCTTATATTATTCAACACACCTGTACCTCAAAGTGTTAAAAAGGTTAAGCTTCCCTTGTTATGGTCTATTCTAGCAGTGGCTAGGAAAATAATAACTAGAAATTGGATTTCAGATACACCTCCTTCGTTCAATGAATTTAAAAATGTTATGAATATAGTGTGCCATATGGAAATAAACACAATTAGGACTAGAACAAACAGAAAAACATCTTATTTTATTGTATGGGATAATTTACAAAATTTGTTAAAAAATTTTAATTTCAATAGCATGGTATTTTAGTTTAATTAATTGATCTGATTGTAGTGGATGTCTTTGCAAATACTTTAGTTGTTTTGTTGAATATTATAATAATACCTATTTTTAATTACTTGTATAAAATTGTTATGATATTTCTCTTATATGTTAAAACAATAAACCTGTTTTGAAAAAAAAAAAAAAAACAGGGTAAATATTTTGCAGTTTATATAACTGACCTGAGAAACAAAGCTAAAATGTGTTGGTTTGGTGACTTAAAAGATGAGTTGATAAAGGACAGGCTTGTCTATGGTATTAATAGTGCTGCAGTGAGAAAGATTGTGCTTTATGACAGTGATTTAATGCTGAGTAAAGCTATTGAGATTTGTCAAATCCATGAAGTTATAGAAAGGTACACAAGTATGCTTGCAAGTGATAAGAGCATGATTTTGACAGCATACAACACGTGGCTAGCAGAAACAGGTCTAAGCAGATGGCACCTAGTGTAAGGCTGAGTTAGCAAAACCCAAATCCAGCTTTATTGTTAACTGTCACAATTGTGCTGCCAATCATGAGTCTAAAAGAGAAAAATGCTTAGCATTTGGTCAGCAATGCCTCAAGTTTAAAAAATGGAACCATTTTCAAATATTTTGCAAATCAAGTAAACCTTGCACAGATATAAAGAAGTCACTTGAAAAAGCAAGTTGATCATATAGAGAGCTGCAATTCTACTTTCTACGTAGGTGGTGTATCAGTAATTGGTGAAAAAGTTAATGCAGTATATTTGTTGGCAAAGAATGAAGTGTTTTGTACTGTCCAAATCAATAGTAAAACCACCAAGCATAAAGTGTACACTGGCTCAAAGTGTAATGTTATGTCAGTAGACACATTTGCTAAGGTGAGAACTAATGAATAACTCAGTCTGGCTAGTTGTGCAAAACTTATTGCTTATGGAGTTGAAGAAATTCAAACCAAAGACTCAGTAGTGCTTTCATGTTATTTGGCTATGAACTGTTACAGCTTGTTATTCTACATAGTCCGAAGACATGTACAGTCATTATTGGGTCTCAGAGACAGTTTGAGGATGAATTTGCTTTCTTTTACCAAATAAGTTTATCATATAAACTCATATCCTAGTTCCAGTTTTACTGAAGTTATTTTCTCAGAGTATGCTGATGTTTTTGATGACAAGTTGAGCAAACTTCCAATTGTGTATTCTATGAAGTTAGACCCAGAAGTCAGTCCAGTGGTCAGACTAGCAAGAAAAGTTCCGATAGCTGTGCAGAATAAAGTTAAAGCTCAGTTGGATAAAATGGTGCAGCAAGGTATAGTTTGTCCAGTTACAGAACCAACTGAATGGGTGTCATCCATGGTAGCAGCCCACAAAAAAGGCCCAGATGAAATCAGAATATGTATTGACCCAAAAGATTTGAACAAAGCATTAAAGAGACTGCATCAGCCAATGAGTACAGTCAAGGAAGTCACAGCCCTAATACCAAATCCACTGTTTTTTTTCTTTCTTGGATGCAAAAAGTTCATTTTGGCAAGTGATGCTTGGTCACAGATCCTCATTACTGACTACTTTCTGTACCACATTTGGCAGATATAGAGTCTTCAGGATGCCATTTGGAATAAATTATGCAAATAAAATCTTTCAGATTGCAATGGAGCAAATGTTTTAAGGTTTATCTTTGTGCCATAATAGTAGATAATTTATTGGTTGGAGACAATGATGAAGGAGAGTGTGAAGACTGGTAGAGAAGGGTGAAGGCTGGCAGCCTAGCCAGATAGTATTTTGAAGATAATTCTGTCATTTGTAAATATGAATATAAACTACAGGCTTGTTCTCTTAAATGTAAAGAAATACTGTTACATGTGGAACTGGAAATAAATGTGACAACAGTACACTTTACTGACCAAAGTAAAGCATGTGGTAACCCTTTGAAGTAGACAGTGCTGCTGAAAAGTCTAGATGAAGAAATTCTTTCTATTGTTTTAACCAAGAGTTAAATTGCTAGATTTAAATATGCAAATGTATTTTTTATTGCTCTGTTTCCTCACGAGCTGCAAGATAACAAAAGGGAGATGTTAAGAATGTAAATGCAGTTAATGTGTAGCCTGGGATCTCCATGAAAGTGTAAAAGGATGATGTAATATTTATCAGAACTGCAATTTAAACAGAGAGAATCAGAAGGCATTAATCATTTTTGTCTTGATCATCCAATCACAGCACTGCCTCTTGCTCACATGTATGTTATCGTAGACTTGTGTTTTCTTTTAGGGATAGCTAGAAGCTAGAAAGATTAGACCAAGTGTTTTTCTGTGATGTCAGAACTGTACTACTGAATTATTGTAAGTATTTCTGTGTGATCTCTGAAGTCTTGACTAACACTGACTACGTCGTAGAAATTATTGTCTTGTGGTTTTAATTATTTATTATTAAATATTTTAAAACCTTTTAACTGTGGCTGGTTTGTGTAGAGATACGTTAATCTCCAAGAGTACATTGCATATTTATAGTGATTACTGTACCAAGTCACTCTAATAAGCCTTGATTGTTTAGTCACATCTACCAATTGGATGATAATATTGCACAGTAATAAATGGACACCCTTTTAAGGGCCTTTGAGTAGCTGATAATTATTAGCCGGGTGGTGGCAGCAGGGTACTACTATATAGTCTGGGTAAAAGGGGCACAGCTGGAGAACCCGTGCCAGCCTTCCCCAGAAATGTCTGTGTGGATGTATAAACTCTTATCTCAAAGTGTGTGTGTGTGTCAGCTACTTGGGCAGGGACATAAAGCACTGGCTAGACAGGGAGGGTGCTGGAAATTTTAGCTTGCCCAGCTAGGCTGAGATCTGGACCCTATAGCTATGCCAGTGGATAGTCTTATTGGGGACCTGGAGAGCAAGGGAGTGACCAGCCCTGGACTGACTGTGATCTCTGTGTGCTCTTAAGGGAAATTGCACTTTACTGTGTATTTGTTATCCTTTTCTCATATATGAGACGCCCACTCTGGTGTTAGTGGTGAGGATTGAGGCTCCTTGATTGCTGGGCCAGGGCATGGGCATCACATATTTATTGTTTGGCAGTGGTGGGATATCCACATCACATATTAATTAGTTTGTAAATGCTAATTGGCTTGTAGTGGTATGGGTAGAGTGAATCCTGTAGCTTGTGAACAGTGAGCTTGGAAGGTGCTTTGTATTCTAAAACAGCCATGCAGTGAATACTCAGAGTTCAGATCACAATTGTTTTATTTTTTTTGTTAGCTTAGTTAGTCAGGATGAGCAGGCAGCATGTCAGCAGAGGAGAATAGAAAGACGAAAAGGAGACAGCTGGCGGGGATGTGCCAGGCTAGGGGACTGGTGCATGGAAACCTGACTAAGGCAGACCTGATTGCAGCCTTGGTTACAACTGCATCAGAAAATAGCTACCAGGAGGACAATCAGACTGGCAGTGGAGATATAATTCCCTCGGAGAATGGACAGCTCAACCTTTCTGCAGTGGACATAAAAATCCAGCTGGAGCTAAAGAGACTTGAGTTGGAGGCCAGGCATGTGTAATTAGAAGAAAATGAGAGACTGTGACATTTGCAAGCTGAGTAGAATAAGAAACTGTTACATCTGCAAGCTGTGGAACAAGAGAGGCAGAGGCAGCATGAGAAGGAGATGCTGACTCTTCACCAGAGTCATGGAGGTAATGGGGAAGGGAGTAACTGGACCCCAGAAGCACAAAAGGTCTGTAAATGTCTTCTGCAGTTTAAAGAGGAGGATAATTTTAATAGTTTCATTCATATGTTTGAGAGGGTATGTACACAGTATGAAGTTGACCAAGGGCTCTGGCTACAGTTCCTGACCCCCTTACTCCATGGTAAAGCTGTAAGTGTTCTGTCTAAAATGTCTGATGTTGCATGATTTGATTATACTGCTGTAAAAAATTGTCTGTTAGAACTGTTTAAGCTAGCTCCTGAAACGTATAGGAAAAAGTTTTGTTGCATAGACGCAAGGCAGATGAAAGTGTGTGTAAATATGTTGCTGAATTGAGAACTTATTTCAATATGTGGGTGAGTGGATGTCAGGTCACCACTTTTGAAGGGCTGGCAGAGCTTTTGGTGAGGAAACTAGCTCTTAGCACTTTTCCTGAGGACATGAGGATCTGGTTAGCTGATAGACAATGTGCTATGTCAGATGAGTTGGGGAAGAAGGGAGACCTATACCTGACAATCAGGACAGCCCTGCACAGGAAGGGGACCCCCAGTACTGCTCATGGGTCTGATAGAACCCATGGTGGGCAGCACAGACTGCCCCAACAGAATATGCCAGTAGCAGGGGAAGACACTAGTCCAGGTACATGTCCAGGAGCTAGGGTTAAATGTTTTGAATGCAACCAGTGGGGCCATGTGGCATACAAATGTCTACAGAGGCAAGGTGGAGAACCAAAGGTGAGAGAGCCAGTAAGTGGGAAAGACAAAATGCCAATAGTAGGTTGCCTAGAGACAACAGGGATACTAAAATACCATCCTGCAGATGTCCTGAGAGGGAAGGATTTGGATGAGGCAGTACCATGTGCTTATGCAGTTACATGCGGCCAGGCTAGGAGACAAGCATGTGGGTCTGGTAGCCTAGGGGAGACCCAGACAGACCACATACTTGCAGCCAGGACTGGGGAGGTGGTTATTTCAGGGAGGGAGCTACTCTGTAGCAGTGAGACTGAATGTGAGCCATAGCTGCTTGTGGGTACTGATGGTGTCTTGGACAGAGTGACTGCAAAGGTAGAGTTGAGTAGTAGTACCCAGACTGAGAGTGAGGCACCACTATCAGAGGATGCCAGACTTCCTGTGGAAGGGGAGCTGGGAAGGGTTACAAGGAGAGAGCTGAGACAGGCTCAGCTCTCAGACTCTACATTGCAAGCCCTGAGTCAGGTAGCTAGGGAGGCACCTGATTCTCAAGGAAAGGGGGAATCTGTATACTGGGACAAAGGGTTACTATACAGAGTAGACCCCTGAGGGACGGCTAGACTGTGAGAGAGTACAGCAGTTGATAGTGACTAGAGCCTACCATCTGGCGCTTCTTGCCATATTTCATGATATTCCCTTTGCAGGTTATATGGGCATAAAACATATGAAGAAGCATATATGCAGAACTTCTATTGGCCTGGAATTTCCAGAGATTTAACAGGGTACTGCAGGACCTGTGAGCAGTGCAAAAAGGTAGGCCAGGCAGAAGACAAGGTGAGAGCTCCTTTGATACATTTGCCTGTGATTGAGGAGCCATTTCAGAGGGTAGCTATGGATATTGTGGGTCCTCTGAGTACCCCAACTTCCACAGGGAAAAAGTATATCCTAGTGGTAGTGGATTATGCTACACGATACCCTGAGGCAGTGGCTTTGTCCACCATTGACGCAGAGAAGGTGGCAAATGCTTTGTTAGAAATTTTCAGCAGGGTAGGTTTCCCCAAAAGAAATACTGACTGACAGAGGTGCAAGTTTCAAGTCAGACCTGCTGGCTTGTCTGTGGAATTCCTGTGGGGTGAAGCACATGAAGACCACCCCCTACCATCCCCAGACTAATGGTCTTGTTGAGAGGTTAAACTCTACAATCAAGTCCATGCTACTGACATTTGCAGATCAGTTTAAGAGGGAGTGGGACAAATATTTGGCCCATCTGTTGTTTGCTTACAGAGAGGTTCCCCAGGAATCCACAGGTTTTTCACCCTTTGAGTTGCTGTATGGGCATAGGGTGAGGGGACCTCTAGATTTAATTTGAGATGAGTGGGAAGGTGAGTGCGAGTCCCACAAGGAGCCTGTTGTGGCATACGTCCTAAACCTCAGAACAAGGCTTAGGAAACTCATGGGCTTGGCCCAGGAGAACCTGGCAGAAGCCCAACAACAGCAAAATGTGTGGTATGACAGGAATGCTCGAGCTGGAGAGTATGCTGTGGGGCAGCAGGTAATGGTTCTCATTCCTGTCAGACACAACAAGCTGCAAGCAGCTTGGGAGGGACCCTACAAGGTGGTAAGAAAGGTAAGTGATGTTAACTACATGGCGGAACTGCTAGTCAGATGGCAGGGGCACAAATTGTACCATGTTAACATGATGAAACCTTACCATGATAGGGAGGCCCTTGTGCTGAGCATTTGTAGTGGATTGCAGTAGGAGTCTGAGGGAGATCTGGGGACTGATCTCCTCATTGAGGCTCAGGCTGACACCTCATTGGAAGGGGAAGCAATGTCCCAGCAGCTATCTCCTACCCAGGTTCAAGAAATCTGAGCAGTGTTACAGGAATTTAGGGGCATGCTCACTGGGAAACCAGAGTGCACCCACCTAGTGCAGCACCAGGTGGATAGAGGACCCCAAAGGCCTATTAGGCAGGCCCCTTATAGGGTGCCTGAGAGATTCAGACAGACCCTGAGGGAGGAGGTACAGGAGATGTTGAAACTAGGGGTGATTCAAGAGTCCAACAGTCCCTGGGCCTCCCCAGTGGTGCTGCTGCCAAAAAAGGATGGCAGCACCAGGTTCTGTGTGGACTACAAGAAATTAAATAGTCACACAGAGACAGGTGCTTACCCCATGCCTAGGACAGATGAGGCCCTAAAGCAGCTGAGTGGGGCTAGGTATCTTACAACCATTGATCTTACCAAGGGTTACTGGCAGGTGTCCTTGACTCCCAGTGCTAGAGAGAAGTCAGCCTTTGTGACTCCTTTTGGCTTGCATGAGTTCACAAAGATGCCCTTTGGGATGAAGAATGCCCCAGTGACTTTCCAGAGGCTGGTAGATCATATCCTAGCAGGTGCAGGAGGTTTTGCCCTTGCTTACCTAGATGATATTGCCATCTACAGCCATTCCTGGCCAGAGCACCTTCAGCATGTCAGAGAGGTGCTGAGCAGACTACAGAGGGCAGGGTTGACCATTAAGCCTAGCAAATGTCAGGTGGGTATGGTGGAGGTCTCCTACCTAGGACATAGAGTGGGGAGTGGTAGGATAAGGCCAGAACATGCCAAAGTGAAAGCTATTCAGGCATGGCCTGCACCTGATACTAAAAAGCAGGTGAGGGCATTTGTAGGGACAGCAGGGTACTACAGAATGTCCATCCCCAGTTATAGTACCATAGCTGCTCCCCTCACAGACCTGACAAGGAAGAAAGGGCCAGATAAGGTAGTGTGGACCCCAGCATGTGAGCAGGCATGCCAGAAGCTTAAAGAAGCTTTGGGAGGACTCCTGTGTTAGCCAGTCCAGATTACAGCAAAGAATTTGTTGTGCAGGTGGATGATTCAAACCATGGGATGGGGGCTGTACTTAGCCAGATTTCTTCAGAGGTGGAAGAGTACCCAGTGGTTTATCTCAGTCATAGGCTCCAACCCAGGGAGGAATGCTATGCAGCTGTAGAAAAGGAATGTCTAGCCATAGTGTGGGCATTGCAGAAACTTCAGCCTTATCTGTATGGAAGGAAATTCACTGTTATGACAGATCACAGCCCCCTAACATGGTTAATCAGAGCCAGTCAGCAAAATGCCAAGTTGCTAAGATGGAGCCTGGGGATGCAAGCATATGATATGTCAGTGCAGCACCACAGTGGGAGTTACAATGCCAATGCCGATGGGCTCTCAAGACAGGGAATGGGGGAAGGTACACTCAGATAGACCTAACCCTGTCAAGCGGCGTTTCTCAAGGGTCACTTGCAAATCTAGCTTGAGTTCTCCAGGGGGAGTGTGTGAAGACTGGTAGAGAAGGGTGAAGGCTGCCAGCCTAGCCAGATATAATTTTGCAGATAATTCTGTCATTTGTAAATATGAATGTAAACTACAGGCTTGTTGTCTTAAATGTAAAGAAATACTGTTACATGTGGAACTGGAAATAAATGTGACAACAGTGCACTCTACTGACCAAAGTAAAGCATGTGGTGACCCTTTGAAGTAGACAGTGGTGTCAAAAAGTCTAGATGAATAAATTATTTCTATTGTTTTAACCAAGAGTTAAATTGCTAGATTTAAACATGCACATGTATTTTTATTGCTCTGTTTTCTGACCAGCTGCAAGATAACAAAAGGAAGATGTTAAGAATGTAAATGCAGTTATTGTGTAGCCTGGGAACTCCAGGAATGTGTAAAAGGATGATGTAATGTTTATCAGAATTGAAATAGCAATTTAAACAGAGAGAATCAGAAGGCATTAAGCATTTTTGTCTTGATCATCCAACTCACAGCACTGCCTCTTGCTCAGATGTAAGTTATCTTAGATTTGTGCTTTCTTTTAGGGATAGCTAGAAGATAGAAAGATTAGACTAAGTGTTTTTCTGTGATGTCAGAACTGTACTACTGAATTATTTTAAGTATTTCTGTGTGATCTCTGAAGTCTTGACTAGCACTGACTGTGTCATAGAAAGTATTGTCTTGTGGTTTTAATTATTTATTATTAAATATTTTAAAACCTTTTAACTGTGGCTGGTTTGTGTAGAGATATGTTAATCTCTAAGAGTACATTGCATATTTATAGTGATTACTGTACAAAGTCACTCTAATAAGCCTTGACTATTTAGTCACATCTACCAATTGGATAATAATATTGCACAGTAATAATTGGACACCCTTTTAAGGGCCTTTGAGTAGCAGATAATTAGTAGCTGGGTGGGGGCAGGATACTAGCGTATAGTGTGGGTAAAAGGGGCACAGCTGGAGAACCTGTGCCAGCCTTCCCCAGAAGTGTCTGTGTGGTTTTATAAACTCTTATCTCAAAGTGTGTGTGTCAGCTACTTTGGCAGGGACACGAAGCACTGGTTGGACAGAGAAGGTGCTGGAGATTTTAGCTTGCCCAGCTAGGTTGAAATCTGGACCCTATAGTTGTGCCAGTGGAGAGTCTTATTGGGAACCTGGAGAACAAGGGAGCGACCAGCCCCAGACTGACTGTGAACTCTGTGTGCTCTTAAGAGAAATTGCACTTTACTGTGTGTATTTATTATCCTTTCCTCATATATGAGATGGCCTCTCTGGTGTTAGTGGTGAGGATTGAAGCTCCTTGATTGCTGGGCCATGGCACTGGCCTCACACAGATCATGACAGAAACCTTAAGAAAGTTCTAGACAGAGCATGTGAAGTGAACTTAAAGCTCAATCCTCTGAAGTGCAAATTCAGACTACCAGAAGTTACATATGTAGGTCATTTATTTACTTGCACTGGCTTACGACCAGACCTGTCCAAGCAAGCAGCTGAGATGCCTGCACCAGATAATGTTCAGGCTCTACAACATATTTTTGGCATGGTCAACTATTTAGGCAAGTTTATACCAGACTTCAGTGAGCTGACAACACATTTGAGAGAGCTGGCATGCAAAAATGTTATATGGTCCTGGTTGGAACAGCACCAGAAGGCATTTGAAGACGTTAAGCAGAAAATTGCCTCCCCATCTACATTAAGCTTCTATGATGTCAATAAACCAGTAACTTTTCCCTGTGATGCTTCAAAATTTTGACTTGGGGCAGTTATTCTTCAAGAAGGCAGACCAGTAGCCTATGCATCTAGAACTCTTACACATACTGAAATGCAGTATGCTCATATTGAGAAAGAACTTTTGGCTATAGTGTTTGCATGCTCGAAGTTTCATGATTATATCTATGGTCGAGCTATTTAGACTGAAACTGATCACCGACCTCTAGTTACTATTCTAAAGAAGCCTATGCATTCAACTCCATTGAGATTACAAATAATGATGCTCAAATTGCAAAAGTGCAACTGCAAAATGGTCTATACAAAAGGCAAATGTCTTTATCTGTCTGATACTTATCCAGATCACCCAGAAATACAATGGAATAGCTTCATGCAGAGAATTTTGACTTAGTATCACAGAAGTGCATAATTTTTCTACCACGAGACTTGATGAGCTGAGAGATCATACAAAGACTGATCCAATTTTGAAAAATCTCAACCTTCATTAATGTTGGATGGCCAGTAAAGTAATCGAGTGTACCACCTGAAGTGCAAACTTATTTCCCTTACAGAGATGAGATGTTGATGGAAGATTGCATTCTTTTCAAAAGTCCTAAAGTTGTTGTTGCTCCTTCCTTACAACATAATTATAACCAGATTTTGCATCATGGGCACCCAGGTTCTGAATCTACCAAAAGAAAGATGAGAGAATAGTATTTTGGCCTTATCTAGCAAAAGGCATTAATAAAGTAGTTTCTTCTTGTTCAGTATGCAATGGTACTAAACCACATTTGCAAAAAGAACCACTACAGCTAAGTCAAGTTTCTGAACTACCTTGGTCAACATTAGCCACTGATATATTTGAGTGGAACAATCAGCATTATTTAGTGTTGGTAGACCCTTATTTGAACTGGCTTGAATTTGATTTGCTACCTAATCTAATGTCCACTGCTCCTATCACCATGTTAAAATGTCATTTCTCAGTCCATGGTAGTCCACACAAAGTTATTTCTGACAATGGTACTCAATTTACTAGTCAGTTGTTTCAGAAATTTGCAAAAGAATGGGACTTTGTACATGTTACTAGTAGTCCAGAATATCCACAGTCAAATGGTCTAGCTGAACGTGCAGTACAGAGTGTAAAGCAATTACTTGAGAGGCCAAAGTGTGACAATATTGATGTATTTTTGAATTTACTTAATCTCAGAAACATTCTCTGTGATGATATACTTGGCTCTCCTGTTCAGAGACTTCCATCTAGGCAAACCAGAACAACATTGCCTATTAGTTCCAGTTTGTTGAGGCCTAAAGCTAAGAACAACAGGACAATTAGAGCCCAATTATTCAAAAAGCATTCTTTCTAGAAGTCCAGCTATGACAAATCGAGCAGATTTCCTTATCAATTGAAAGAAGAGACAGTGAGGATATAAATGGTGAAAGGTTTTGACAGGATTGGTCAGGTAACAGGTATATGTACTGAGCTGAGATCCTATTTTGTGGAATCTGAAAGTGTGGAGTACTGGAAAAATTGCAGACATCTTCCTGAATCAGAATCGATATTGCAGCATTGTTCCTGTGATACAGATGCTAGATCTCAGTGCAATCCAGCCAATATTCCTGTTTCAGAATGTGTCTTAACTTCTACTTCCATTCCTGATAATGTCCCTGATGTCCCTAAAGTTGAGCATTCAGCAGAGACGGTCCCAGTTGCTAGACCTAATTCTAATTTCTGTGTCAAATAATTTGGTTGTATTTCTAGACCGAGTGTGAAATATACAGCAACCCAGACATAATTGTCTATATTTTTTTAGTTCTGTATAATTGCATGACAAAGAATTATTTGCATTGATTGCATGTCAATTAATGCCATCAATATTGCATGAGTGATTTCTCAAAGAGGGCAGATGTAGTCTAGTGTGTGTATGTTGTACCTTTAAGAAGCGTTTCAAGGTCAGCACGTGCATATAAATAATATAACCAATAAGCAATAAGGTGTAAAGCAGGTTTGTGGTTTTATAACTAATGTGTTGAAATAGGTACAGTAGGGCTGTATTCACTGCATGTCTGTTCTAATGTTGCTGCAATCAATTGTAAAACTGAAATAAATAAAGAATGCAAAAGTAATTGCCTAATAAATGTATTGCACAACCCACAGTACAGTTTAGGGCACATAATGCTGTCTGTTCCTCCCCCTCCAGGAACAAGGTATATGGGTAAGGTAGTCCACGTTCTGGGCACATATGTGTATACTTCACACATTCTAAGGAGCAATAACAATAAAGTATAAAGCAGGATTGTGGTGTCATAAGAATGTGTTGAATAAGTGCAGTAGGGCTGTATTCATTGCATGTCTGTTTTAATGTCACTGCAGTCAATTGTTACATAATGTGCACATGTGCTCTGCAGTCACAGATTTTAGGTTCTACTCCCATGCCTGCCAACTAAAACATGATGGCTGTCTAGTCTACTTAATCTACACAAACATACCTCTCAAGTGTCACAATTTTTCATAATATAATGACAACTGCCCAATCTGTTTGGTATGTGATGAGCAGATAAATGATTACCTGCAATGTAATGTATTTTCAAATCCATTTACAGAACACCTTGGTAGTTAAGTATGTGCACATTATGTGAAACAGTTCCATGTAGTTGTGCACTTGCATTTCTTAGTGTTTGGCCCATACTGTCCCATGCTAAACAACTTGAGAGGTATATACATGCTACATCATCCATAGAAGAATTTGAGTCACTGTACTCACAACCGACACTGCACACCTGTAGAAATATGTATTAGCAGTCTGTGTATTAATATCATCTGCGACTTCACTAACGTTATGTTTTTCTCTTGCTCCCCACCCCTTATTTTCTTAATTTATTGTTATTTATTATTATTATTTAATATTATTATATTCTGCTAAACTAACTGTTTTGTTGGCATTATGGGTTATTGCATTCTGGTTTGCTGTTAACATACTTACTGTTATGTTATTTAATGTTGTGTTCCACATAATATACCTTAATATGTATTTCAATTAATCAATATTATGTTCTATTGTGTTAATACTAATATTGGTTTGGTTATTACTTCCCTTAACCTATTATTATTATTATAACTAACTTACTACAGCATGACAAGGTAGGCCCGTTCCAGGTGATCCACCTACCTAGGGTCCTCCAGACGTGACTCTGGGCAATAGCACATCTGGGACCCAACCTGGTGGTGTCTCCTCTGCTGCCCCTGCATTACCTGTGGCATCTGGTATTTCTGCCCCACAGGATGGGGCTCATCCCCCTCTCTGGTGTGGCAGTGGAGGGGATGTTGTCACCCATGATGAACTGCCAGAATTGCTGCACAAGATTGTGTTCCTTGGTTTTGAAAGCCACCTGCACTGGATGGGGGGCATCCTGGTCACCTTGGTGGAGCAGCCTTGCCTGGAGCCCACGTTTTAACACTGCCACCCCAAGAAGAGTGAAGGACCAGTGCCAACATTCCCATGGGTGGGGACTTGAGTCATGCTGCTACCTTGTGGAGGTACTTGAGACTGGGACACCACAATACCCTCCCCATCCAAGGTGTTCTTCCCCCTCTTTTGTCATACACCACCCTTGTCTGGTGTCTTGTCTGTCTGCAAAAGTTTCCTCACCTTCCCAACTTACCTACTCCACATGTAACTATGTCCCTTCCCCAACATTCTACTTTCATCTTAAAAAAAAAAACAAAAACAAAAATGGGCACCTGTCCCCCCCAAAAAATATCTAGCCATTCATAGCTCTCTATTTTATACACATGTCCACTGGACACATGTAATATGGTCTAATTGACTTGACAATGCAGTTATGTTGTCCTTGCCCCTCCCTCTGGGTCATGGCAACCCAAATTCATAGATAAATTCAGTCAAAGTGCACAGTTGTTGCTGTAAAAGAAATAGCTATGGTTCTTCCCTACACTCTTCCTGAACTTACCTACCCACCTTTCACTATGTTTTTCCCCCTACTTGCACCTCATTTCACCATTGTGCTATCTCCCTTGTTTTCTTTTCATTAAAGAATTTTTGCATTATGCAATTCAATGCAATGCATCTCACAGCATCGCTAAGCTCAGCTAAATGGAGCTATATTGATATATATGTTTTAAATGATAACGCATACAAAATAAACACCTATTCCCTATTTCGAACCCAAGACCATCGCACCTGTAGACTACTGCATTAAGCTGCCATGCCACACAGCTATTAATTAAAACAGATGGTTTAAGCAAAACATAGTAATTACAAGTTACTATAATTAAGCATGCGTAAGCACAGCTGCACTTCACACTGCATCACACAAACCTGCTGAAAAAGTAATTGAAAAACTGGGAGTGTAATGTTGAGTCTGGTACAGGACTACACTATTAAAAAGCCAGATAAATACTGATTGCTGTAACTCAAGTTTCCATGGGTAAATTGGCAAGTACACCTGCTAAAACATTAATGGCAAAATACATGTTCAACTGGGACTCTGGTTGAGAGATACATCCCTATAGAGCCAGGCACATAATAATGGATGTAAAGGGGGTATGTCACAGACTGTATATGTGCACTTATACCTTTAAAAATACACATGCTGTAACAATGACTCAGTATCTCAGTCTGTTAAATGCTTTGTTAACAGCAACTTTTGCAACACGTGGTCCTGCGTTCAAATCTAGTGGTATGTAGCATTTAAATTGCATTATTGTGAAGCTGTCAATGAATGACTGAGTCATGCACTCTTTATCCACACAATGCATTTCAAATGAAATGTCTGCTTTTCACTGATGGACGTCACAGGCCTGAAGATAAGAACACACTTGACATATCCCTATAGCAGCCTAATCCTATAGTGTCAGGTCATGCATTAATATGCATTTACAGAGAATTTAACATAGGTAATGCAAATGAGACCCTCTAACATCAGAGTGCAGCACACAATCATTTCATAATGATATTACAGATTAGCACAGCTGTACAACTAACATACACATATGGAGGTCCTGCTAGTAACAAGGACTGCCAGCATACATGTTCCAAATGACTACCATAATGTCACACATAGCCTGACAGTTGCCCAAATTGTTGACATAATGGTGTATTTATCCTCTATGTTGCTCAAGGACACAGTAAACATGTTGCGTAGTACTCTGTTAGTGATACCATTGCCTAACATACTTACCTTAGACAGATACCTCAATTTGCAGTGGAATGGGTACCCTTGCTCTGACCCTTCCTCTGCAAAAGGCTGCCACAGCTCCCACAGTTACTCTTAAAGCTTGTTGTCCTCCAAACATTTCTCACTCTCTGCTTATGCCTATTGCCTGCAGCATCAGCTGCAGCCTGTAGCACATACATCTGTATGTAAAAGTAGCTGCTATTGACATACCCTCTGCAATGACATAGTATTTTGACCCCTGGAATGTCCAACACAACATATAAGAAAGGGCTTCTAATCTATATGAAGGTCTTACGTCTTGTTCAGAGGTTGCATGTCATTGGCTGATTATACTGCAAATCAACTGTGTTGGCTGCAATTAGCATTTCAGAACCACAGATTGGTTAAGAGCCAATCACCTGGTAATGAGAACCATGTTAAAAAGGCAAAGAGATGGCTAGGGGAACCTGCCTGTATGAGACTTTCCTCAGACAATAAACACATTTACAAACACTTTATAGATCTGCACATATCAACAGAGGGGTATTGTACACTATCAGGTATGTAAACGTTTTGTTTACAAAATGATGCATATGTTTGGATATACTTAGGGGAAATGGGGATTACAGCATTAAGCCTTTCTTACAGCTGTAATGAGGACATGTCATTGATCTCCAGATTTGTTACACCAACAGAGAATGTAAAGTACATCAAGGGTGGAATGTTTTTTTTTTGTGAATGTGGCACACTGGTCTCATGGGAATCTCCCTTTATAATGGTTGTAATACCACACTGCTACATGTTTGGCACTGTTGTTTTGACATATTATCAGGGGGGCTGCCCCTAGGGGACACACTACAATGGACTCCAGTGCTGGATATGTAATCATACAGCAGTATCTGCAATGGCACACATGGGAATAGCTGACTATTGCTAGTATCTTAGTTGTATCCACATGGTTAGTATGTTTGCACACTGTGGAATATGACATGTATGATCAAGCAGTGGATAATGCCAGCCATTCTGTTCTTTCTGTATCTCTACATTGTGTACTTCCACGTAGGTGATCCTGACATGTGTTTCCATCTTGCTGTCTTTCAGGAAACATATATGCCAGACGCCGTGTCCCTTTTACAGATGCTGAGAATTATATAATCCTGGAAGACCTCCATCAACCCCATGAACTCCTCCAAGGGGAGGCAAAACAGGGAACAGTGGGCAGCATTGTGGGATGACATTGTCCTTGATGTAAATGCCATAGCTCTCTAGAGCAAGACATATGAGCAGCTTTGACACCATGCCACAGATATGATTAATGCTGCATGCAGAAGAGCAGCAGATGTGGCCAGGGATTGTGGTGTCACCAGTTGAGAGCCTGCAGCAGAACAACCACTCTCAGCCAATGAAGAATTCCTGGTGAACCCAGGAACCCATGACACTTCCTAGGCATCCATCACACTGTATATTGTGGATGTGGGTGCCACAGTTTCCATGCCAGAAGAGCGTCCGGGTAGGCTTAGTTTGATCAGCACTGGAATACTGTAGCATTCAGTGTGTCAGGGTGTAGATACTTTTATGTGGGTGTCAGGTCTTTGTTCTTTGGGAGGGGGAGGGGTTTAACTGCAGTTTGAATCTCATGCTCGGATTTTGACCAACATAACAATTAACAAAGTAACTACTGCAAATGTGAGGTATATGGACGTATTACCCTGTTATAGTGCAACCTGCTGTGGTGTTTACATTACCTCTCCCTAAAATTCTCACAGGTCCCTCAGGAATCAGACAAAGCTGTGGTCCTGCTCCTGGTAAGCACAACACTGTTTTGTTACAAATGTAGATTTACTGCAGTGTATTCTCTAAAATGTCATCCCATGCATGCTGGCTGGATTGCCATACTGCCGGCATGATTGCCAACTGCACAGATATTTTCTGACTGTACATACTTTAGAGTCATACCTATGCCTTATAGGTGTGACCACACTGATAGATGTGACAGTATTGTCAGGACATTACAGATTGCCATATGTGCCAACTGTGCAGAGTCTTCACAAATGTCAACAGTGTACCTCATTGTTGCTTATGTGACTGCAGTGTAAAAAGCCTTTATTTACAATAACTATAGATGTGTGTGGGAAAGTAATGTCCTCATGTCCTACTATATGAGGTTGGGGGTTAAACAGGTCTATAATAATGACAACATTGTATACAGCTTTACATATATTGCAACATAATACTGCAGAGTATAATACTGCAGGTATTAATGTACTGCTTTTCCCTTTCTTAGCACAAGTGACCAGGGTGGGTTGGTCTCTGTCCCCTACATAACCTGATGTCAGTGTCTCTTCAGTCTGTGATGATGGTAGTGGCCAAAGTGAGGCAGAGGTGGGGGGCTAAGGGGATGAGTCTATCCCAGAGGTTTGCATCCCTCTCCTGCCTTCATTATCACTGCACACAGTCAGTATGCTAACACATACCCAGTCTCTGGAGGTCACAGATATTGGACAGTCAGAGGGTGGGGACATTGAATAGGAAAATGTGGCAACTATGGCTCCAGTGAGTGTAGACAGTGGCTATAGCCAGCTGAAGAGGTTCTACACAGGCATATTGATAGCTTTGATTGTAGGAGGCATGCTGTCTTTCCACCACCTATTGCAGGTGTCTCATCACATGTCACTCGGTGTATGTTTTGGGGCATAATGGAGGCACATGCATATTCTGAAAGGAACTCCAGATGAATGCTCAGGGTTATTTATGCTGCACAATCTGACATCCATGACTGCCACCACTGCATTGATGATACCATGGTTTGGTTCACTGATGGAGTGGAAAGATGGTGGTCTGAGGCATATCACAGAATATCTGTCTTGGAATGCACATTGTTTGAGACAGAATGTCTGGTTGGAACTGAGCATCAGACTTATGGATGTAGGTCAGCAAGTATGTCTGCTGAGAGTCCACATGGCCATGCTCAGTCACTCTCCCGTAGTGCCAGTACATCCAGTGCTCCAGAGGGGAGTGTGCTGTCCACACCAAGACAAAGCAGGTCATGGGTTCATGGTCCTAGGCAGTGGCGGCTGGTGACTTCAAATCAAAGGGGGACTGCAGGGGACAGCTGAATGGGAGGGGTCACTGGGAAGGGGTGTGGTCATCTAGAAAGGGGAGGGGCTATGCTCAAAACCACAAAAACTGTAACTTTAATTAAATACTCTATCCTGTGTGCCAAACCGTCATTATGCCAGTCCAATCAAGACAAAATGAAGTGTAGAAGAAAAAATATATTTTAATGCATTGGCTGCATGACAGCTTACTTAATATCTAGATGGAAACAAAAAGGTTGTGAGGCATGAACAAATAAATTACTCTTTAAATACATTACTGGAATGCCAGTCAAAATCAAGTATAAGAAAAACAAGCAGCACTCAACTCAAACCACTTCTTGCACTGCAGTTCTAATTATAATGATTCTATAATGTTTTAAAAAGAAACAGGAAATAGAGGAGGGAATCAATCAGATATTTGCAGAGCACAAATCAGCTGTGAGGAGAAAACAATGACAGTGACAGCAGGTGATAAATGAGTTAACTTATTAAATACTATGAGGAGACATCCAAAGGATGTAAAGTTAGGGCCTCAGTGGTAATGCCACATGTGTCTTGGTGACTCACTCTGTTACATGCTGCACTAACATCCTACAAGATGGAAACAATACTGCTTCTTCCACGAATGTGGATGCCACGATATCCTCCACTGCCACATGCAGACTGCCATGGGATATAACTACCCCATTCTTAAATCTGCAGCATAAACTTAATGCTCTGCTTCTACTGGATTGAGGGGACGGAGGTGAAATGTGATGCACTCTTGCACTCTTTAATGACTGGCCTGACACAGACAGTGAGGCGACTACTCACCCTTTGCACTTTTCTTTTGCATATCCCCAATATTTATTTTCTTTATAAACCTACTCTAGACTGTAGAAAGATATCCGTCTGCAACCAAAACATCATTACATTTTTTGAGATTTTTCATAAGAACTATCAGTATTACCAAGTACATATTGAGTCAATGTGTGTCACCATATTGAATGAGTATTTCCTAACATACAGCTCAAGCATCAGGACTCACTCTTTAAATATCAACACCGACATTATGAGGTTTTGACATTCTGTTAATGCAAGATTTTTATGTTTCAGTATTGTGAGTGGCCACAAGCTATTTTCAACATTATTTTCATTGATATTATGTAGGTGAATGGTATATACTCTGTGCCTTCTGGTTTGTGCTCTTTTTCTCAGGTTCCCTCTAAAAATAGGCCCTGCCCAGCAGGACCAACCGAATCAGCAACATGTAGCAAACATACCTCTCAACTGTCCAGATTTTCACAGAATATCCAGATTTCTGTCTCACATTTTTAATCTGTTCCTCATAAAATTTTGTTTTTTTTCTGGAAAATTATTGGCAAAGTGTTGAGGACTGAAGTCAGAAAATATTGACAGACATTTGAATTTCAGACTACATACCCTTCAGAAAATTCATGCTAATGCAAAACCTGATATTCTGTCAACTTTCTAAGTCTGTAAGAGCAATGTTTAAGAATTGGCCCTATTTTTGGGCCTTGGTCCTGACATTATTTATGGGTTTGTCCAGATGTTTTGCTATAAAAGGTTGAGAGGTATGGTAGCAAATAAAAAACAACAAACAAATGGTTTAACATTAGAAAGAAACTTTCCTTTTATGGTAGACCTAGAACTAAATCTCCATTCTGCAAAAGATGGATGTATTGTGTGATATAGGATCTGCTACACTCATGTGCACTATGCATGTCAATATGTAAATACAAACCAGGGCATGACATGAGTCACAGGTGAAATACTGCATACCCAAGAGCCAAGACACCTCCATACATGAGCCACATCTCAGTGCCTTCAGCCAGTTGGGGGTATGAGCAGGTAGCATACTTGCCTTTCATGTCAGGAAGATAAAAAACTGTGGGTACTATTCCAACACCAGATAATTGGATTTGCATTGAAACTGTATTATATTGTAAAAGGGGGGTGCTCTTTGGATGAAATACTAAACTAAAATCCCACCTATCTGAGTTGATAATAGCTCAGTTAGGTATTAAAGTTCCATTGTACTTATAGGAAAAAAGAGGTGTGACACTTTATAAAAACTTGCTTGCAAATTTACCTTCGATAAGTGGATTAATAACAACATAAATATTTAAAAATAAATTATAAAAATGCATGCTGTAATAATTACAAAAGGCTGCCATACCCAAGGAACAGTCAATAATCACACTTCAAGTATTCCCTTCTGTAAAAAATGCATAAACAACAATAATACATATAAAAACAGTCTATAAAATACCTTTAAACACTCCTTTTTTAATCACACTAATCCATTCAGTAAAAACTAAACATCAATCCCTACTATATATCTTCACTACTTTTAAAGTCATTTTTACTCCATGCATTTATTCAGTGCACAATTTTCCATTCCTTATTACACAAAACCACTGCATACCTTCATAAACAAATTTCAGTAAGCTTGAAATCAACTCTGTCCATCATAACTTTTCTCCTTTATCTATCATTCGACATTAGTAACCAAATGATATCACATTCATACTAATAGACTTAACTTCTTGCATCCCCACACATCTCTTGATTTATAAACAGCCTAAGACTATCCCATAGTGTAAATACAGATGTTTAGTGTTTTTGAATATCTCACAATCTTTAACCTGACATATATGTTCTACCACCTTCTTACATTTAATTTCTCCCTTAGCTGGGTCTTAATGAAAAGCCATTCAGTAAAAACATTCGGACAACTAAATATATAGACATCCTGTTAACACTATTGCACCACCTCTGGTCAGTTAATACACTTCTCTAATGATTTTAGGGGCACTTAAGTCTTTGCCCTCTACATACATCTGCAGGTGTAATTAGCAGGTGATCAAAGACATTATGAGTTGCCCATTCTTATACAGTACCCACATGGAAATTCAGGGAAACCCATTGAAGCTTTCTAGATGTTTTCACTCTTAGCTCTGTGGTGCTATAATACCAGGAATAATAAAGTAACAGTGTTAGATCAAGGTGATAAAAAAATTAAAGAAATAATTTTCATCAGGTGCAGAGTACATTTATAATGCTCTGATCTTGCTCTGTACAGCAGGATTCCAAAAGTACACATTTGTATGTGAGTCAGTGGTTAAATAAAATTTGTAATGCACTTTCATAATTTGTATAAACCTCCCTTTATGACGTTATCATAGGTCATAAGCACATTTCCACTAAAAGAGCAACGTTTTAGCACCCTGGATGAAAAATGCACAGTGAGACACAGAGGCAGCCTGTGGTGAGGTATGCGGATCTGGTTCTGAATATCATATGCTGCCTTTAATCTTCCATTAGGGAAGAATGATACCCATTTTTGTTTTCACAAATGCTGCCCACATACACACGCACACACACACACACACACACACACACACACACACACACACACACACACACACACACACACACACACACACACCAGTAAAAGAAAAATGCACCATACACTCAACAGTAAAATAAAAATGTACCATACATTCAGACACACTTACCTGTCCGTTCTCCATTAGATCCAAACCCCTTCCCGCGCAATACTCCAAAGCTTCACACGAGGATAGTTCAAATCCTTTCCCGATGACTGCAATTCCCGACTCCGACTGCTGCTGTTGCAGTCCGGCCATAATGTATTCTCCCAGCGTGTCTGTGCACTTTAAAGTGCACAGACGTCTCCTCGCGTTTCCCTATCGGGACTGCCGGACTGCCTTGAGCATGCTCATACAGTAGACCAGTAGTCTGGACTACTGCGCATGCGCGAAGTCCGCGAATTTTGAAACTTTTTTTTTCTATTTTTTTTTTTTATTTTTAGTTCTTTTTGTTTTGAGGGGGCTGCAGTCCGGCAGTCCGATAGCACGGGCCACCCCTGGTCCTAGGTGTTCCTGTGGAGAACACGGTCCCAGAAGACAGCGGTCACCATCAGGTACTAGCACCGCTTTTGACCTTGCTTATGGGGGTGCCAGTGCAACTCCTGGCAGAGCCAGTTCCCATATTTGGGAGGTGGAGACAGTGAACTGTCAGCTCTACCATGCATAGTACACAGCTGTCCAATATGCATGCATGTAGGGCTAGCACTGAACTTGACTTTGTTCATGCACACACTCACAGATCACTGTCAAATTTAGGTCATCTACAGACACACACAGCACATTTCCATAGTCCATCTTGCCTGCTTCTCTTTCTGACTCACACACATGCTTCCAACCTATTGGATCAGCCTAGGCCTTCTGTAGCCCCACACAACACCTTGTGCAAGTGATGATATCTGTGCCACATCCCTGTCATCCTTATCATCGACACAGGGAAATGAAGCTATGTGTCTGATGCACAGGATGACTATATAAATTAATATGTAATTGTGTAATTGTGTAATACAGTGTTGTTTTGTCATGCCACTTGTACTGAATACTGACAGATATTGTATGTTGACATTTGTAATGGGTAAAGCGCATAATTTTGTATACCTTATGTTGTATGATGTTGTAATATACTTACACAGTGAAAGGTCTGTCACAGAAATGTTTCTAGTTCAGTTTTAGGAGACTGTAGGGGACACCTATGGATACACTGTGGCAAAAAAAAACATAGATGTCACAGCGCAGGATGGAATGTTAGCACAGAAGGAATATGTCTCCAGCAAGGTACAGCAGTATATATGCATGGCTCCATAAGGTTATATGTGTATAACCATAGGGTTATATGTGTATAACAGGCTAACAGGGACAATGGCATCATGCAGCCTACTCATGCATTCCTTATCTATGAAACAGTGTGATACACTTGATAGTGTCACCAGGGTTTCTGGAACTAACACATCTACAAGCTGTGGTGATGGAGATGACCCATCTACAAATTTCCAGTGTCCATTACAGACATTTGTCCCACACAAGTTATGATTGTCTTGTTCTGCATCCCATTGTGTAACTCGCGCATCATATGCGTTACAGTAAACATGTGTGCATCACATGCATAAGGAGCCTGTTACATATAGGGAATAGTGTCTGTGTTACATACCTGTTTCTCCAGCATGTAGTATTTATACCACAGTGACAGTGTAGATGTGTAGAACAGGTAATACATGTGTTAGTTCTGTCTTGGATAAGCAGGAGGTACACAGTGGGATCTGAGTACTCCCTGTATGGCAGCCATACACATCCCCTCAAAAGCATGCAGGAGACAGACTACACATGTACGCTCTTGACACAGACTGCATCAAACATGTTATCTGCAATGTGTATTGGTTTATCATGGAACCTGTGTGGCTGTTACAGTTGTCAGATATGCCTGTGTAGTGACATAGCAAAGGTGTCATTGCACTCAATGATAGGTGTGATGAGGGCCAAATATGGTATAACAATGACTGTCTTGGATTTAGGTGCCATACCTTTCTGTACAGGTTGTATAAAATTGAAAGGATCCCCATATTTTACCAACTAGTGAACGTCAAAGGCTACCTTAATCTCTGTGCCCATAAGTCCATGAGTAATGACTCAACTGTTTGTGGTGTGTGAACACTACTATATTTTCCAGGGGTGGATGACTTTGAAAAGGTTAGTATTGTACAGTCCTTGGCATTTACTATTTGTCAATGGCTTTGTCAATAACTAAATGTGTGTCTCAGGCCATCCTGGATAACTGTTGGTTCTGTGCAGGATTCAGTGACAGCTCTTAATATGTAATCACCTGCTAATGTAGTCAGTCAGAGGTCATTGAAAGTGGCCATGACTGCGGAGAAGGGAATGGCTTCAAGGAGTACTCCATTAATGATGTCTGAGGGTAGTCCACTGGTGACTGTCGTCATTGTAGGGTAGGTCTACCCAATGCTATCTTCCTAGAGTATGACTATCAGACACTTGGCTATTCACCAGCTGACATACCACTTTGTAAATAACCTACACAGTTTTCAGCAAGACTTGCTGACATAAGATTGTCAAACACCTTGTCAGGCCATGGTAGGTGGAGCGAGTCATGTTCCCATCATCCATTGCATACTGTAACACTTAATGAGGTCCATCGGTTAGGGTAGGTAGGTAGGCATGATCTGCCCTTGAGCAAAACAAACTGTGTTTGGTCCAGTGTCAGTAGGTGTATGACATTGTTATTGATCGTATCCATGATAACTCCTCTCATGGCTTTACATATCAGATGACTGAGAGATCTGGGGACACTGCTTGGCACTGCATGCTACTTGTCCTCTGTACAACTAATTATTGCAGCTACTTCCATCATGCTCCAAGAAAAGAGTCACCCAATGTGTCTGTACAGAGCACAGACAAACAATGGAGAGAAGTGTAATATGTATACCCTGTGAAGGTAAGGTGGAAGGTTTTACACAGGTATTCTGCAGTTGGACACTACTCAAGTGATGTGTACTCAAAGGACAGAATTAGCTTGTGAAGAATGTGGAAAGCAGTGGAGTCCTCTGAATTGCTAGTGCCTGGCTACTACTACTGCTGGTCTCACCACAACCACTCTGTCATGGAATACCATGCTCCAATACTTTTATTGTCATCACATGCAAAATGTTACTATGAAGTTTATGATGAGAAGTTGGACACAGCCTGTTTGTTCATCCACATGGTTGTCACATATCATGAAAGGCTCTGTAGGCTTCACATAGCCCTCCAGCTAGATGCCTTGATTAGCGTTCTAAGCAATCAGTTGGCTTTTGCATATATTATGCCTTCTGCACCAAGGCTGTTGGTATGTTACTAGGGAACTGACCAGATGGTGATTAGGAGCAAAGCTGCAACATCATAATATGATGGGCAATGTCCAGTGGCATAGATGTCCAGGCTTGCTGAAACAAGCAGCACAGCAGTGGTAATCCATCTTAGGTGCCAATTTTACAGCACTTCATGCATCCTGCCCTTCAACAGATTAATGGTGCATATCTGCATGACATGGCTATGAGGCCTACTACAGAGGATTGGCCACCTGTGGCCAAAGTATGTCCAACTGCCACATGTCCTAGGTATGTCATATCGTACAGTTATGAACCCAGAACACGTGTCTGTTGGCCAAAGTATGTCCACCTGCCACATGTCCTAGGTAAGTCTATTGTACAGTTATAAACCCAGAACACTTGTCTGTGTTCCCACATCATGTCACTCAACAAACAGTTTGCTATCTGGTTGCTTGACAGGCATTGTATGTTTGCAAGGCCAATGTAATGTCAGCAAAGTTGAACAAGTCCTCTGTCCATGCACGGGCATCCACATCTTCACTGCAAGGTGTGCCTACAAACACTGTGTTTCAGGCTGTCAACCCTAAGGGTGTGGCAGCATGACCCTAACATTGGAGAACTTACACAGTGTCACATTTGTAGGTATGGTATTGGGACCATGGCAAATGAGAGGATTATGGTCAAAACAAGGTGTAATGGTTGGCAAAGCATTTTGTGGCACATTGTCAGGTGCTGTGTTACCTTAAAGGACCTACATAAAAATGACATGTTATATTTCACCATCTGCCATGACACTGCCTAACAATGGCATGCTAATGGCACTATCAATGATGGCTGATTAGATGTGGAAAGTGTCCCCAACCCTCATCTCCTATGCCACACAATGTGTGACAGATGTGACACACTTCAAACCTTGATTCCATGGTGTCTCACACAGCAGTCAGTATGTATGGCAATGAGCATTTTTCCAACATGCATAGCTCACCTCCTTCACCACCCTCACCCACATTACACACATTTGCATATGTGCAGCTCCTTACCAGACACATTCCAAAACAACAGACACCTCAGAAAATCCTACCTCTGGAGAGCACAGTCCACATAATAGTGCATGCAACACTGTCTCACAGGTCAAACACCTGAGGCAAAACACAAAAGCAAACCTATTATTCATAAGTGAGTATATCTTGAGTTACATTGATGTCCTTGTCACCAGGCTACATAAGGGAAACATCATAGTTAGCTTTCTGTGGGTTGACACACTACACCATACCACAAATTGCTGTAACTCAAGGAATATCAGGTAACATAATGATGACATCATATTTACTGTAGGTGTGTACGACCAGGGACATACAGCACTGGACTCTATGCTGACACATGACTGAGCTTAGACATTTGGTGTCTCTTGTGGATATGTCCATAGCTTTCAAGCTGCATTTGACCCTTACCTATGATGATGGTTCAATACACATGGAAAATGATGGATATCGATAATTGCCTTAGTGTATATTGTCATTGTAAGGGGATCTACTACATGTTTTCCTGGGATGACCTGCTCAACAAACATCAGTGAATCCTTTTCCAGAGATGGTCTTCATCTCTCACCCCTGGGATTGTGAGTACTGGCCAATGCTGCTTATACCCCCACAGTGCATCTTATAGGCACTATCTGGAGGGAAAACTTTCCAGTGAGAATCCCATCTTCATACATCACAGTTATGCTGCTACATGCTGGGAATGCAGCACTAACCCCACTCTGTGGAAGGTGTCCCCACCCTGGAATATGCAGACATTTGTGCAAAGACTTCTGGTTCACAGCTGTGGACAGCACCACAGCCATGCCAGACTGCACATCTTTCCCCATGTTCAGACCTCAAACTGACAGTGTGCAAGGTAATGTAGGTGGTTTATACATATTCATAGGTTCATAGGTTCACAGGTGACTACTAGGCTAATGGTCCTGGAGCCTTTGCAAGCCTAGCTCTTAGGATTACCCTGGGTCATGACACCTAACCTTAGTTCCCAGTGTCTCTGTCGAGTAGAGCCACTGTCATGATCCCTGGGGTGAATTTTCTATTTCCTCTCCACTCATCAAGATTTCTCTTGAAGAGGACCAGTGAGGTGCTCTGCTTGACATGTATGAGAAGTTTATTCCATAGCATGGGAAATCTCTGGGTTTTGCACCTGTCCCTCCATCATGTTCTGTTGATTGTGGTAATGAGGTTGAGGTCTTTGGAGCATGTGGTGTGGATGGATTGGGATTTCATTAGATGTAGCATTTCTAAAAGAGCTGGGTCAGACATGACTTTGTCAGTCAAGCATAGATCACCACTAAGTAGGCGATATGAGACAGAGAATAGTTGGAAATGTTTGAGTCTGTCCATATAGGACAAATGTTTAAGGCCTAGGATCCTCTTTGTGAGGCAATTTTGTGGCCTCAACAGTTGTTTCAGGTGTTTAGTGAGGTACATGCCAAATGGGGCATTGTACTCAATGATTGGACTAATGAGGGAAGAGTAGAGGGAGGCAATGACCTCTTTCTTCCTGGATGCAAAACCCTTAGTAATGAGATGTGCCACATAAAAGGACTTTCTGACCACTGTGGCAACGTGGTGTTCGAACGAGAGGTTGCTATCAACCTGTGTTACCAGATCTCTTATAGTGCCTTCTGTGTTCAGTGGACTACCATTGATGTGGTAATTCATGGGAACTGGGTTTTTCCCAAAGTGGATGATGACACATTTATTGCCATTGAGCTTAAGGCCATGGTTCTGACACCAGTCATTGGTCTCAGTGAGGCCTTTCTGTAGGAGGTAAACATCAATTGGGGAGTTAATAATAGCTCCTAACTTGCAATCATCTGCGAATTTTGTCAGCCAGAGTCCCCTCGTGTTGGCCTGGATTTCAGAGAAGTAGATGCCAAACAGGAGAGGACCCAGGACTGAACCCTGTGGGACTCCACTTGTGACTGGTCAGCAGTCTGACTTAGAGTCAGCTAATTTCACACTGTGGGTTCTACCTGTGAGCCAGTTTGCAACCCAACTAGTGATATAGGGGTTGATGCCTAGATTACTGAGTTTTCTATGATTTCTGAGTGGGGAATGGTATCAAAGGCCTTGGCCAGATCAAGGTAGGCTGTATGAACTACCTTGCCTTCATCCACAGCTCTGGTGACTGACTCAAAGAAATTGACCAAGTTGAGCAGTCATGATCTACCCTTCAAAAAACCAAACTGTGTGGGATCCAGAGTTTGGAGATTCCCTATATCCTTGTTTATTAGGTCCATGATGATGTGATGCATTCCATAGCTTTGCATGTCAGACTCGTCAGGCTAATGAAGTGATAGTTCCCAGGGTCTGTAGTTGCTCCTCCTTTGTGGCGAGGGATGACTGTAGCAGTCACTAAGGATAGTTACACATTCAAATTTAGTGCAACACTATGCTTTTTTGGAGACACTGCAGGTGCTAGTCACTGCTGGAAGGGCACCTAATCAAGCCATTGCCAGCTATAAGAGCAGCTCCATGAATCCAGATACCCGCTGTGCTTATTTGAATGTATGTGTGTCTATTAAGATATATCAGTACTCCATGATTTGGGATGGCATTAAGTAACCCCCAACTGTGTTGCTTGATTGTGCTGAAGTTCACTTGCCCAAAAGTTAGTCCACATCCTGAACCACAATGGCCTGGACCAGTAGTGTGTCATCCCAACAAGGTGAGCCAATGTAGTGCAGCATGTGTTTCACAATATGGGTGAGCACTGCAGCCCCCCACTGTAAGGTCCTCCCTGGTGAGACCTGACCACTGATCAGTCTCCATAAAACTATCAGACCTAACCTCCCTTGTAGAAAATACAGAAATATACTTCAACAAATTAATATATTGCCTCCTATGGGATGGTTTACATAGGGTGACTGCACCTCCCCCCTCAGATGGGACAGGCAGGTATGCAGAGCTCTACACCCATGCATTATGTAAATAGCTGTACAACTGCATAGACTGTGCTGTACCTGAAAGAACGAACATGAGCTCCTTATGGTACAGCAAACCTCTGTGGTGGACAACTTCCATTAGCAGGCTGTACAATAAGAGGTGGACGTTGTGTGACAGTTGGGAAGAGGGTGCCCCCTAAAATGGAAGCACAACGTCCTCAGCTAAAACAAGCACCTAGTGTTGTTGTGACATCATGTAGAAACAGTACGTGACTACATTAGCCTCCCTCACAAAGCAGAACCACAATGATATAGTTTCATATGTAAACTCAGAGGACCATGTCAGATTGTCGGTGAACTCGTACTTAATGATACCACATATAACTGGTCTGTACTCATAGCTAACCTGTTATCCCACAAGTTCTGTGTCAACTTCAGTCCCTGTTCCCACTACATGTGACACATGACATTCCTATAGAGTAGGTCGTAACTGTCCTCTCTATGGGGGATACACAGCATCTATTGGACCCACTAACATCCCAGGCTGTGTCTTACATGGGATTCAACAAGATTAATAACACCATTGGGAACTTTTTTGAATCATACTGTAACCACTGGCTGCATCCCAGCTGACAGGACAATGACAACTGTCATGCCCTTGCACAGAGGTGGTGCATCCACCAACCACCAGAACTATAGACCTATTTGCCTGAGTAGCCATATCTGTATGCCCATGGGGCAAATCATCATGGAGCTGATCAGTAAACATATATGGGATCTACAAACAGTTGACTATACACAGTTTGATGTTCAAGGAGATCACAGCTGTGAAACATGGTGGATATGTTCGAGGCCGTCACCAAGGACCTGGGTGAGGGAACATCAGGGCATAAATCCCCATGGATGTAGCCAAGCCATGTGACTCTATCCCCAACTCAGGCATCATGGTAATATCATTATACTTGTCACTAAGTGGCTCATTGATGGCACACATACTCAAAATAGGGAAATCTGCTTCCAATAGCTGATCAGTAAGCAGCAGTGTTCAACAGGGTCATCACTGGATCCTAAACTGCTTGGAATCCAATTATCCATGATACAAGCAAATACTGAATGTCTGTGGCTGATAAAGTTGGCTGATGCCTGCAAACTGTGAGCAGTCATAGACTCTGAGAGTTATGTCAATATCCTGCAAGAGGGTATTGATGAACTGCCTGTTGAATTACTAATGGCTGTAAACTCCATGCAAATATATATGTAGTATAATTTCCATTGGTAACACCTATGTTCCTGGTAAATAGCACATCAGTCGCAGCATGTGAGGTACATACTCAGGGATGATAGACCTTGGCCCACAGGCTTGGCCACACAGGTTACACCTAATGTACCTGAGATTACCATATCTCCCCAGTGGTAAGACGGGAATCATAAGTCATAACTGAGGGCACAGTCACCCCAGAATTGACATGCTCATAACCTCCATGTACTCTTCCCTCATATCCCAATATTTGATTGCAATGACCATTTGGTACTGTACCTTTCCAAGCAGTACTGGCAGTTGCACACACCACAATGGTCCCTCACAAGGGAACTTCACGTCTTCAGGATCTGTTCAATGGGCTTCATCTGAAATCAGTGATCATTGTAGCCTGTGGCATATAGACTACTCAGAGGTGATCTCTGCTTGCATACGGGACAATGTGTGACCCTGCTTGATTGCAAATGTTGTATATCTGTAGGTGGCATGGTACATGGATTACTCACTCTAAGGACATTAACCTGGTATGTGACATTAGTAATACATGCTGCTGGGAGAGATCTGTCTAGCAGACTTTAACACACCTTTGAAACAGAATCCTGCATAATGGCAAAGAGTGCACCTCAGTGGACCTCATCAGATACCATCTATATGTTTGGCTGGCAAATGTCATTTCACCACAGGGCTTTTGTCTGTTTCCCCTTGTGGACAGGGGCAATATATGCTGATCATGTAAATAAGGGTAGAAAGTTAGCTAGGATTGTGAGGGCAGTAGGGCCATTATGCTACTAAAGTTCAAAGATCCTATGATTACAAAAGCTGATGTAAAATGCTATAACAGCCACACACACAAATTTGGCTACATTAAGGATAGCACCCCCATCCCATTATTGTTTACAGGACACAGCACAGTATACACACACACTGCAAGTTTGGTGCATTTAGATTAGAACACTCACCTATCTAATGGCACACACTACAGATCACAGTACATGATGCACGCACTACCCCTCAAGTCTGCTATTGCTATCTCTTTAGGACATCTTATGCTTGCTGACAGCAGCAGTCTTAGTTGTGGTCAAGCATTTGGAGGCACACATCACCTGCAAAACCCTACATCTTTCTAAGGTACTGAGGTGATCATATTTATGTCATACAGAGCTACACACACTGAGTGACCTGGAGTGAGATTAGAGCCCCTACTTCTCTACTTTTACACACTATAAATCACAGTATCGCATGCACCATGGCTTAAGTCTGAAATCACAATGGCAGCTAGTAGTCTTAAGGTAGATGACATCAGCAGACTTTGTAGAAGAGGGCAGTTTGGAAACTGGCAGCAACATACAAGGCCAAAAAGTGCAGAACTATTGCAGTTTGATAGTCGATGAGGGATTTGCAGTTGTTTTGCGGGGGAATTCATCCACATGCGTGTGAGCTTGCGCGCGCGCACACACACACACACACACACACACACACACACACACACACACACACACACACACACACACACACACACACCAAGTGGTCTGGAGTGAGATTAGAACTTCTACCTACTCTTACACACTATAGACCACAATACTTATCACATGCACCAAGCTAATATCTGCAGGCAAACTACTTGTGCATTATACAAACTAGGCTTGTGTTGAACAGCATCTGTGGCATGCAGAGTGAATTTGCTTCATACTGTTATCTGAATCTAGTAGCCAGATAACTGTTTTTTATCCTAGCTATGTGGCTACATTTACCATTTTGGCCATATGTGGCTATTTGCATTTGAATGGGCAAACCTGTGGGCAAAAACAATGTACCCTCTCCATGCATGCATTACACCACCTGCTCACCTGTAGCTGTATGTGTGGTGACATCCAGCAGGCACAGGGGTCTGTAGATAAGTGCATTATGTACTGTTGAGCCCTTACTTTCAGTCCTTTGACCAACATTATAGATGTGTGATAGTGCAGCTTTACTCACCATTAGGGTATGTAGAACAATGCAGGCTTCCACACATATATGTATGTATATAACAGGGATGTATATAGGAATGTAGCTCTGTGTGTATATACTCTAATTTATATATATATATATATATATATATATATATATATATATATATATATATACGTGTCTGTGTGTGTGTGTGTGTGTGTGTGTGTGTATAGACATATCTATACATAACAGGTCATTCTGAGCAAGGGGCAACAAAATTGTGCTCTGTTTAACTATGTGTATGGGCATGACCAGTGGGATTGTCAGTACTTATAAACTGACTCCAGGCCAAACCTACACGTAGTCCAGTCCAAGATTTTGTGTGTTACAGACAATGACATCTGTCCCTGTTTCTGCAGTACTGCACTTCACTCAAATTGTCCACAGCATTCTTCAGCTGTCTGAGAGCTGTCAGTTATCATACAATCAACAGCATAAATATGCACATTGTTATTCCTGTGTTAAGTGAGACATACAGTGTATGATCAGTTTCTATGTTACTGCCCTGAGATTGCCTGGAATGCTGATATACCACTGATGAGTTACTCTTACAGCAGTTATGTGGGAGCACTACTGTGTTGGGGATGGGGAAATAACACTGCATGTTCTGCTGGGATACACAGTAGTCCAAATATCATGTAACCTCTCTGTTTAACATCTCCCTTGACTGATGTAGTGAATATTCCATGCGTGAGGCCTAGTGACTATTAAAGGACACATGATAGTGGACTGGATATCTGTAGTCCCATGTGGATGTTACTTCTGTCCAAATAACCCACTATTTTTACTTGCATAAATGTAGCAGATCCATACATACAATACCATATCATAATAATACTTACGAGTACTGTGTAGGTTAGAGACTTACCTTGCGAATTCAGCAGTTGACAGAACTGTAGTTCAGGGCTGACTCTGTCTGATGCAAACAGTACACAGCCAATACATGGATAGATGCTGTTTGTTGCCTAGCATCAATTTTATTATATGTATGCAAGTAGGAATAAGGTGCTAGTCCCTAGGTCCCTAGGTTGCCAACGAATGTGTTATGCATTGTCTCTTAGCCAAAGCCAGGGCATACTGAGCATGTCTACATCTGCCTACAGGGACATCAGCAGGACGTTCCTCCTCTGAGTTCTCCTGTAACTGTGGCTGTGTTGACCTAGGCACTGGTGGGGGGCTGTGTATCCCTCCCCTTTCCTGATCCTGCTGCAGCTGTCTCCACAGGATCAGATTGTATAGCATAGAACATACTGTTAACATATGTGCATATGTGGCTGCAGAATACTCCAGGGCTCCACCAGATATACTGAGGCACAGGAACTATGACTTCAGAAGCCCAAACATGCACTCTATGATTTTCCTAGTTTGTGCGCGTGCCTCATTATGGCATTCTTTTGTGGATGTGTGTGCATTTCTGATGAGATTCATCATCCACAGTTCCAGTCCATAGCCAGCATCCCCCAGTAAATAGCTGTGCAGGATATCCCCCAGCCAACATCTGGTACAGATGTGATGTGTGCCAGATATGAGAGTAGTGATAACTGCCAGGGCTTCCAGCATAACCATTCAGGATAATCCCCTGGGCATTGTACCTCACCTGGCAGTTGATGACATGATACCCCTTGCAAATGACGTAGATTCTACCCTCTTCACCAGGTGGTGCCTTGATGTGTACATGAGTGCAATTTATGGGACCTAGTACTTCAGGGTAGTGTGATGCATGGTAGAAGTGTTGCATATTGCTTGCCCTTGCCTCATTAGTGAGGGGGAAAGATATGTGCTTACTGGCATGTGGTAACATAGCATCCAGGAACTGGTGGAGTATCGTGTATGCAGATGCCTGTGAGACCCCCATAATGTCCCCAGTTGATTTTGGAAAGTACTTTTAGCTAGTATCCTGAGAGTTACACATACAATTGTTTCCACTGGGTGGGTTCCCCTCTGTTGACTCTGGGTTTGAGGTAGGGCAGCAGAGCTCACTGAGTTCTTGTAGTATGTCCCTGTCCACCCTGTAGTGCTCTACAATCTCCAGCTCATGTAGCTCCTGGAAGGTTACCGTGGGCCTGAACACTCTTCCCTTCTCTTGCTTGGCCTATTGTCAGCAGCACCAGCAGCACTGACTTCAGCATCTCTGTCATGCATCAGATATAGCAGATCTGCAGCATTTGCTATAATTATCTCAGTTAAAATTCCCAAGTCTGTACTCCAATGATCCAGAGCATTGGAGAAAATCAGAATGTAGGGTGTATGCATACTTTATACAGCTCTGGTGTTGTTGCGAACTATGAGACATTCCACCAGTCTACAATATAATTAATATCATTTAATGGCCCTATTTCTGTGCACGACACTGTGCACAGTGCAGCGCCACGCAGCATAGCTCATACAAAGGTCAAAATTTTGAATTGAATATATCCTGTTTTAAGAATGCACTCAGCCAGGCAGCACCCCATGCAAACATGCGCACCTAAGCTTAAAAAAGATTAGAAGTGAGAAAACACCCCCTCCCATTTTCAGCAATATCCTGTTTAAACATGAACATGGTGTAAGACTACACAAAGCGGATATGAGGACATGATTACTCCTTTCTGCTATTCAATAACCGCATCTCATTTTCAAACTTATCCATGCTGACAGCCTGGAAACTACATGCTTCATAGCCATATCACCTTAGCAACAGCAGCAATGCACCATCGTAGAGACCCCATGCAAGGTTTAATAATACATTTTTGTCACATAGTATAAAATTATTTTTTTTTTCCTATTTTTTTTATTTTTTTTTTATTAAGTATGTTTGTGCACTATGGCATGTAGTGCAAAAATGTCAAGATTATTAAAAAAATATATTAATTTAACTTATTCCCTTTAATCTTTCTGGCATACAGACTAATAGTTTTGCTCATATGTGTATGTGGTCTTACATTTTCAGGGGATTTATGTCCACATTTCTACACCCCCTTTTGCCTGTCTAGACTCCTGTATGTGGAATTTCTCCACATACACTATGGACACAGACACAGGCTCTGAACGGATTCCTTTCTGCATGTTAGATCGCTGTACCTGCCTCATTTTCATGAGACTCACCTGCTTATAAGGCAATTTGCTCGGCACAGAATTTTCCGTGTTTGCGTGTTCATGCTGATCACTCACCAGCACTTGTTGAATCTTAACATGTTTGCATCCATGTAAGCATTGTGGCGTGGTGCCTGCACAAAAAATATATAGGCTTTATTAAATTCACCCCTAATTTTTGTATGTGGAAAATACTTATACTATAAGGCAAAAATCTGGACATTCTGCAAAGATCTGGACAGTTGAGAGGTATGCAGAGTCTGCCAAAATTTAAACAGGGAAGTGCAGAAATGCAAAGAAAATCAGGCATGTTTCTATGTCTTTACTTTTCCTGAATATACTTGATTTTTCTTGTATTTTTCTCAGCCCTCCTTAGCATATTGCAATAGAAACGTTTATCCGCTCAATGGTACTTTAGCGAACAGACATTTTACTCTTGGTACATTCTCAGTTTACAATGGGCACACTGGTTGGGCTGTCCAATAAGCATGCACATTTTTGAGTAACAATGATACATCATTATATAATGTTTCATACATAACAGAAACCAGCTATAACAGTTTTTGTTTGTTTTGTTTTTAGCAGACAAGTCCGTCAGTCCAGCCATGCAGCATACAGCAGCTTTCACCCTTTGCTCCCTGAGATGTACTCAACTCTATTCGTACTGAATCTTGGAGAATGGTGAAAATGCTAACTGGGGCGATCTCATTAGGTAAACTTGCATTTCAGCCATTGACATATGCTGCTATTTGAGCACTTGTTTGTCTACAAATGTTGATACTGTGTTCTATGATTAGATTGGTTAGCAGATCACTGGCATCCCATATTGAAATTGGTTGGTAATACAGAGAACATTTTTTTCCCTATAGTATATATTTTTTTTTGTTATATATGGAATATTGTAATTTCTGGCACCACAGTATTTGCTTCCTGCCCTTTTAATGATATTGTGCATACTGAGGAGTCAAATTGCTTTAAAAAAGGTAATGACTGAAATTGGATTTTTTAAAGAAAGCAGAGAGCTTAGCCTTTTTGAAAATAACTCAAAGTAAGCCCGCATTTAATGTTTATTTGTTAAAATAAATATATGGTTGAGCGCTTTTGTCCCTGTCAAAGCTTAGGACTTCTTCAGAATCATAATGTACAATGAAACCACCAAACTTTAAATAGTATAGTTAATTAAGACATCTGATCAATATCAATAAATCAATTAAGAGCAAAATGCTGTATCTTTGCAATCAGGAAACTTAAAATACATAAAAATAACTATAAATATTGTAAAACCTCAATACTAAATTTATCATTTTTAAAAAATATGTTCTAAAACATTTAGTAAGGGAAAAAAAAAAAAATATATATATATATATATATATATATATACATACATACACATGTGTGTGTGTGTGTGTGTGTGTGTGTGTGTGTGTGTGTGTGTGTGTGTGATTAAATAGCAGCGGAACAGTTACAAGCACAAACCACCATTGTAGAGTAGTGAACCTCTTCTTTTAATATTAATTCTAGTTTGAAGTCAATAAAAACTTGACACCAATGTTTATAAAGAAAAGGGACATGAATATTAAAGAAATGCTGGAGTACCATGAAACACGAAACATGACAGGGAGATCTCATAAGAGGTGTGGTACATGCAAGTGTGGATTTTGCCAACAGTGTGGAAACATTTTAGAACAAGAAGGTATTAATCTCCCTACAAGGAAGTTTAAAATGAAGGCAAGAGAACATTTTAACTGTAATAGTAAGGGAGTTGTATACATTAGTGTTTGTGAAAGATGTAATAGTTTTTATGTAAGCAAGACAGAGAGACCTTTGAGAAGGTGTATATATGAACATATGTATGAGGTCTCCACGCAAAAACACACAAATGCACTGTATAGGCACCAGAGAGAATGTCCAGATAGTAGTTTTAGGTTCTATGTTTTGGAACAAGTGAAACAGGATGTAAGGGGTGGTTTATGGGAAGCCCGTTTGGAATACAAAGACTTATACTGGCTGCTAAAATTGGATGCAACAAAAAAAAAAACAGAGTTAAATGACCACTTGAGCATTAATAGTGTCCTAAAGTTAAGGGCAGCTACGCTACAAGAATAAGTAATACATTGTAAGCAGAAAATAGTGATTAGAATTAAAATGCTTATTTTTTTGGAATTAAGCTTATGCTTAACAATACTGCTTGTACTTACAATTTTATTTTATTTTATTTTGTATATGTTTAAAGCATATTTTAAGTAAAAATATTTTTGATAGTGAAATAATATAGTAAATTAATGAGTATTTAGCATAATGGATGACATCAGGTTAATTAATATTAATGAGATGAACTGAATGGGGAAAATTTCTATAAATTGTATAAAAAAGGGTGATTATTTCTGTATTTACATGTTCTGATGAAGCTCGGGAGATTCCTGTGTGAAAGCACTTAACTGTACTGGGATTTTACTTATTCACATTTTTATTGACTTCAAACAGTGGTGGTTTGTGCTTGCAAATAGCGGTAGAACAATAAAAAATAATAAATAATAAAACAAGATTGGAGTACAAATTGTCCTGAGTATAGTGCACTTAGATTCCCAACATAAAAATTGGGATGCATAAAATAAGTAAATGTTATGATGTTTGTTTTCCCTTAACTTTAAAACTGATAAAATAGAAATCTTTTTGTTCAAACTGTGTGTGTGTGTGTGTGTGGGGGGG
>NC_056735.1:1007864850-1007989850 GCF_019279795.1 Protopterus annectens | reverse complement strand
TTGTGCAAGTGGGACAGTATGACACAGCAATGTCACATAAATCACATAACTCAGAACCTGTTGTGTTGATGAATAGACATAATACAACAAATACAGAAATTAGTGCAAAGCATACACATGGTTAACATGTACAAATAAACACACCAAACCACCTCACTGTATAATGTGAGAATCGTGGGAATAATGTAGTATATGAGTTGTCATCCCACATAAGTATATACCAGAACAACACAAGCAGAACAATCATGTTTTACTTGCATTATGATAACTGCAGCAGTCATAGCAGTCCCCTACAGGGACCTAGTGTATATATACACACAGACACACACACAGACACACACACACACACACACACACATACACACATTTAAGCAGTACAACCCCTGGCCATATAGAGAAATGTATGCGGTAATGACACCATGATCTTGAAAATAATAAAGGTTATCGCTTGTATAGTTTTGTAATGTGTGTCATACGGCAGTAGCAACATAATGCCACATATGACATGATATGTGCAGTTCTTTGCATTATTACATATTCCGGAAAAGTATAACAGCAATATGCGATGTTTGCACAATTTTACCTATATTGTAAATAGTTGGATATGGGAAACACCATAATAGTAGCATTAAAAAATGGATCCCATAGGCAATACTTACAGTCCTGAAGGGCCACCATGATGGTGTTGATCAACACAAAGGGTCTTTCTAGTGATCTCCTAGAAGGAGTTACCCATGGCATGCACAATGTCCTGAAAGAAGTTGCCTGTCAGGTCCCTCATCTGCATCTAGAAGATGTCACTAAGTCCCAGACCTGGTCCCAAAAATCATATCCCTGGCATGGTGGTGAATGTTTTCTACAGTGAGCAGCAGGAATAATGACATGAGCAGGTTCTGGTCTGCCATCATCATCATCATCCTGATCACCAGAATCAGATTTGCCTGGCAGTGGTCTGGCATGTTGTTGCCTTTGTTGTCTTTGTTGTCTTTGTTGTATGACCGGTGAGACACCGCAAGTCTCACATTCTGTCAAATTTCAACAAAGGAGAAAAAAGCATTATGCATGCATAATAGGTATTCACTGAAAATTAATGATTATAAAACATGTCATACAAACGTACACAACTTACATGTGGTAACTATTATGCATGTGATATTGCAACACTGTATAACATTATCCAGCTGTAACACCGTATGTGATGACAGGCACATATTTAATCCATACTAGTATGCAAAATGGTGTATAGCATACACCACAGTCATATGCAAAACAGGTCTGTAATAATGTGCACCTACATAATGGCAAAGAGAGTATATGATATGCAATTCACAACATCAAAACTTATGAGACAGCACATGTGAAATGTTCGCCTTAGGTATATCACAGCACAGTATATTTGTCATTACAATGTACAATAACTGTCAGAAGATATCACCCAGAGAGTTTATTATTTTGTATAACAAAAGAAATAAAGTTGTGATAATGACAAGTGTGCTGTCATGGCTATTCAACATTATCAATATTCCAATATCTATATATTGATGATATGAAAAGCAGGTCATGAATGGGCCAGTGTGCCTGTCATACATTCACATTATGTTATTCTAGTACATTACGTGGCTGACAGGACCCAGTGTATCACACAAGATTCTGTTATTACTTGCTAATTTATTGACATATCAGCAATTAGTATGCATGTAAAACAATCATGTGCACAACACACAGACATATATTCTTTTATGACTTGCTAATTTACAGCCATTGGTATGCATGCAAAACAATCATGTGCACAACAGACACACACACACACACACACACACACACACACACACACACACACACACACACACACACACGAATATATATATATATATATATATATATATATATGTGTGTGTGTGTGTGTGTGTGTGTGTGTGTGTGTGTGTGTGTGTGTGTCTATCAGTGCACTTCAAGACAAGTATATTATGCAGCTCTACATGCAACACAGACATGGTGCTCTAGTTTAAAAAACACAAGAAATCCTTAATAACATGGACCATTTTTCATTACTCATTGAGTGCCTCACACATTTATATTGAGGTGTCAATATGGCATTTACAGTTTCACTACAGCATTTCATTATGTGTAACTAATGTGTCATGTTGACATCCCATGAGTAATATACGTATGTTCAAAATATAATAATAAGCAGTGGTACACTTAAATGTTATATGTAAATGAGATGATGATCCGTGTACCATGTTTGATGAATGGCATCACAGCATCTTATAACTGGAATAGGAAACCTTAGAACAACTGCACAATATCATGCACAGCGAGAGAATGTGACAGCTATAATTAATGGTTATCATACACACAAATGTCCCTCAACAAGTGTATCATTGTCACTACCTATGTTTGCATCATGCATGTACTTGCACAGCTAAAACACTGAAATGATGATCATAATTACACTATGTAACTCAGCAGACATACTTAAAAAAGAATAAGTGGTTTATGTCACAACAATGACAATAAATAATGTGCATTGTTTTGTTTAACTAGTCATGACAGTGCATTTATACAGAACTCAAGTACATGCCAGCAAACAGCTACTAACATCTTTAAAAATGTTAAGACAGTAAATACTGACACCATAATAAATTAGGCAGGCTATGTACAACATAACATTTATTAAGCACCACTACCTGCTCTTCAGATATAAGTAAAAGTACAAATAACTTACAGGTCTGTCATTTGGGTTGTGGCAACAAAAATTACATAAATTCAAGTTATCCAAAAAATCCTGTTAATGACTTGTAAGACAACATTAAACTTAAATGTATGTATACATTACTGTTATTCACAATAAACCAGTAAGTATTGTACTTACCTTGCTGGTGCATTATAGGTAGTCTGGTATAAATATTATCATACCTGTAGGTCCAAAAAATGTACAATTAAACCCGAAGGTTTAACTATGTAAGAAGCATTTATAAAGAAATAAAGCCAGACACTGATAACATATACTTTTCTCCCTCCACTGTTCCTCAAGCCTGTGCACAAGCTCTATGCACAACACATGATTTCAGGCATAGTCTTAGTCACCTGCTAACAGAAAAAGAAGATATATTACAGAAACAGAAGGACTGTTTTGGGTCAATATATAATGACTGCTGTGTACAACAAAATAGTGAAATAACAGTGAGTACTATGTCATTTAGCCTTGACATAAAATAAACTATCACTTTTTGCACATTCCCTGATTGCTGTCACTCAATATTGTGCACATATGATTACTGCATACAAACTGAAAAAAAAAACAACATTCAAACCTACAACTATCACCTAATCACCTAAGTTCACACTCCAAACCTGAACCCTACCTGCCTAGCAAATCCATCTTGGCTGTGTTTGTATGGATTGATGGAAGTTAAAACTCACCTATATTAATATGCAGGGAATAATTACACACAATAAAATGTCATGTAAAATAAAAGTACAAATGCTGCCATTTTCTGTACATTTGAACAACAAAACTATGCAGTTGTGACTGCAATGCCTTCACATCGCTCATAGCAATAATATACACCTATAATACTTCAGAGTTCCAACTATCATAGCTTGCAATAAATCTTTTGACTGCACTTGAAACACATAGGTACACATTGAAGGAATTACTGTGCATCTGTGGGATTTAATACATACACATGTAATTTAGGTAGGAGGATAGTCAATGAAAGAACTAATGGATTTTAACATAATACTGCATAATAATTCAAGCTGCATATGTGATGTATATGCATTACTGAGTATTTCCACATACATCATTATTAACAGAACTATGATGTTTCTAGAAACTTTGTGGATAATGGAGATATCAGTATTTATCTGTGGCCTAACTGCTACAGGCATCATTGCACCATGGTCACGTTAGGTGTGTAAAAGTCTAACATACCAACCAAGTATAGGTCTCTCATATCTATTCTTAAATAGGAAATGCTGAACTGCAAAGATATCATCCAAAATCACTTCATTCAAACTCACACATCTTCATGAAATAGTTGCATTGCTCTATTGTTTAACTATTTGTGCTAACGAACATCACACTTTTTGTAATGTCGTAAAACTCTATGGAATAATGATGGAGTATGCATTTATCCACATTATAATATTAGCATGTGTCAGCACATTGAGTTTAACTGCCATAGCTCACAAAAAATAAACTTTAGAAGGTAACTTTGAAGAAGAATAAGCCATTAATGGCATTAAAACACAACTGTGTGATTCACTATCACATGTTTCTACATACAGTGATAAACTTACATTCATACGACAGCATAAGGGATTACAGATCCATGCTTTCTGTACTTGCGCTGTGTTTACAAGACTCAAGTATATTTCAGCCATGTTGACCTGCATTGGTCTTACATTCATGAAAGTGATTATGGATATTAAAATAATTGCTGTATTTTCCATAATATACAGCTTACCAGGGCCGGCTCATGCTATTGGACTCCAGGACTGCACCCCCCCCCCCCAGCTGAAAATGAAAAAAGAAAATAAAACAGAATCCTTGGAATGAAAAAATAAAAAAAGACTCCTGGAACTAAACACAAATGCATGCAGAAAATCCGGACTGGTTTTAGAGCAGTCCGGATTTGGCAAAATGCCCAGAAATCTAGGACTTATTATGTCTTCAACAGAGCCCTTAGGTAAGTTTATTTCACCGGAGGACAGAGAGTGTGTGTGTGTGTGTGTGTGTGTGTGTGTGTGTGTGTGTGTGTGTGTGTGTGTGTGTGTGTGTGTGTAAAATGCCCCAGATAAATATACCTCAGGCAACAGTGGTGATTATAGAATAAATCAAGGTTCCCTACCCACCATCACTTGTGAAAACTGCTCAAAATTTTGCCTCATATTTTTGTTCTGTTCTGTTCCTCATAAAATTTGTGGTTTTCTGGATTTAATTCACTAAATAATGACAGGCATTTGAATTTCAGACTTCATTTTCTTCAGAAAGCACATGGTAACACAAAACCTTTTTTTCTAGCAATGTTCTAAGTTTATAAGATCAATATTTGAAATGTGTCCTTATTTTGGGGGCTATATTCCCCATTATTGGCTTTGTCCAGGTTTTTTGTACTAAGAGGTTGAGAGCTATGGTGAGAACTGAATTCACTGAATATATTTGGGAGCTGTATTCCCCCATTATTGGCTTTGTCCAGGTATTTTGTGCTGAGAGGTTGAGAGCTATGGTGAGAACTGAATTCACTAAATGATAGCCATTTAAATTTCAGTCTTCCCATGACTCAAAAAACAGTTGATTTGGCATAGTGGTATGTTTCACTGACTATAGTGCACAGCATTCTGCAGTGAAATGCATGGTGGTAACACAGCATTTTATTCTAGCAACTTTCCAAGATTATACAAGCAATGTTTAAAATGTGTCCCTGGTTTTTGGGCTTTGGCTTTTTTGAGATTTCTTGTACTGCAAAGTTGAGAGATACAGTTGTGTGTCAAGTAGATTTTACAAGGAGCTGAGATCTTCAGGGGAAGAGAAGTTTAGTGCTGCTTATGCTGAGTAGCTTGCATTGTTAATAGCACAACAGGTAGTGTACTTTTTTGATGCAGAAGGCTGTGGGTTCTGCTCCCACAGTATGTAGACACATTGCTGATACTGTACTGTGTTTTACTTTTAAAGGGGGTGGATGCTGCAGTCCTGAGAATGTCCTCTTTGGTGGAGATACCTAGTAACTATGAACATGTTATCAGTTTGCCATCCATTCCCTATTGCAATATTACTAGCTTATCATTTTTTAACGTAACTTAGGCAATTTATTCCTCAAGGGCACTTTATTTGTAGATGAAACAATGAAATATAAAGTTGTTTTCTAGCAGCAACCTCTTCATTAATTACAGATCTCTTTAATGTGGAATTGTTTAGATGACTTTTCCTTCTGCAGAGATTGTGCATAGTAATGATACTGGTGGATTGAAGAAGTTTGAGTAGACTTTTATGATGGAAATGTTCTGAATTGGGCAGTTTTGTCATTATTGGTGCATGCATTTTGTTTCATTGTTTAATGGAAAAATATTCAAAACAAATTTAAAGCACCCTTTAACAACTGTACTGTATTATACAAGGAATATAATTTAATACAATCAGGAAGGTGTATCAAAGAACACATGTATGTTTCCTGTGCAAGGGGCTTATGATTTGAAAACAATCCAAAGTTAATCTTTCATCTGCCACTGGCCAGATGTATTTTCTTTGAATGTGGGTTTCAATGCTATTTCAATGAATGTGAGTTTCAAGGGCAGGGAATTATTAATGCTAAGTCTATTTTCATTGTGACACTGCATTGCTTTGTTTAGCAGATGTCATTTAGTGTTTGTGCTGTAAAATGTAAAATAAAACTTTTAAATGAAATCTAAATCATTGTAGAAGTAAAACAGTATGCACATTACAGTGTTTATGCTAAATGGAGTGAAATAGCCAAATAACGGGACATTGAAATGGCTGCAGGGGGAAGGCCCCATTCGACCAATCTCAAAGACTGCCCCGGCTGAACTATACCTCTCAACTGTCCAGAATTTTGCAGAATAAATAGATGTTTGCTTCTTATTTTTGGTTTGTTCCTCATAAAATTTGTGGTTTTCTGGCAAATCATTTAGGAATGAAGTCACTAAATAATGACAGACATTGAGTTTCAGACTTCATACCCTTCAGAAAAATGCATGCTAAAGCAAAACCTGTTATTATGTCAACTAAGTTTATACAAGAGTAATTTTTAGTACTGTTTGTATGTTCTCCCAGCATATTTGGCCTTGTCCATATTTCTTGCATTAAGAGGTTGAGAGGTACGTGCAAATAAATCACTTTATAGAATTGGGTATATCCAAACCTCTTAACTTTCCCTGATTTTGGCAAAAAGGGTTGCTCTCCCCTTAATAATCCCTCTGCAAAATGGCAAATTTGTAAGAAATCGTGGAGGGCTTACAATTAATAAGTAATTGTAATGATCAGTTACAGATTACTTTTAATTTCAGAAATGCATGTAGATTCTTATTTTGTCAGCTGCTGAAGTTGACAGTACTAATATTAAAAAAGTGTCCCTTCTTTGACAGGTTCCCAGCTGTATTGTCTGGCTATTTTATATTTTTGCATCACATTTTTCGTCCGTTTTTTTCATAAAATTGTGGTTTTCTGGCAAATTAGTGGCAAATCATTAAATACTGAAGTTAGAAAATAATGACAGACATTTGAGTTTCAGATTTCATACCCTTCAGAAAATCAATACTAATGCAAGAACTACAATCCTATTATCTTTCTAAGTTTATAAGAGTAATATTTAAAATTGTCCTTATTTTTGGGCATTTGTCCCACTTCTATTTATGGCTTTGTACAGATTTCTTGCTCTGAGGTAGAGATGTGACAAATGTGTCAGGACCATCACCATCAGCCAGAGTCATTTAAAATTGTGACATACTTTACCCCACTCCCCTATGTAGTGACTCTGGATGTGTCCAAGCAAGGCAATGAGCAGTTATGCAGTGTAAGTGTGCAAAGTGTCCCCCCATCCAAGGTAGGCACAACTACTATAGTGGGCTTTTCATCTGTCTTTGATTTTTCAGAATGTTCTGGTTTTCTGTCATATTTTATACTGTTGATTTATGTGTCTTCTTATTAAGAAAATACATGTTGTTGCAGTACCTGTTGGTATTTGTCTAAGTATCAATGCTTAATGACCATCAGGTAAGCTTGTTTGAGATTGTAAGATGCAAGTAAACTTTAATAAGCATACTGTTAAAAAATTACCAACAATGAAAGCCTTTTTGTTGTTGCCATGTAGAGAATATTTACATAACTAGAGATAAGCCTTAGGTATTGAAATGCATATGACAGTATTTGTAATAAAGGACAGGATTACAGTATTTTCAGAACCTCATTACATTTGTTGGACACTCGCAGTCATCTTTGCAGGCTTTAACTATAAACTAAACAGAATACCAAATCTATCATGTGTGGTCCATAACCTGTGCAGTAATCCTTTAAGCAATTTATCTTGACCTTGTTTCTTGTTTGCTGTTCATTTTTTACTTTGATCATATTTTCCCCTTGAAACAAGTAGATATTTGTTGTCAGGCAGCAGGGCTTTTTTGGATAAGAAACATTTTTACAGGTGAGGGTATCACAGAGATTGCTACTTTCAGCATGCTACTTGGTACTTTTATAAAGCTGAATATAAATTATAATTAGAACCACAGTGCAAGGAGAAGTGATTTGAGTTGAGTGCTGCTTGCGTTTTATACAAGATTGCTACTTTCAGTATGCTACTTGGTACTTTTATAAAGCTGAATATAAATTATAATTAGAACTGCAAAGCAAGGAGAAGTGGTTTGAGTTGAGCGCTGCTTGTTTGTTTATACTTGATTTTGACTGGCATTCCAGTAATGTATTTAAAAACTAATTTATTTTTTCAAGCCTCACAACCTTTTTGTTACCATCTAGATCCTAAGTAAGCTATCATATAGCCAATGCATTTAATTTTTTTTCTTCTACACTTCATTTTAACTTGATTGGACTCTCATAATGATGGTTTGACAGCCAGGGCAGTGTATTTAATTAAAGTCCCAGTGTTTGCAGTTTTTAGCATAACCCCACCCCTTTCTAGTTGGCCACACCCCTTCTCATTGGCCCCACTCATTCAGCTGTCTCCTGCAGCCCCCTCTTTGATTTGAAGTCACCAGCCACCACTGCAGCTTACTAATGTATGTAATACTCATCATTCACACATATAGAAGTATATTGAATAATGTTTATAGAACCTCTGTTGATAATGGAGAAATGCATAGTCATCTGCAGCCTAAGTGCTATAGGAGTCAATGAGCCATGACCATGTGAAAACTCTGTACTACTTATGTTGCCAGACAGTCATAAGTCTTCCATATGTGATGTGTAAGACTACATAAATAACTACCAGTGTTTTCAAAAACAGGTCACATTAGGATTTGAACCCACACACAGGAGAACAGCCATCACTTTGCTTAACCATCTGAGGTAAGGGACATCCCAGCATATTTCTGATTATAAAATCATATATACAGGATATCACTAATAGTTGTATGTGTGAAGTCCATTTGAATGTACAGGCATAAACAACAGTCCTTCATAATGTGTGCAATGGCCCAGTATAGTTGTGGACACGTAAGAAAACTTTGATATGCCAATGGTAACTTTAATGAGTGGAACTTAAATTCTTACATTTGTATTACTATTATCAATCAGTGTTCCCATAAAATGCACTTGAAACAGTCACAAAAACAAATATACTTCCAAAATAAATATATGATAATGTAGATGTTAAGGTGTGGATTATGTAACTTACTGTATGTATTGTCTGGCTGGCATCGGACCTCTGTGACTCTCCAGCAAAGATCCTCTGTGTCCCTCGAATGTAGGTCATTACAGCTGTGACAGATCTGCATACCAGTCCAGTAGATTCCAGTCCATCTGTGCTGCTCCTTTACAGTCATGTTCCATATATCAATACTTTATTCATGTCCAGCATAGACAATGGGCATCTCCATGAACTCCTCCTTAGTTCAGTACAGCACTCAGACATGACAAAGCCTTCTCTTATCATAGGATCATAGGATCATAGGAATTTACTAGGCTATTGGTCCTGAGGCCCTTACAAGCCTAGCTAAGAATTTAACCCATGTTCCAACAAGTCAGCACCCTATGCCACTGTCCAGCAGGGACATAGGTGGAATCCCAGTGGTGTATTTTCTGTTCCCTATCCAGTTATCTAGGTTGCACTTAAAAAGGTTTAATGAGGTTCTTGCTTTACATGGAGAGGGAGTCTATTCCACAAAAGAGGGAGTCTCTGGGACACAAATCTGTCCTGCCAACATGTCCTACTGATGTCACAGACCAGGGAGAGGTCTGACGTACAGGTTACTTGAGCGGAGCTTGACTTGCAGATATGCAGCGGTCCCATCAGGGTATTGACATCCTCACTATTGCAATTGAAAATTGTTGAAAACTGCTTCCAAAAAAATTAACTGAGGTCCCACTCAGTTAAGCGGGTTGCAATGGTATGAGTAGTAAATGTATCAATATATTTAGTATAGATTAAAGTTGGTGCATGTAGGATGGTGGCAGACTACTGGAGCGCATCTGGTACATGTGACAGAAATTCCCATGTAATGACACCTATTGGCTAGTTGCACTGAACACCTCACACTTACACCAATCTATTGGTTAATCTGCTGTGTTTCCAGAACTTACATAGATATTCTCAAGTGGCATTCCAAACCATTGACCATGGACCTCAATAATTATGTATGGTACAAATAGTATTCAAAAGCTGTGTGCACATAGCAAAGCTCACTTTATATAGCTGTTTTGCAGCTAGCTTGAAAAGGTAAGCTGCCATTATTGTAGTGGAATCGATTGCTACTAATACCTATGATATCACTATTATGTATACATCAACTGATACATGTTTTCATGCATTTTCTTTTTTAATAGTCTGCATTTAAATATGTCTGTTACACAAAGAAGGGGATTAGAATTAAATAATGTGCTTACAAATGGGTACGTTTGCTTCAGTGACAAGGAGATTTTTTTCCATGTGCAGTTGTGTTGTTAAAAATGAATCAGCCTTTGTGAACAGCAGATATGGGTGGAATTTAAATATATCCTCAGTTATTTCTGACTAACCTGTAATGTGTTCGGTACGTTTACAGAAACAGATGAATTACAAGGGTTTCCATAAGTTGTATGTTCAGTGACTAATTCATGAATACTCTGCTGCTTAATTATATAGTAGTAGTTTTTAGTACATTCAGTTTGATAGACACATCATGAGGCTGGCTTTCATTGCTAATTGTTTCTTGTTGATATTTAGCCATGACTGCATAACATTTCATTTTAATATGCTTTTTTCTTTATTGTTTCTATATAAATTCCAATATGAGTGTTGTGTACCATATAATGAGAGTGACATTTTTCATTATGTGTGTTGCTGACTGAGATAGTATATGAGATGCATCCTACATTCTTGAGGTACACATGCTCTTTCTGTTTGAATGTGATCATGAAGGGATTCACATCCAGATCAGGAGAGGTCATTGTACCCCTGTACTCTTCACTTATCAGACCAATGATTGAGTACAATGCCCCATTCAGAATGTACCTTACCCGACACCTGCAGCAGTTGGAAAGACCCCAAAAGTTCCTCACCAAAAGGATAAAGGGGCTCAAACATATGTCATACGATGCCCGACTGAAGAAACTCCAGCTCTATTCAGTCGCATACCGTCTGCTCAGAGGTGATCTGTGCCTGACATACAAGGCCATGCCCAACCCGGAATTAATGGACATGCTCCACCTCAAAAAATCCAAATCCACCAGAGCCACGAGAGCAAGAGACTTAAACCTCAACACGGATATTAATAGGATGTGCTGGAGGGACAGATTCATCACCCAGAGACTCCCTACACTGTGGAACAGAATCCCAGTCCATGTGAGGCAGAGCCCCTCACTGACTCTGTTCAAGAGAAATCTTGACGAGTGGATGGGAGATCGTAGGTTTACCCCGGGAATCATCTCTGTATCACTGCTGGACAGAGGCACAGCAAACTAATGGGTATAGTATTCTCATCCTAAGGGGTGGTGAAAGCCACACACACTCTGGCTAGGCTTATAAATGCCCTAGGGCAGATAGCCTAGTATGAACCTATGAACCTATGAACCTATGTAACTGTGGCAACACCATGGCTAGAGTACTAGGTTTGCAGCACATTGGTTATGTGTTTGTCTCTTATACTGGTTAGGTATTTGCCCTTGCTTGTTGGAATATCCCCTGACATGGATTCAAATCCCACATCTGCACATATGACCTATGCAAAATTGTTAAATGGATTGGTAGATGCATTAATGTTGTTAGTTCATATGGATTACATATTCAGACATCTTGTCACATTCATTCAGATTATTTGCACAAGACAGTGGCACACATGATATTGTTTTGCATAGCTATGCATTATAAACTAGAGGTTAGCAATTCAATTGATGTATGCTTTAAACATTATTATGTCAATATGTGATCCCCTACATAAAGTCTAAGATGTATATATCACCCTGATTCCAGATGTCAGTCAGAAATAGGGTTGACAATTTGTTACACAGACCAAATGAAATTATAATTGAGGCTGTACACCAGCATGGCCACAACCTTCTTGGATGGAGAGGCAAGACATCTTGGAGAAATCCATTGCATAGGCCCCTCAACATCTGCACAGCAGTGGCGTATATCATGTAAATGCCTCCATATCTTGTTAGTGTGATCAATAGTCGATGGGTGCCTCTGCCTACTGTTATGACTGTGGAGTTTACTCACATGTTGATGTTTGTGTGCCATTTTAGTCTGCAGGTATATTATTGCAAGACATGGGCCTGGAATTTTCATGTACAGACAGACCAGGCAAGGTTGTTCTGATTGATATTATGCAACACTGTTTAGCACACCAATGATGTAGGATGTAAATGTTGCCTTGTTCCCTACATAGATACCTCTGACTGACATATGCACCATATGTTACTAAGTATCTCTATATGCTGTTATTGTGTTTCGTAGTTGTTACATGACTTGGTCTCCAGGCATGACTGTGGAGCATAATCACATGTTGATATTTGTTCATAGGTTCATAGGTTCATAGGTTGGTACTAGGCTATTGGCCCTAGGGCCTATACAAGCCTAGTGATAACAATTCCCTGGATATTTCTTCCCACAATATTTACTTCCCTGGACCCCTGTCTAGCAGGGTGACTGATGTGATCCCCGGGGTGAATGTCCTATCTCCCATCCAATCGTCAAGGTTCCTTTTGAAGAGGGCCAAAGAGGCGCTCTGCTTGACATGTATGGGCAGTCTATTCCAGAGTCTGGGAAGTCTATGGGTCAGGAACCTATCCCTCCAGCATGTTTTGTTCATTGGGATGACAAGGGTTAGATCACTGGAATGTGTGGCTCTGAGGGATTGTGATTTCTTTAAGTGTAGCATATCCAACAGCTCTGGGTTTGACATGGCCTTGTATGTTAAGCAGAGATCGCCTCTAAGTAGACGATATGTGACAGAGTATAGCTGGAGTTTTATTAGATGGTCAGCATAGGGCATCTGCTTTAGGCCTGTGATTTTTTTTTAGTGAGGTGTTTCTGGGGCCTTTCCAGTTGTTGCAGATGTCTTGAGAGGTACATACCAAACAGGGCGTTGTATTCTATAATGGGTCTAATGAGGGATGAGTACAGTGGGACAATGACCTCCTTTTTTTCCTGGATGAAAAGCCCTTAGTGATGAGGTGTGCCACATAGAAGGATTTCCTGACTGTTGCAGCAATGTGGTTATTGAAGGTGAGACTACTGTCCACCTGTATCCCTAAGTCTCATCACATTTGCAGTGTTTAGTGTACTGCCACCTACGTGGTAATTCATGGGTACATGTTTTTCCCAAAAGAGATGACTATACCTTTCTTGGCATTGAGCTTGAGCCCAAGACTCTGCACCAAGCATCTGTTTCTGTAAGGCCCTTTTGTAGAATATACACATCATTTGAGGAATCAACAATGGCTCCCAATTTGCAATCATCTGTGTACTTTGTTAGTCAGAGTCCCTTAATGTTGTCCTGTACTTCAGAGAAGTAGATGACAAACAAAAGTGGTCCCAGGACTGAACCTGAGGAACTCCACTTGCCACTTGTCTGGAGCTGGATTTGGAGTAGGCTACTTTTACAGTGTGGTTTGTTATACTACAGGATCTGCACTGGAATAAATGACATGCTCACCAAATAGGGAGGATGTACCTAGAAAGTCAGTGTATCTGCTACATTTCAATATTGATAACCACATCTATCCTTCATGAATAATGCATTGTTGTTCACCTGCCTGGAACACCTGCAATCTGCACATCATCCTCACCCATCTGCTATGTCTCTATCTTATTGGTGTGTGTGTGTTATACCTCAGGTGGAATGCTGTATGTTTTCTGGTATGTGCTTAATGATGATGTTTGTATGCCTATCTTTTCACATGATGGAAGATTTTCAATCTTTACCTCCAGTGGTGGAGTCAAAAGAGGACATGTCAGGTAGGTTTTAGTATTTGTATTAACCTTATCTGTCATATTTCTTTAAAATGTAACTTACATGTTATTCTTCTGTTATATAGGGTCCCTGAACCTCCCCACAGTCATGATTTCCTGGTAAGTTCATATCATCATTAGTATTGTAGTCATATAGTTGTGCCATATGTCAGTACTACGTTGTATCACTTAGTTTCTGTGAAGGGATGTGACATGTGTCATTGGTCTCTTTTTGTAGCATGTCCACTACTTGTTTCCTCCAGTAGTTCATCAACTAATCCCTGAGGTGGGATGTGGTGTGCCTAACTATAATAGTATAGCCCATGACACACAGGCCTCTCTACTGGGTTTGTTTCCTGGCCCATAATGGGCCATACAGTCATACAGATCACGGTGTAGCTGCCAATATGTAGGATAATGTGGTTTACCCTTATCATTACACATTGCATTAACTTACTTCAAAGTATTATCAAGAGCATCTTTCCTATACCCCCTTTTCAATAACTCTTTCCCATGTTTACATGGCCTTGTGATATTAATTGTCATCTGATGTGTAATGCAATGCATAATGATAAGGGTAAACCTTTCTTTAATCGATCTAGCACTAGCATTTCTCCTAACAGGACTGATGGTGGTAACAATATCCTTAGATTACCATTGACATATGGGAATAACATCCATCAGGTATGTGATATAGTTAGCAAATACTGGCCAGTTTTACTTACTGATGACAGGATTAAAGATATTATAGAAGATAGACCCAGGTTCACATTTAAAAATAATTTGTCATTGAAAAGACAACTGTGTTATAAGTCTATACAGATGTCTACTGTACGCTCTATTTGTGTAGGGACTGATCCATGCAGATTATGTAAGGCCTGCAGCCTCATTTTCAGTGAGGCTAGATTTAAGCAACCCACCCTGGAGTACCTTTTTTACCGAGATTTTACGCTGACTGTAAGTCTAAAGGTTCAATATACTTAGCTAAGTGCAGAAATTGCACTATATTTTATGTAGGGAAGACTGTGAGGATGCTGAAGGAACGTATATTACAGCATCATGGTGACATTAGACGCAAGAATAGGCTTAATGCATTAGCAAAGCATATTTCTATGCAACCTGGACACAGTTTAGAGTTTTTAGCACTACAGATAGTATGTATGTATGGATAAGAGAGGTGAGGACTTTAATAAAAGGCTTGAGATACCTGAGACTAAATGGATTGTTAGGCTGCAGACAGACAAGCTGCCTGGTATTAATGCTGCTGTACCGTTAAAGTCGATTTTAAAGAAACATAGTTTGCACCATTGCTTGTTTTAATGGTTTTATTGGTTGTTGCTAATTGCTTTCAATATATAAAGTGCTTTAGTTTTCTTGTACTGATGAATCTGATGAAGCACAGTTTGTGTGAAAGTGCTTATCTTGTATGTTTTGAATAAAAGTTTTTTTATATGCTTACAGTCCTGGTGGTTACCTGGTTTGTATTTTCTACTGCACTTACCTTTTTCTTACTGAGTAACCTTTGGCTGGTTTGGGTATTTTTTTATCTGGATATATACATATATTTATATATATATATATATATATATATATATATATATATATATATATATATATATATATACATATATATACATATATATGCATATATATATATATATATATATATATATATATATATATATATATATATATATATATATATATATATATATATATATATATATATATATATATATATATATATATATATATATATATATATATATATATATATATATATATATATATATCTCTATATATATTTTATATATATATATATATATATATATATATATATGTGTGTGTGTGTGTGTATGGATCTAGGCCTATTTACCAAAATCACTATTACCCAAACACAAACACGTGCGCACAGTTTCGCGTAAGTGCTTTTCACCGAAAATGCACTTTCGCGAAACAGTAATAAAAAAATAAAAAACATAACATACTTAAAGAAAAAACAACAGTAATCATGTTTATGCTGTGCCCCCAACACCCCCTTACTCGTATATTCTTCCTCCGAGATTGTACTACAGTGGGGACAAGGGAATATTCCTAAATACCCGCTGTGCCGCAATCTCACCAACAGCCCTTTTGCAGTGTTCTTACTATTTTTATTTCTGTTTTGCGAAAGTGCATTTTCTGTTTCCATAATTTGTGCATTCGATAAACAGTCATGGACCCATATATATATATATATGTATATACATATGTGTGTGGGTGTGTGTATGTGTAGATACATACATATATATATATATATATATATATATATATATGTGTGTGTGTGTATCTTATTTATATTCTATTGCATACATGCACGCACTCATGCACATGGATACAAACACATACACATATATTTACATATAATATCATGGTGGATATCCAAACTCAAAACAAGTATTATGCTGCTAAGGTGCAGAGGTGTGATTTGGACTTAGCAACTGTGTGTGATTCTAGGAAATATTTGAAAAATGAGAATAATGCCAATTGCTTTCATGGTTGGTAAAGAGAAACAGAAAAGTGTTTACTACCCTTATGTCTGGAAAAGTAAATGTCCTTGGTACTAGCTTTTGTTGTTTATATGTATGTGTGTGTATATATATATATATATATATATATATATATATATATATATATATACATACATATATAAATATATATATATATATATATAGATATATATATATATATATATATATATATATATATATATATATAAACTATACATATTTATATATATATATATATATATATATCCAAAAGAAATTAAACCACGCTCTGTAATGAACAGCAACAGGAGATAAAAACATAAACCAAATGTTCACAGAGCAAAACAATGGTAGGGAAATAAAATACTCCAAAATGTACGATGTGTTCCAAGGAATGAAAAAGTCTCAAGTCTCCAAATTGGTAGAAACAGGTTTATTCGAATAAATAGCGGTAAGCGCTTTCACTGAGGTAGCTTCATCAGACCGTATTACAAAAAGCACAAAAAAACCATCAGTTTAAATAGACTAAAACGGCGCCAAAAAGTTAAGTCTCCCTTAAAGGAACATACTACATAGGCACTGCCTTATACAATGTATAAATATTAAAACACATAATTACATTGACTTAAACTTGTTAAAAATTGATTAAGGATACCTAAACTGTATTGATGAACAAATTCCCTTATGAAAACTTACTACATATAAGCTATCTAACATAATGATGAACGTAAAATAAAATAAAATAAATACATACACTAAAAAGTGGACAACTCACTTAAATACTTTAAGTCTTCTAGACTTTAAAAGTGGGCGTAGGGGGACCCTGCCATTGAGTCCCAGATAAAGATCGGCCCTGAACTTAATAATCCAATCAATCTCACGGTTCTCTGTGTGGTTCTCAACATCCCCCCTTCTTGTTGTCCTGAAAATCTGCTCAAGAACCCTGAATCTAAACTCATGATTAGGTCCATTTTCAGAGGTGTGTTTAGCAAGGGCATTGAAAAGATGGCCTTTCCTGATGTGATACGTGTGTTCGCGAATCCTGTCCCTTAACAGGCGGTTGGTTTTGCCTATATAATAAGCTGGACAGGAAGTGCAGGTTGCTAAATACACCACATCTCTGGACATGCAATTGCCTTTGACTCGAATAGTGAAATTCCCAGTCCCATGGGGAGGCCTGAAGACTGGATCGGGGAGGATGTACGAGCAGAAATTGCATTTGGAGCAGGGTTCCATGTAAGGTCCCTCTATACACCTATCAAAGGAAGTGGATTTGGGATAACATAATAATTGCTTGATGTTCTTCTTGTTACGATAAACAAACTTAGGTTTATCCCCTATCAGCTGCTTGACAGTAGGGTCGACTGACAGAACATGCCAATGTTTAAAGACAACGTCTTTGATGGCACCAACATCTTTGGTGTAGTAAATGGGAAACAATATGTCATTATTATGTATTGATTGTGTGACAGAATATTGTGTCACGGTAAGAGTATCACGAGCCCTAACTGCTCCTTCAGAGAAGTAGGGCATAGCTCTGTTGTTCCTCAATGCATTAATACCCTCCATACCCTTACTGACATCTGAGGCACTGTAGCCTCGTTCCCTGAACATCTTGTCTAGGTTCATCAGACCTGTGACAAAATCAGAATCTCGTGGAATGTATCTGGATGTCCGCATGGACTGTCCACGAACGACATTGTTGTAAACATATCCGGGATGCATACTGGACCGATGCAAAAGACTATTCCTGTAACTAGATTTCTGGTAAAGTCCAGTGTTGACAATCCCTCCTGGTAACTTTTCCACAAATACATCTAAAAAAGGAATGCTAACATATGACCATTCCATTGTGAAACTGAGAAACCATACGGATTCATTAATTAGTCTAAAGAACTCATTCAGTTGCGCTGGTGTACCTTTCCAAACTAAAAACAGGTCGTCTACATATATATATGTATACTCTGTTCCTGAGTTGTGCTTCATGCATCATCTATACATGAAACATCACATAAGTCTGTCACTTGGACCAGTGCCTCCTCCCTCAAACTAATCTTGAGAATCAAGAAAAAAAAAATAAAAATACAAAAAAGGTCTTCCCAAAAATGTAGACAAAAGTAATAATAAAAAAGCTCTTCTGTAATTATGGCAATTTGGTTTGGTGGATCTTCTTAAATGAATGCTGGGATTGAACTTTCACCCCGTCAGCACTTCCCAATTGTACTTCTTGACATATGTGCTTGGGGAAGCTTCCTAATGGAGTCTACAAAGCTGAATTACATAACTCTAGAACTATTGTCTACAATTTCAAAGGAATATGAACATACCTCAAGAAACAGTTACCCATATGTATTCCTTGGGAATACAGAATTAGATACTAGCATCAGAAAGTAGTGAAAGATCACCATAGGTAATGTAGGGTCGTCATATTTATGTCACAGAAATGCCCACATATGGAGCATGCAAAACTAATAAAAAAAAAAAATGTCAGTTTGAGCATTGTAATTTGCAGAAATGTACTCGGTTACTAATTTCTGCAGATTACACTAGTCCTGCACGGCTGGTTTCTAGCTTCCTGGATCGTAAATTCACCTCATTTGCATGGATTTCTCCTGCAAATGGGATAATTTGCATACAGGGGCTGAGTCCATGCAGGATTAGTGCAGGAGCACTCGTGCATGCCCCTCTGGGCTATTTCTGGATTGCACAGCAGACATATTGCCTGCTAGAGCTCCTGCACTAATCCTGCACGTCGTGCAAGGCTTGCAGAATCCATGGGAATATCTAGAATAAAGTTGCTGCTCATAATTTTTGCATTTTTGGCAGCCAGCACATAATACTTCTAACCAGTTTTATCTCTCAGCTTATAGAAAACTGATTTTTATAGTGGCTATATTCCGGTTGTACTATTTTATGTTCCAAGAGTACAATGCCATAATAAAAAAAGGAAAGAAATGTGGCTTTCAAGCAGACATACTGTTGGATTACAAGATCCAAACCGGGTTAAAAAGCATTGCAGCTATGTCAGTTCATATCTAGGATAATAAAATGATCAGGCTTGTTAAGATGAGCCTCTCTTTCTCTCTCTTTGACAGAGTGTTCCACACATTATTAGCTGTTGAAGAATGTTGCAATAATGCTTAACAAATAAAATGAAACAGCAGATGGTATGCATAACTTTACATGATATATTAGTTTCAGTCAACAGCCAGAGGAAATGTGTGCCAGTTCAAAGAAGCTAATCCTTCTATAATTGGATATAAAAGCTATAATTCAAGATGAGATTCATTCAGTCTTGCTGAAGTAAACATTGCTGTATGCATATTCATTATCAGCACTTCTTACTAGATTGCCAATATCACAAACATTTCTATTTGAGAATTCAGTACCCACATTACTGTTAGTATATAATAAAAATATACAGGCAGAGCTGTATATTGAATATTTTTATTACATGTACTATGTACTAAAGTGCTAACTTGGAAGTGACAAATGGTGCAGTGGTGCAGCAGTAGCATTGTTGCCTACCAGCAAGAGTTTCTCTAGTTCAATTCTCAGCTGGAGTGCCTTCTGTGTGGAGTGTGTATGTCCTCACTGCATTCGTGTGGGTTTCCTCCAGGTGCTCTGGTTTCCTCCCATATTACAAAAACATGCATCTGGAGTGTTTCTCCCCAGGCCTCTGCTGAAATTTGGCTTTGTTCCAAGTTGGGCTTTCCTGGGTTAACAAGTGTAAAATAAATAAAAGACAAGAGCAGAAATGGTATTTTTCCCAGTGTGAAAAACAACAGTTGTGCTTTGAAGTCCAGTAATGTGATTTTAATATGAGTCCTCTATGAATAATTGCATCTTGTTGAATCAACATGCAGTTATTTGACACCAGAACATAGAAACATTGGGAGGTCAACAAGGACCCCTTTTTTTCAAAATACAAATTCCCATGCAATATCCAATGTGGGGGCATCTTGTTGTTTTATAGATATATGTCAGTGTGGTGTTTTTATATATATATATATATATATATATATATATATATATATATGTGTGTGTGTGTGTGTGTGTGTGTGTGTGTGTGTGTGTGTGTGTGTGTGTGTGTACACACACACACACACACACACACACACACACTCCACAACAGCACAAATGTGGAAGAGGGAGAAAATCAGGAAAACATAACACTGGCCTTCTCTCTCTTCTATTCTATGACAGGGCACCAGCAATCTTCCAAGTTTGATGTTCTAGCTGTTGAACAACTGACAGGCAACAAATAGTATGGTTTCTTTTAGTAAACTTAATTTTATAGCTATTTCCCCCCAAAATTGCAATCATCCATTATATTAACAAATGTCATGCACAATCTGATATGTGCAGGATAAAAATTAATAAGAGTTACTTCCACTTCTAGATGAGTGGCAGGCAACTGAGTACTTGATTCATTAGGAAGATGACTCACGTATGTTATCAGCTCATACTGATACATTTCACAATAGAGTGTTTAGCAGTCTTTGTAAAATGCAGTTGTTTATTCTTATATTTCATGTGCAGACAGCTTGTAAGGAGGTTGAGTTTGTTATCTAGCTATCCTAAAGTATTGATCCACTATGAACCCTATTTGTCTGTGTGGTTACATTGACAGCTTATAAATGACTGAGAGAGAGACAGAGAAATGATTTCACAAAAATGTTGGCAGATGACTAGAGTCATTTTTTTGTAGTGGTGATAAGGCTAAAACATGAGCACAGTGAAGAATGAAGGTGACAGGTGTAAAGAATTTTTATGAAGTTTCTTAAAAATGTAAGTTGTCTGCAAAGGTTCTGCTGCTCACCCTATCACTGGATAGGCGAGTAAACTAGCTGCAGCATGCAGGTTCCGTCTACAATCTTATTTTATTTTTCTGTGTGTTTGAAATTGTTTGACTTAGGTTCACAACTATACATTTTAGTAGAGATTGAATAAAAAAGTTTGGGCCTGTTGTTCTAACTTTCATCAATATGTCAGTGGCATGATTTTTTTTTATCAAACCCATTAAATATTAAAGTCATGATTACAGAAAATTTGAATACGCTGTTAGTAAATTCTTAGAATGTCATACTTATCTGAAGCTGTGCTATTTTGTCTGCAAGTATGTTCAGATCATAAGAAATAAATGAGAACAAGGTGATGCCTAGCAGTCTTTAAGGCAGAGTTTAATGCATCTGCTGTTACTTTGAAGGTAGAATGCCTGAATCCCTAAAGGTATCTACAGATCAATGGGATACAAATGAAAATCCTGTAAGACAACAAGATTTTTTGTCACTCTGATGACCTGAAAGTGGGAATATCATGGCATTGTTTAGGATTCAGTTACTTTATATAAATATGTGACTGAGCATTTTGTGCATTTATTGTTTGTGCTTTTTCTCTGTTGTCAGATTGACAGATTATAGATGTAGTGGTCAAGATGAATTATTCCTATTTCATTTCTTCATAAACCAGACATTAAGACCGCTAAACAGTGAGACTGATCTCTTCACACTGTTTACCAGTCTTAGATTTAATGAAAATGTGTTCTTTCCTATTAACTCCTGCTTTTGAAAACTTAGTTCAAAATTTAAAACACAGAGAATATGTATTTTAAAAGTTCAGCAAAAAAAGGATGCATATTGCTAGTGAAAAGTAAAAAAAAATTATTAATATCTATTTTCATATATTTTTTATGTCCTGAAAACTATTAGACTTTTTGAATATTAAGATACAATTTATAAAACAGTATTATTAAAGTTATATAAAGAGTCAGATTCCAGAAGGCTTTGGAATGGAATTATATGCCAGACTGATTTTGCTACTCCATGCCCAAGTGTAAAAGATAGGCCTCTGACAGTTCCTATTAGAGTATGCTGATAAAGATTGGAGGGTCCTTATACCTGATTCTAAGAAGGGAATTAAGCTTGCCTCACCAAAATAATTTGTTATTGTCGAGGCACATTGATGTACAATGCCAAATCTATGTCTAAGCCAACTGAAATCCCTAGGTTCCTTACAAAGGCTATGCATTCCATCGCATCAGTGTGTAAAACTAAGTGCTGCAGTTGACTACATAGTTTTACATCCAGGTGGAGATGAACTGAAGGGTTTAGGAGTTGAGAGTGGCATGCCTGGGTCCATGCACATGCACTGTTATGTGTAGTTTATAGGGTCACAGGTATTTACTAAACTAATGACCATAAGGGCCTTTTTAAGCCTAGCCATGCATTCCAAATATTTGACAAGTTCTCGTACCCTTGATAAGTGTAAGCAGGATCCTGGGAGATGAACCATTTACATATTGCCTATGTCCATTAGAGACATTAGTGCCAAACCAGGGATGAATGTCCTGTTTCCCATCCAACTGTCCAAGTTATACTTGAATTTTGTATGGGAAGAACTCTGCTTCACATGTATAGGGAACCTGATACAGAGAAGGGGTCATCTCTGGGATGCATGCCTGTATCTCCAGCATGTCCTATTTATATCACAGTTAAGGTTTAAGTCTTTGTAATGGGTAATTGTGGTGCTCTTTGTTTCGTGGATTTGCAGGGGACCCATCATGGCAAGTCTGACAATGCCATCTATGCCAGGCATAGATCTCTGCTCAACAGCCTGTAGGAGACAGAATACAGGGATAGAGTCACTAGGCTGTCTGCATAGGACCTGTTGCTTACTCCATGTATTCTTTTAGTGAAGAACCTCTGTGGGCATTCCAGTTGTTGGATATTCCTGGTTAAATACATACCAAAGGGGGCATTGTACTAAATGATAGGTTAGATGCATGCCACATACAGTGGAACAATGACTTCCTTGGACCTAGATGCCATGCCTTTGTTTATAAGTTGCACAAAATAGAAGGATTTTATCACTACTATATACATGTGATGATCAAAGGATAGATTACTTTCTGTGTCTCCAAGTCCATGACTTCTGGGTCAACTCTTATGGGTGTGTTGTCAATATGATAGTTACTAGGGATGGATGACATCGTGAAGAATACTATTATGTATTTCATGGCACTTAGCTTTAGTCCATGGCTCTCACATCAGTTATGTGTCTGTGTAAGCCCTTATTGGAAATCATATGTCTGTGGGGGATTCAGTGACAGCTCCTAATTTGCAATCATCTGCAAATTTCTTCAGCCAGAGGCCATTGACATTGGCTGTGATTTCAGAAAAGTAAATTCCAAAAAGGAGCAGTCCAAAAACTGATCCATGAGGGACTTGGCTTGTGACTGGCATCTTTGTAGAGGTGGACTTCCCACTTCCATCTTCCTGGGTCCTGTCTGTGAATAAGCAGGATATTCACCAGATGACATAAAGGTCTATACCTAACCTCCTGAGTTTGTCAACAATGCTGAAGTGTGTTTTTGTGTCAAATGCCTTGGCCAGGTCACAGTAAGCAGTGTAAACTGTTTTTCCCTCATCAGTTGCTTTGTTAGCCTTCTCAAAGATGTCCACCAGCTTCAGAAGGCATGACCTGCTCTGGAAGAAACCAAATTGGCTTGGATCCAGTGCCTGGAGGTTTTATATGTCATTACTGATCATTTCCATCCATTGCAATTATTTCCATGGATTTGCATATGAGACTAGTGAGACTTAAGGGTTTGTAGTTTCCAGGGTCTGTAGATGGCACACCTTTGTGCTGAGAGATTACTTTTGGTGTTTCACATTCATGACAAACAAAGCTTGTTTAGAAACTACAGTTAAATAGCGATTCCAGAGGACCTGGTAGGTCATGTTTCATGATATTTAGAAGACATCCTGTGTATTGTCTGGGTCCATTTATACAGTGTTCTTGGTCTTAGAGAGAGCATTATGGATGACCTGTTCCCTAATGAAAGTAGGAGAAGTTATATTTAATGTTATTTCTTAAGGGAAGGTTGAGGGAGAGAGAAGAGTAAAGCGGGAGCTGAATTTGAAAGCCAGTAGGTTTGCTATATCATCTGGCTCAGTATAGATGACTCTGTTATCAATGAGCTCTGCACAGAATTCTGTATTTCCTTTGAGGTTGTGGAGATAGCTAAATAATGACTTGTGGTTGCCTTGGCCTCAAAGGCCAAATTTACCTCAAACTTGGTAAACTTTATTGTCCTCTGAGTTATTTCTTTAGTTTGATGAGTGTGCTTTTATCCTAATTTTTGCCCTGATTTTCTTCCTTCTGTTATACAACCTACTGATATTGTTTTTGAGTTAGTTCTACACTTCTTCCTGGTGGCTACAGCTGCCTCTATGCAACTATTAACATGCTTGTATAGGATTTTTGTGAACAGTGTTCTTATGGCTTATAGTGGCTTAAAATGTTGCTAGGTTATTACTTAATAGCAGGAAGTTAGCTTTGGAGAGGTTTCTGAATAGTCGATGGTTAGCTGGAGCTCCAGGATTTATTTTTATTTCAAAGGAGATCATTTTGTGGTCTGACCTTACCAGAGAAGACATTAGACTAGGGTGCGTGCAGCACTCTCCCATATTTGAGAAGACCAGATCCAGCACATTTGCACCACTGGTTGATGCATCGATAATCTGGTATAGGGTAGTTTGTGTTTACAAAATCCAGGAATCTCTGGTGTTGTATATGATTCTCAGTTAATAGTGGGAAATTAAAGCCTTCCATGAATATGGTATTGAGTTGGATGGTGAGTGTTTCCAATAAGTTTAAATACATGTTTTGGGTTTCCTGAGTTACAGAGGGTAACCTACAGCTTGGAGGAAGTGATATGGGATTTTACCTAATGTGATGTGAATGGGGAGAAGCTCAAGTGAATTGTTCTGTCTAACCATCCTTGAGGTATATTTATTTTTTATGTAAATCAAGACACCTTCACCTTTAGTTCCTGTTTGTGCAGTAGCTGGTCTAAATGTGTGGAAGGCATTATAGCCTTGCACAGTAGGTTTGCTTTCCATGGCTTCAAACCATGTCTCAATGACCGCTTAGATGATAACATTCTCTGGGGTGAGGAGAGCTTATAGGCATGACATTTTTTGGTTAGATTTCCAGCATTGAGCAGTAACACCTTTAGATTTTCCTGGTTTTGGTTTATTATGTTGGAAGTGCTTTCAGTCTGATATTGCCTACAAAAGGCACTAGGAGGGAGGACAATGTTTTAGCTAATGTTTCAAAGCCTAGAGGGAAGAGGTGCAGACCCTCCCTGGCAAAGCAGCGTGGTATGCTGATCATCTCCTTCCATGCTGACAAATATTGCACCCCCTTATAATGACAGAAGAAACTAAGCCAATTATTAAAGTCAGTCATCTTCTGTGGCATCATCCTTGGAGAAAGTAAAAGGCTGCTCAGTGCCAGGCTCATACCAGCCTGGGACACATATTGCGAGATCTCCATGATGCCTGTCTTTACAGAGTCTAAGGAGGTACATCTCAGGTCATTTACACCTACATGGACTACGAATGTGTCATACTGTTACTTGTGATCCAATGACCTGAGTGCGTGTGTAATGTGTCACATCCTGGACCCTGATAAGCAACTGACTGTGACTTTCTCCTTACTCAGCCTGGTGACAGGGACATCAGTGTGTTTTACAATGGGGACTCCAATGACCAGACTGCTTGATTTTGTATTGGCTTGCCTTATGGGCTTAGAAGTAGAGGCTCCATAAGATGTAGCTGTATGTGTTGATGTGGGTGTTGTTTTGAAAGAGTGCATTCTGGGCTGCTGAGAGTATTTGTTATGTCTACTTCATCTAGGAGGACTTTGTGGTTTAGGAACATTGCATTTAAATGTATTTGCATATGTGGGTCAATGTGCCTGCTTTGAACTGTGTGTGATGGGTGCAGTGTGTGTGCTACTGGCAACCTGATTGACAAAATGAGTGCTTTTATTTGAGAGCTTTGCCTCCAGTAACATTGTGTAAATACATCTCTCATATACCATATCAGTTTACTTGAGAATTAACTGGTTGTCAGTAAACATGAGGCAATTTGTACATTGACTCAGGATGCCCATATGCAACAAGCTGGTAACGGAGATAGAGGGAAAGTTCACATGTATGGCAACAGGCCCTTTTTTATTGATTAGACAGCTGGAGTGAGAACATAAAGTAATGGCAGAAGTATCTGGTTTGCAACTCTGGGGGCAGTGCTTGTCACTTCAAGCTAGTTGCCCTGCGTGCAACTAGGAATTGGTGAAATTTCAAGGGTACTTTTACAGGAAAAGATGTCAACTCATGGCATACATCCCAACTGTACAGCATCTCTCACTTTTTACCAGTTTTGAGGTTCAAATAATGGGGTGCCATGATTCCAGAGAGGCACCCCTTAATTTCCAAATTTTGTGGCTTGTTTATTAAATTTTTTTCCATCTTTTTTTTTTTTTTTTTTTGGACTGACATCATCACGCGGAGGCATGCACAGTGACATCAGCTTCATAAGCAGCCTGCCAGCCTGTCAGAATTCAGCTGAGGGCTGCTCTGGGTTGTGAATGAGAGACTTTAGAGGGGCCGGACAGATGAGTTGAGTTTAAAAATGCAACAGTACAGGGTGGGAAGGTAGGGGAAATTTTAATTTCTGTGTGACTCACAAGAGACACAGTTGTGGTCTCTTCCTCAGTTTAAATATGCAATTAAAGCAGAATACAAGTAAAACACAGTGTAAATAAAATTAACCACAATATACAAAATAGAAGAAGGCAATGAAGCAGTACAAAATACAAGAAAACAAAAAGAAACTAACCTTTCCCTTATTACAATCTGTGTCAAAGCCTGAGTGAACTTTTTAAGTTAAGACATTTTTAAAAGATAGACTGAAATCCCTGTCAGGCTAGTAGCCCTGCTTCCATGTCACTGTTCTTGAATGTGGTGAATTTAGGCATGATAACTGTCCATTGGCAGTTGTACTGGTGCCAATGGCCATGTATCTCCAAATATATATTAGAAGTAGAACTGCAGGCAGGAGCAATCTCAATCTGCCACATAGATGAAGCTGCTCCACATGAGAACTTTAGCCAGACGTCATAACTTCACTGAGTCCTCAGGCATTTTCAGCTGTATACTCACACTAGGTGTTGAAGTTCATTAACATTTATTGACTTTCAATATAGAATCATTGGGAGTTCAAGGCTATTGAGTCTTGAGTCCTGTGACTGTTAAACATGCCAGTTCCCACCGTAGGCTTTAACACCTCTAAAAATGGTTAGAGCAGTCAAGCCTGGGGTGATTTTGTAATTATCCATGTCCCTTTTCAAGGAAAATAATTTATCACATTGCTTTATCAACAGAGGAAGACTATTGACTTGTCTAGGCATAGCAAGCTCCTGTTCATTGTAAAATTGTGGCCTTGTGAGGTGTTGAATTTGTCTGATCCTTTTTCTCAGGATGAAGCCATCCTAGACAGTGGGGTGAATTTCACAGTTCACTATATTAGGATTTGGATGGCAGAGGCTGTTTACTGGTACTACACCTATGTTTTGGAAGCTGGGCAGTATTATTCTTATATTGTGTATTCTATAAACAAAACACTATATTTTCCATGTTTCTTTTAATGGTATTGTAGACAGCCCTTTATATTTTTTTCTGTCATTTAATTTTCATTTAATAACTTTTGTTGTTTTACACGAGTTCCCAAAAGGATCATATTATTTATGCAGCTTGCTGCTCAAGTGTTAACTTAGATATTTATCTGAATAGTGAAGGTGGTAAGAGTTACAGCTCTTAATGTATTCCTTTTCTTAATATTCAGTAGTAACCTTGAGTGTAATGATTTTTATTAACACTGCATGTATAATTTCAGAAACCTGGACTTTGCAGGTATGTCTAAAATAGCATAGGCGGAGTATCATGGAGTATAGTCATGTCTAGATGCACATAAACTGTTATCTGATAGTCTGCCGTAGTGTGAGCAGTATAAGCACATGCTTATACAATATCAGTGTTTCATGTAAACCAATGGGCAACAGCAAGCCAGTAGTGGTTCATACATGCTAGCACTGTAATGTATTATGAAACTGTAACAGTACACTCACATACCACTTCTGACCATTATCAGAAACTGAGTTTCCCCTTATCACATATAAGTATGATAGCCACTTTATTGTGTGGAAAAAATATAGTTGTATGAAAAGAGAACTTGGAAACAGCAGTGTTACTGATTTTGTAACTAATTACCAATGAGCACTTTTTGAGCACCTAAAAGTTGATTATCTAGTCAGGAATCTGGGAACTCATATAGATAGCAAGCTAGCCTTCGATCAACATACATCCAGTGTAACTAGAAAATCCCTCAATGTTTCTCAACTTATATGTAAGAGCATCACTTCTAGATCCAGAGAGGTCATTGTCCCATTGTAGTCATTCTTCATCAGACCCATCATGGAGTCAGATTTTAGCAGATTGTCCAGAAATTTGCCTCATATTTTTTACCTCTTCTTCATAAAATTTGTGCATTTGCGGCGAATCATTGAGGGTTGATATCTCTAAATAATGATATACACTTGAGTTTCAGGCTCCATATCCTTCAGAAAATGCAGTTTAACTCATCAATTCCCTAAGTTGATAACAGCAATATTTCAAATCTGTCCCTGTTTGTGTGCCTTGGTCTTCCCAGTTATTTTAGGCTTTGTCCAGATTTCTTGTGGTAAGATGTTGAGAGGTATGCATACAGTATAATGCCCTCTTCTGTATGTACCTGACCAGTCACATGCAACAACTGGAACATCCACAAAGTTTCCTTACAAAAAAGAATATAGGGAGTAAACACAATCCCCAGAATTTAATAAAATCTGTGTAGGCACTGATTAGAGCCTACATGGATTGTATCCATGTCTGTCTTCATCGTTCCCTCTCAGCAGTGTGCCATGCATATTAATGATGATGCATTTCCAAGGAAAAGTTGGAGAACACAGTTATTGAATAAGTGTAGGGAGAGGTGTACTGCTAACCATGGCTGCAGAAAAGTATGAGACTCCCTGCAATGACCTTTGTTTTATTTTACTTTTTTCCTTTGTTTTGTTTATTTATTTATTTATTTTAAAAAGCAGGTTTGTCTGGCATGGTGCAGAGCACACCAAGGCCAAGCTGCACTCACCTATAAGATAGCACACATGTGCTAGACGTCTAAAAATAGAAACTGGGTGTAATTATTTATTTATTTAAAGGTGTGTTTAAGTGTATCTAAGCATGTTTGCACAGTGCAGCGCACTGCTCAGTGCTGCTTTTAGGTATCTCAGTGGTATACATGACGGTATAACAGATTTTTTAATATCCTCATAGCTAAATGGTTAAAGTTACAGCTTCATATGCAGTAGATAAAGGGTTTGAATACAAGGAAGGGAAAATGTGTATTTAATTTTGATATACATATTATGCATTTGTTAAATAACAGATTGCCTCGCTGCGCTCTGCCAAGCTCTGCTCAGCCATGTTGATACCTGCTAAGCACTGCAAAACATGGTAATGGCTGTCAATGTTAGTGCCCTGCTTGGCTGGTTTGCGCACTGCTAAGCTCCACTAAGACTATGGCTCTGCAAGTTTTCACACTTCTCAGCTTAGCTGGTCTGGTTTGTGTGTTGCTAAGTGGTGCAGCACTTTTTTGAATGTTACCCAATGACATATAAGGGCAGGAAAACAGCCTATATTAAGCACAATAGGTGGGAATACAGCAGAATCCATTGGAGTTCTATCACTGACAGTGTACTATGGCTGGTGATAGTGAAGGTACACACTTTTGGGTGCAGCATTGGGAAATTCTGGAGTCCACTGTCATAGTTGGGCTCCTTGTACAAAACCATATTGACAGACTTCTGTAGGGTGGTTTCCAGGGCTTGGAGTCTAAGGCGGAGGCCTGGGACTGACTGGCCAGAGAATTCACCAGTGTCATTGTTATCCTCTGCACAGGTGAGCAGTGTCATCACCACCATGATGACCTGAAAAATGTAAGACGGGAATCTTGAACACCTGGGTGAAAGAGGAGAGGGCATGAAACACCCCACAAGTATGTAAGTAGTCTTTCCTCTGTTTTACCAATACATACTCTGAAGGTCTGCAAAACTTTTATGCATAATGGTGTGCTTCTCTCCCAGCAGCTGCAGCTGAGAGGGCTTCCAATGTTGAGTCGCATGTTGGGGTCTTGGACAGGTTGCACCATGAGTGTGGTGAATATGGATGTATTATGCTAACTGTAGTGAAATAAGCAAGAAAGAGTAAAGCATCAACTGCAATAAAGTATATATAGTAAAGTTTGTAGTGCAATAAATGTGTAATTAGAGCTATAGTGCAATAAATGAGTAATGCCAACTGTACTGCGATAAAAACAAGAAACAATACCAATAACACCAAGTAAAATGGTGTACATCAGGATTGTGTTGTCATAACCATTGCAGTAGAGCTGTATGCATTGAGGCTGTAAGGTAAGGAGCTGCAGTCAAGCATAACACTGTAATAGTGGTAGAATGCAAATGTAATGGCTGCAAATTGAATTGGTTAACTCACATAAGTACTGTTCAAGGCTGTCTCTAGGCCAATATTGGTCACATAATGCTCTGTCATCAACAGACATTAGGTAATAAAGGCATATGGGTGAAGTAGCCCACTCCATGAGCTGATATTGTTTGTTGACTTCACAGATATGATACTGAAATATTAAAAAATAGAATAAACCGGTGCAGAATACTGAACAGTACAGTAAAACTGTAAACTATAAAACAAATAAAAAGTACCGAGCCTACAGGGCTAAAAGTAACAACTGTTTAATGCAAGATACAAAAACACAAAACAAGGAGAGCGCTTTGTTAATTGTGAAATTTTATACGATATTGAAATATAGCTTACCTACTATCTGCACTATGCTTGTATTTCATGCATGTGTATTCTACTGTCGCTGCAGTCCAGTATAACACTGTAATAGTTCTACTAGGACATATGTTGGTTCCAGGTGAGCTCTAGGCAAATATCAGTCAGTCAGTAGTCAGCATTGACTCAGTAGCTCAGTTTGTTAAATGCTCTGTCTGTAGTACATTTTGCAACTCATAGTCCAGGGTTCGAATCCAGTGGTATGTAGCAGTAAATATTACACTAGCAGTCACATAATGCTCACAATTTCTCTCTCTTCACAGAAACTACAGGTAAATGGGTGAGGTAGCCCATATTATGAGTAAATAATTCTGTGTTTAGATGTCACAGACTGTTAAAATCAGAATGTGTTCATCAACAATGTTCAGTCAGAAATAAAATGTGTAATCCCAATATGGCTGTATGCCTGGACTGTCTGTTAAAAGTTGCTCTAGTCAATGAATACATTCTATGCAGATGTCGCCTGCAGTCACTGCTATAGGGTTCCATTCCCATGCCTGCCAACCAAAGCATGACAGCTGTTTAGTGTCTGTACTGCACACATACATGTCTCTCAAGTGTAACAATTTCACACTATGTAATTAATAGTGCATAATCCATCTGTCACAGGTTTACCATGGAAATGATTACCTAGATTGCAAAGCATCATCAAATCAGACCACAGAACACCCTGGTAGTTATATAGGTCCACCTGATGTGCAAGTGTTCTGTGTAGTTTTGTACCCATAGTTGCTGCTTGGCCCATAGTGTCCCATGCAACTAGCTTGAGAGGTATGTATGGGGTACATCAGATATAGGAGACTTGTAGTTACTGTACACCTAAACAAAATACAGACCTGTTGAGTAGATAATAGTATTGTTGTTAAAGAAATAACTGGAAATGTTACTAATGGACTATTTTTCTCTCTCTCCCCACCCCTTATCTTCATTTATTTCTTATTGTTATTCATTGGTTATGGTTTACTATTAACATATGCTGTTACATTAATTGTATTTTAGGACATGTGTTTTATTATTGTTTTGTTTTATAATGGTTGCATATTACCATATCTTGTTACATTATCTATTTTGTTGGTGTTATGCTGTAACTGTTACTGGCATACTGTTAACATACTGTCTGTTTTGTTATTTTTTTGTTGTGTTTCACACAACATGCATTGATATGTAATTGGGTTATTTCCAATGTTCTGCCATGCTGTTATTACTAACACTGATGTGTTCTCAACTAACCTATACCTATTGCTATACTTTCATTACTACACCATGTCAGGGTAGGCATATTCTGGATGATCTGCCTACCTTGCCTCAATTGGCCATGGTATCATGACCTAGCATGTCTGGGATCCAGACTGGTAGTGCCTCCTCTGCTGCCCCTTTACCACTTGCAGCATTGGGTGGAACTGCCTCAGGGGACAGGGGCCGACCTTCCCTGAGAGTGGTGGTGGTCGGGGTGCTGTCAACCAGGTTGAACTGCCGATCATGGTACACAGCATTGTTCATTTGAACTATGAACACCACCTGTGCTAGACTGAGGACATGTTGGCCAACCTGGTGGGGCAGCCTCACCCTGGTACCCCGCCTTCAACACAGCCACCCTCGGGGTAGTGAAGGAGCAATGTTGACAGTCCCATGGGTGGGGACATGAGTCACACTGCTAGCATCTGGAGGGATGTGCAAGTTGGATTCCACAACACCCTCCCCATCCAAGGTGTTCACCCACCTCATGTGTCACACACCACCCCTGTTTGCTGTCTTGTCTGTTATGTCTGTCTGCAAATGAATTCTCTCCTACCCAACTTACCTATCCACATGTACCTAAGTCCCTTCCCCAACATTCCCTCTCACCTTAATAAACAAAAAAATGGGCAGCTATCAAAAAAAAAATATTACCCCATACATAGCTCTCCATTTCACACGTGTCCACTGGACACAAGTAATTTGGTCCAATTGGCTTGATAATGCAGTTATGTTGTCCTCACCCCTCTCTCTGGGGTTTGAAAGTTCATATTCATCTACAGCATCTGTCAAAGTACACAGCTGTTGCTGTGCAAGAAATGGATAGCTATGATTCTTTCCTACACCCCTCCTGCACATCCCTACCTGGCTTTCACTATGTTTTTCACCCTGCTTGCCCTCAATTCATCAGTTTTCTATCTCCCTTTTTTCTTTTCTTTATATTTCTTTAGCAAGGAACTGCATGGTGCACCGCATCACACATTTTTGCTTAGCTCAACTAAATAGATCTGTAATGAGTATATGTGTTTATAACATTGTAAGTCAAATGTACAAAATAAACACTTCTACCATGTTTTGAACCCAAGTCCATCACACCTGCAGAACACTGCATTAACCTGCCATGCCATGCAGATCTTAATTAAAACAGGTGTTTTCAGCAAAACATGCTGATCACCACTTGCAGTCATTAGGCGCGTCTCATGGGAGCTGCGCACCGGGTTGTACCGTGCAAATTGGATATAAAAATTAATGGAAAAATGGGAGTGTATCTTGGACACTGGTGCAATAATATACCACTAGACAGCCAAAGAAATACAAATGGATGTAAGTGAGGCTTGTGATAGCAAGTAAATGTGTCCTTGTATTAGCAACATGTAGAAAGACACCTGCTAAGGCATCAATGGCAAATAACATGTTCAACATGGACCCTGGTGCAGAAATACAGCCATAGAAAGGCATGCATATACTAATGGATGCAGACAATGTGTGTCACAGCCTGTATGTCTGCACACATTCCTTACAAATACACCTGCTGTAGCAGTGAGTAACTCAGTAACTCAGTCAGTTAAATAGCTTGTATGCAGCACATTTTGCCACATACAGTCCTGGTTTCAAATCAAGTCTTGTGTTGCAGTCCAATTACATTATTCTGAAGACAGCAATTAATGACTGAGTCATGCAATCTTTATCTGCACAGGTTACTGCTAATTAATGAACTACTATCCAGATTTGCAAGTCAAAGGCCTGCAAGTGGGGACACACTGCACATATCCATACCGTACCTATATGTCACCTACTACTCTGTTATTGGCACTGTTGCATAACAGATGTACCATAATCACATGCCTTGATTGGACTGTAAAGGGTACCCTTACCCTGGCTCTGACATAACAACAGGGCTGACACAGCTGACACCATTACATGTACAACTTGTTGTCTTCCAAAGTGTTCCTATTCCCTCCTGTGTGTTCTAGCCTGCATCAGCAATTGCAGCCTGTAGCATATACACCTGTATGTCAAGGTAGCTACTACAGACCTACCGTACCTCCCAACTTACTAGCACAAGGAATCTGGGCATAGCCATACTTAATGGGGGGGACAAAGGTCCAGAGATTGGGATGTGTTTTACTGTTTGCTCCTACATTGATAGTAAGTGGATGCAATAACATATATTGTATTAGTATGCATATTCAGAGGGTATGAAGTCTGACACTCAGATGTGTGTCTTTCTTTACTGACCTCAACCCACAATGTTTGCCAGTGAATTGCCAGATGGCCACAATGTCATGAGACACTGACCACACGTATGAGGCGAAACTGTGGACATACTGCATAAATCTCTACCACTGACAGTTATGGTACCTACCCTCTTTGATGTAGTCCCCATACCTCAGTAATGTCCATCTTAACAGCTAAGAAAGGGGTCATGGTCTACATGAAGTCCTTATATATTGCACTATAGTGGCATGTCATTGGTTAATGTTAAAGAAATTCAGCTATTTTGGCTGCAATTACCATATCAGACCGGCAGATTGGTGCAGAGGCAATTACCTGCTAATGAGCAGTACATTAAAAGGGTAAGCAGCTGGTTATTGCGAACAAGTCTGTGTGAGACTAACCTCACAGAGATATCATATTTTCACAGGATTACCAGAAGCAAAGTTCAACAAAGGAGTACTGCACACTCAACCAGGTAGAGTATGTAATTGTTTTCTCCATATAACAGGATGCAGATGGGAGGATGGAGGTATGGGGAATAGGGATCACAGCAGTAAGCCAGTCTTAGATCTATGGTAATGACATGTCATTGATACTCAGCTGTCCCGCACAGTGAACTAACCACTCTACCATGTATGGTTCACAGCTGTCCAACTTACACATGTGTAGGGCTAGCACTGGGCTTGACTGTGTACATGCATACACTCAAGCACCACTGTCATGTGCAGGTCACCAACAGATATGCATGGCAACTCTCCATGGCCCATCTAAGCAGCACCCATTCCTGATTCACACACATTTTGTCAACTGTTTGGCACAGCCTAGGCCTCTGGCACCCCCACACTACACAATGTGCATGTGATGATACCTGAGCTACATCCCTGCCAACTGTGCCATCAATACAGGGAAATGCTACTATGTGTCTGATGTGCAGGGTGGCTATATTACTTGACATGTACTTTTGTAGTGCAGTATTGTTTTGCCATGCCACTTGTTGTGGGCCACAACAGGTACTGTAAGCTGGCATTTGTCATGACTACACATCACACTTTGTGTATCTTTGTTGCATGATGTTGAACTGGCAGTAGTGTTACAGAATGACATGTGTGTCATTGACATGTGTATGTTTCTGCTCCAGGAGTCTGAGGGGATAAACTATGGACACATGTCAGCAATGCAGCAGCACAGGAGGGCATGGCCGCACAGCAGACATATGACATCAGCAAGGTATGGCAGTATATGTGCATGACTTCCAAGGTGCATTTGTGTAGAATAGTCTATCAGGGACAATGGGGGCAGTCAGCATAATCATGCATTCATACTTTCTGATAATGTCTGCTACCCTTGCTACATGTCACTTGGGATTTCTGAACATACAAATCTAGAAGGTGTGGCAATGGAGTTGACACATCTACAAATATCCTGTGTCAGGGTCAGACAAGTGGCACATCATAGGTTCATAGGTAGGTACTAGGTTATCGACCTGAGGGCCTACGTAAGCCTAGCCAACAAGGTTCCCTGGCTTACGCCACCGAAGAAAGTTATTTTCCTGTGCCACTGTGAGCAGAGACACAGAAGTGATCCCGGGGTGTATTTCCTATTTCCCATCCACTCATCAAGATTTTTCTTGAAGAGTGCAAATGAAGAAATTTGCTTGACATGATGGGTAGCCTGTTCAACAGTATGGGAAGTCTCTGGGACATAAATCTATCCCTGCAACACATCCTGTTTATTGTGGTGACAAGATTTAGGTCCCTTGAGCATGTAGCTTGGAGGGATTGGGATTTCTTTATGTGTAGCATGTCCAACAGCTCTGGGTTAGACACAGAATTATATGTTAGGCAGAGATCACCTTGGAGTAGGCAATATGCTACGGAGTAAAGCTGGAGTTTTTTGAGATGGTCAGTGTAGGGCATCTGTTTGAGGCCAGTAATCCTCTTTGTGAGGTACTTCTGTGGCCTTTCCAGCTGCTGTAGATGTCTTGTGAAGTATATTCCAAAAGGGGCGTTGTACTCTATAATGGGTCTAATGAGTGTCAAGTAGAGGGGAACAATGACCTCTTTTTTCCTGGATGAGAACCTTTTTATGATGAGGTGTGCCAAGTAGAAGAACTTCCTGACTACTGTGGTGATGTGACTATCAAAGGACATACTACTGTCCACCTGGGTCCCAAGGTCTTTTATCACACATTTGGTGTTAAGTAGACTGCTGTCTATGTAGTAGTTCATGGTACAGAGTTTTTTTCCAAAGGGGATGACAATGCACTTTTTTTAATTGAGTTCGAGGCCATGGCTCTGACACCAGGCATCTGTCTCAGTGAGGCCCTTCTGTAGGATTTCCACATCATTTGGGGACTCGACTATGGCTCCTAGTTTGCAGTCATCTGCAAACTTCATTAGCTAGAGGCCTTCTGTGTTAGCCTGTGCTTCAGAGAAGTGGATACCAAACAGGAGAGGCCCCAGGACTGAACACTGTGGTACTCCACTTGTCACTGGTTTGAGGTCAGATTTGAAGTGTGCAACTTTTACAGTGTGGGTTATGTCAGTGAGCCAGTTGGCAACCCATCTTGTGACATAGGGATTTATACCTAGTTTAGTGAGTTTAGCTATAATTCCAGAATGGGGGATGGTGTCGAAAGCCTTGGCGAGGTCAAGATAGGCTGTGTGAACCACCTTACCATCATCTATGGCTCTGGTGACTGCCTCAAGAAGTCAATCAGGTTCAGGAGGCATGATCTGCCTTTCACAAACCCAACCTGGGTGGGATCCAGAGTTTGGAGGTTACCAATGTCTTTGTGTATGAGTTCCAGGATGATACGTTCTATGGCCTAGCAGACCAGGCTCGTCAGGCTAATAGGGCGATAGTTCCCGGGATCAGTGGTGGCTCCCCCTTTGTGGAGTGGGATAACTGTTGCTGTATGCCATTCACTGGGTGCAAAGCCTGATGTTAGGCTATGATTGAACATGGTGCTTAGGTGGGGAGCCAGTTTGTTCTGAAGTTTGTGTAAAATGCAGCCTGGGATGTTGTCCGGTCCCATAGATGCTGTGTTTTTGGCATTAGAGAGTGCAGCTTTTACCTGCGTAGTTGTGATTACAGGGACTCTGCATTCTGCCTGTATAGATATGGGCCCTTTAGGGGGTGGGGGGTGGGAGTAAAGTTAGCACTGAGCCTATCTGCCATGATGTTGGGAATCATCAGTTATGATTATGTTGAGGAGGGCAAGGTAGAGGCCAGCAGCTAGTCACAGGGCCATAAAATGCATACCCATTGCATGAAGATGGCCCATATGGGCATGTTCGTAGTGCAACAAGGGTATATACCTATGCACATATAGAGTTGGCGGATGTGAAATTAGAACCCCTACCTATGTACGATTACACACTAGAGTTCACAATACTTATCACATGTGCCATAGGTTACATTTGTTCTATATGAGATTGCAGGCACATTACTTGTATAGTACAGAACATAGCCTTGTGCTAGACAGCATGTGTGGCCTGCAGAGTAATATTGTTTGGTGTGGTGCTGCGGTAGCATTGTCGCCTCACAGTAAGATGCTGTCCAGTTTGATTCTCAGCTAGAGCGTCTTCTGCATGGAGACATGTGTGAATGGGCGTACCTTCGTTGAAGGTTGTGCGTCAGGGCTGATAACTCGGCATGTAAAAATCAACTACCAATCATTAGCGGACCGGAGTTCTGCTGTGGTGACCCCTAACTGGGAAAAGCCAAAAGACACAACAACAACAACAACAACAACTGTTATTGTATCTAATGACCTAGGAGTGGGATACCTGTTAATATCCCTGCTCTATGTGTAAAGTATCAGTATGGCAGTATGTGGCTGGTTGCAGTTAGATAGTCAACCATGTGACCAGGGACAATATGGCCTGTCCAAGGCATGCATTGATACCATTGTATATTACAACCTCTGCTCACCTGTGTCTGTCTACAAGGTGACATTCCGCAGGCAGTGGGGACTGTGGGGGAGTGGATTATGTACTGTTGCAGCCTTGGTCTGGTTCCTACAGACAACTGTTGTGATGTGTAAGTGTGGACAACCTCAGCATTCCTAGGGTATATGGGGACATTATTACATCCCCTTATAGAAATATATATATATATATATATATATATATATATATATATATATATATATATATATATATATATATATATATATATATATATATATATATATATATATATATATATATATATATATATATATATATATATATATATATATATATATATATATATATATATATATAGGCATGTATATATAAATGAGTATAGCAGTGATGTCCCTGTAAATGTTGCTGTGTGTGTACATATGTAAATGTGTTAGGTAGATATATGTGGAGAGTCTATGTATCATTGTACTTTATATAGCTACATATACACACACACACAAACATATATATATATATATATATATATATATATATGTGTGTGTGTGTGTGATACATACTGATAGATGCACTAATCATGTGTGAGGGGGATAAGGACAAACAGATAAGTAATGTATACGTAGCTGTCTGTATGTACAGACATATTTCCACATAACAGGTCTTTGTGATGAAGAAGCAACAGACTTGCATTCAAGTTAGCTAAGTGTAGGAGCATGCCCAGTGGGACTGTCAGTACTTACAAGGTGACTCCAGGTCAGAGCTACCTGTACTCCGGTCCAGGATTTTGTGTGCTGCAGACATTGGCTACTGCATCTGTTTACAGCACTTCCCTGAAATTTTCCAAGGCATTCCCCAGCTGTGTGCTGTACTTAATATGTGACTGGGGTACATTATGTAACACCACCCACAGGGTGACAGTCGGCATATCTCTCACTGTACATGTCTTTTGCAGAATGTCCAGCAGTTCATCCCATATATTTAGTCTGTTCCTCAAACATTTGTGGTGTTCCGGTACAATAATGTATAATGCAGTCACTGAATTGTACTAACTACTGACACATTTAAGTGACGGCCATTACATCCTGCTGCTATTCTGATATTTATCAACTTGCTGTTATACTAGTCACCTTCTAGGTTCATCAGAGTATGTGCAATTTCTGTGTGTTATTTTGGACCTTTGTCCCCCCATTCTGTCTGACTTTGTCCAGCTTTTTTAAAGTAATAAATTGAGGGGTATGACATTCTGTGGGTATACCACCATACAAGTACCTCACATGGAAGAGATGTGGATGCTGCCAGATTCAAGCCATCAACAGCATTACCCACACTAGCGTCCTTCACCCAGTGGGCCACACCAGCCACCAGACAGAGAGGTGTCATTCCTCAAAAATCAACAGCATACAGACATACATTGTCACCCCTGCATTACATGAGACATAGAACGTGTGGCCAGGTTTTATGTCACAGCCCTGGAATTGGCTGGTCTGCTGATATATCATTGCAGACTTACTGTTACAGCAATTGTATGGGAACACTGATGTGTTGGGAGTCGGGGATGACCAGCAAATGGTCTGCTGGCATAGACAGTTTTGTGACTGTTCTGTGACCCAACTGTTTACCATCGCCCTTGAATAATGTAATGGATTTTCCAGCCATGGAGCCTAGTGCATATTATGGAGCACATACTATTGGAGAGAGTACCTGTTGTCCCAAGTGGCTGTTAGATCTCTCCAAGTAGCCCACTATATTCCCTTGCATACATGTGGCAGGTCCATACATATGCTACCATATTGTAGTACCCCTTACAAGTGGTGTATATGTGAGTGACTTACCTTGCGAATGTAGCAGTTGACAGACGTAGTTTGGGGCTGACTCTGTCTAATGCACACAGTGCACAGCCAATACATGGTTAGGTACAGGTTCTGTGGGCTGGCTGGCATCATTTTTACTATATGTATGAGAGTTATAGTAAGATATCAGTCTCTAGAGCCCTAGGTAGTCAGTGCATATGTATGCATTGTCTCTTGATAAAGGCCAGGGCATATTTGCATGCCTATTTCTGCCTACAGGGACATCTTCAGGGGGTTCTTCCTCCAAGTCCTCCTGTGGGTGTGACTGTGGGGACCTAGTCACTGGTGGGGGCTGTGTGTCCTTTTCCATTGCTGATCCTGCTGCAGCTGTATTCACAGGATCATATTGTGTAGCATGGCACATACTGTGAACATCTGTGTACGTGTGGCTGCAAAGTACTGCAGGGGTCCACCAGATATATCATGCCACTGGAACCGTGACTTCAGCAGCCCAAACACATTCTCTGTGATATTCGTATGTTATGCATGTGCCTCATTATGGTGTTCTTCTGTGGGTGTGTGTGCATTTCTGATGGGTATCATCATCCACAGTTCTAGTGCATAGCCAGTATCCCCTAGTAAATGGCCATGCGGGATGTCCCCTCCTAGCAAACATCTGGTACAGCTGTGATGCAGGCCAGACATGGGAGTCATGATAACTGCCAGGGCTGCCAGCACTCAAATTCATGATAATGCCCTAGGCATTGCACATGACCTGGCAGTTAATGGAGTGATACTCCTTGAGGTTGATGTCGATTCTAATGTCCTCACCAGGTGGTGCCTTGAAGTGTACATGAGTGCAGTCTATAGCACCCATTATCTCAGGGTAGTGAGTTACACAGTAGAAGTGTTGCATAGGCTCTTCTCTCAGGGGTGTGAGGAAAATAAATGTGCTCACTGGCATGTGGTAGCATAGCATTCAGGAACTGATTGAGTACCATGCATGCTGATGCCTATGACACCCCCTTCATATCCCCAGTTTTTCTTTCAAAAGTTCCTATATCTAGTACCCTAAGAGCTACACATACCTTTGTTTCCACAGGGATGGGTTCTCCTCTGTTGGCTCTGGGACTGAGTTGAGGGTAGCAGAGCTCAGTTTGTTCCTGTAGCATGTCCCTGTCCACCCTGTATCCAGCTCATGTAGCCCTTGGAAGGTTACCCTTTGCCAGAATACTCTTCTCCTTCTCTGTCTTGGCCTATTGTCAGCTGCAGCAGCATTGACCTCTGCATCTAGCACATACAGATGTAGCAGACCTGCATCAGTCCCTAGCATTCAGTTAAAATTCCCAAGTCTGTACTCCACTGGTGCAGAGTATGGGAAGATATCAGATTGTAGGGTGCATGCAACCTTTATAGTGCTCTGCTGTAGGTAGAGGCTGTGTGATTCTCTACATTTGATGCATTCCACCTGCCAAGTACATCATTATGGACTGTTAATGGCCTTAGTTTAATCAAAACAAGGGTCATCAGTAATTAATATACCACTGGCTTTCTCAGCCAATTTTTTTTTTTTGGACAACCTTCCTTGCTCAGTACTGTGGTATGCCAAGCAAACACATGCTGCGAAGGTAAACAATGCTCAGCAGTCACTACACACACCTCAATGAAAGGTCACACTCACCACAGTGGCACGCCGGGCAAACACACTGAAGGTAAACAAAGTTTAGCAGTCAGTGTGCACCCCCCCTGCTGAGCACAGTGGCACGCTGTGCAAACAGGTGGCACTGAGCTCCAATGAGCTTACAAGTCCTCAGACACACCCCCCCACTTTGATGTCACCTACTTCTTCTCTGGAAACCAACACAGTTCTGTGCCTACATGAATGTGATCTGTGGACTTGGATACCCATTTGTGCTATTCAGTAACCCCACCTCATTTGCATCAGGATCCATGCACACAACCTGGAAACTACATGGATGCAGGCCCTGCAACAGCACCATTCCACCATTGCAGATACTCCATGCAGGGTCCTATAATACATTACTGTCACATACTAATAAATTTGTTTTTACACACTTTTTTTATTTTTAATTTTCATAACAGCATGTTTGTGCACTGTGATGCACAGTGCAAACATATCCACATAAGTAAAAAAAATATATTATTTTAAATTATTTCTCATATGGTTTTGGACACATGGTGAATAATTCTGCAGATATCTGTGCCTGCTATGCTATTTCTTTCCATCCAACTACACATTTTCAGCCCCTGTGGCTTGTTTAAAATCCTGGTCATAAATTTTTTCCATAAACACTATGGACACCAACACTGGACCTGTTGGACTGCCTATCCACTTGCTGGATCACTCTACTTCCCTCATCTGCATGCAGTTCACTCGCTTATGAGGTGATTTGCTTGACATGGATACTTCAATGTTGGCACATGCTTGCGTGCCACCCAGGTCTGTTTACTGGATTGCAAACCTGGTTACTTTCATCTAAGCAGTGTGCTACAATGCCTACATGAAACAAGTCCATGTAGGCTTTATTAAATTCCCCCATGTCATACACTGATCCCTTTGAATCCCTATCTGTTTACTTAGTATCATACTGACTTCTGAGAGGTGATCTTTGACTGGCTTACAAGGCATCCATAGTCCCTGTTTTGATGAACCTTTTGCACACCCACAAAACAAACAGCATCAGATCTACTAGATCTAAAGATCTAAATTTGACTTGCGAAAAATTCAGACAGTTGGAGAATCAGATATGTTTCTCAGAGAATTTCCATTCTGTGGAACAGGCTTCTTGTATATGTGAAGCAGAGGTCATCTCTAACACTATTTAAGGGTAACTTGGACCAATGGATGGGTAATTGGAAATTCACACCTGATCTGGTACCTATGCATCTGATGAACAGATGCAGTCAATAAAATCATTCCCTATATCAAACAAATTTGTGGGTCACATTTGGGTTGCACAGGTAGGCTTATATGGTCCCTAGTGGTCATTAGCCTAGTTTGCACCAAAGAACCTATGAACTTGCAGAAATGTTTATGTGATTACATAACAATAAACATGATCTACACAATGTACTGATAGCAGTATTACATACACAAGTAATGTAAAATATAAATTGTGTTAAATGTGCATTGTTTATCAGAAAGTGTTGCAATTACATGTCCAATGAACATTATATCATTATATTACATTCTAGACAGCAATTTGCTGCTGATTTTTGTTGGGTGTGGTTAGGATGCTTGTGTATTTAAAGAAGATGTACATGTGTGGAAGCTTATGGGTAATTGCACTGAAAGTATTGGCTAAAAAAGTAATCATGCCAAATCATGCATGTAGTTTTTCTCTTTAAGTGCTAAGTCTGATTGCAATTCTTAATAAATTGCAACCGATAGTCAATAAAGCGTATACATTTGCTTTAGTGGAATTAGAGCTAACATCTGGTTATAGCTGTAATAAGTTGCAGCCGGCAGTATATAATTTGTGTAGATTTGCTTTTCTGGTACTAGCTTGCACCCATCACTGTGACTTATTCCAAGGATTACACTGAATGCCTATTCAGAGCATGGCCAAACATTTATTTAGCTTGCTTCTTTTAAAGGTTATAGTTCTATCTCTGCCCCAGTAATAACCAAATGACCTGTTAGACTGCAATCCTACTCCCTTACGCAACAACAAGATAGCATGATCTCCCTTTTCACACCTAAATTCAAATTAAATAATGGAAAAAAAAGCACTCAGTTGACTGGGGTATGCTATCTAAAATCATATGCCCACAGATATCAGAAAGGAACTGAAAGTTACTACAGTTAAAGAAACTGTGTGTGCATACCTCAGAGACAACGGTTAATGACAAGCTAAATCTACCTCATTCTGCTAACACACATGTTCCCCTACTTATTTACCAATACGAAAATGCTGTAAATACTTATTGAAAATTTGCTGCTAACAGAAAACTAAGACAGATGCCTTGTATGCAATGGTGTAAATTATTCTCTAATCTTCACAGTCATTTATTATAGCATAGACATCAAATTATTTGGCAAGCAGTTCACATATTTATTATGTGAGGATACAGAGGTGCAATAGAGATGGGTTCAACTTTAGTTTGCATATTATCCTTGAGTCTTTGTAAGAAACAGGCATTATATAATATTCAGTAATGTAACTGTATCTTAATGAGCGCATGATTATACTTTGATGTTACTATATAGGATTGTAGCATACTAAGTACATACTGTACAATCATACAATGCCACCATCACAATTAAAATGAATAACGCATATAGTCAAATTATAAGAGCAATTAAAAAATTTCAACTTTTTTGATAACCCAAGGTTCCTCATATATGTTTTTGGTATGTAAAGTTTTATGCATATTCACTGCAATGGTGCTGCGGTACCATTGTCGCCTCACAGCAAGACGTTGTCCCGTTCAATTCTCAGCTAGAGCGTATTCTGTGTGGAGGCATGCATGAATGGGCATGCCTTTGTTGAAGGTTGTGCATCAGGGCTGGTAACTCGGCACGTAAAAATCCACCACCAAACATTAGCGGACCAGAGTTCCGCTGTGGCGACCCCTAACCGGGATAAGCAGAAAGACACACACACACTGCAATTAAACATTATTCTGTATGATGTAGGAACCAGCACAATTATATGAATATCTAGAGAAATACTAAAATCTTAACAACAGTGTACTCATAATAAACTAACACAGTAAGCCTCACAACACCAATCCTAACAGGCTTGCATGCCACAATACTAACATTATCAAAATAAATGATTGCAGGAAAAGTGGGAGGCAGAAATTGCAGGTCAGGCTAAGAGATAATACTGGTAGGTTAACAAGGAGGCTTAGAAAGCAGACACAATAACAAAAATAAGCCATTACAGGTATTTTACTAGCTTCGAGAAATAACTCAGCATATGGCACAAAGAAACCCTTACAGGTTGTAAGGCAAAGACAATGAGATAAAGAAGATAGTCATCAGACACCATTCATAAGGGATGCCAACAAGAGCATACACACCAGGACATCAAGGGCAGATGGTAGGAGTACTTCCAGCAACTTCTGAATAAAGAAAACACCACAGGAGCTCTACTGCCCCAAACACAGCATACAATGAAGGAGGAAGATCCCACCCTAGTAGAACTAAGAACATCATTAAGTAAAATGAAGTCAGGAAAAGCAGCAGGCTCAGGTATAATTAAGATGGGTGATTTAGAGAAGAAATGCCTAGGTACTCATGGCAGTATGGAGAAAAAGGTGCATGCTGTATAACTGGCAAATAATTATTCTAGTGCTAATCTATGAGAATAAAGGGGTCATTTACAAATGTGAGCAATATAGAGGCATTAATCTCCAGTCACACTGCGTGAAAGTGCTGGAGAGGAAGATGAATAAATGAATGTGCAGAGTAGTAGAAAGAAAGACGGGAGATGAGTAGCTCAGATTCAGATCAGGATGGAGCACAACAATATTTTCAGACAGATAAGTGGAGCAGAATCTGCACATTATAATAGAGTATAACTGGGAAATGCATATGAAAGGGTCCCTCAAAAGCTGATATCGGCAGTCCTATAATGGTTTGAAGTCCCTAAAACAATGGTAGAATTGATGCAGGTCATATATAAGGACCCATTGACACAAGTACAGACAGTGCTTGGACTCACAGAGAGGTTCCCAGTGTTTGTGAGTGTACATTAGGATTCATCGCTGAGTCTACTTCTGTTTATACTGGTGATGGACTATACTAGGAACCAGCTTGGAGGGGACAGTTAAAAAACGGTTGCTGTATGCAGGCAATGTAGCATTATAAGCAGACTCTGAACAAGAAATTCAGCAAGTGATAGAACAATGGTAGGCTAAACTGAAAGCACATGAGACTAAATTGAGTACAATCAGTACAGCTATCATGGCAGCAAGTAGGAGATAATCAGAAAAAAGCTGTAAATTTAAACAGAAGGAAAAATAGTAGAGCAGTTTAACATGTTCAAGTATTTCAGAGGGGTGGTTAAGAGAAGGTAAGTCTGGCACAGAGTATCAGGGTTTGTGTGGTGGGACAGAAGAGAATGATAAAGAACCTGAAAAATAAGGTGTACAAAGCAATGGTGTAACTGATACCATTGTATGGTACAGAAACCTGTGCAGTGAGGGCAGAGCAAGAGGAAGATAGAGGTGAAGTGTGTGAGATGGATGATAGGATGACAACCGTGTTAAGAGAAAAAAATGACAACATCAGAGCAAAAGTCAAAGTAGCTCCATTTCCAGACAGTATCAATGGGAACAGATTATGGTGGTTTGGGTGCATGCCCAGCAAACAAGTCAATGATGAAGAAGATTTGGGAGAGGCAGAAAGAAAGCAAGAGAAAATGAAGGCTTCCAGTAAAGAGATGGAAGGATTGTGTGAGAGAAGACCTGTGACTCGCATGCATAGCCATCAAAGATGGTAGTTGAATAGTATTAGAGTGAGAAAGATGATGACAGCTGACACAATATACCAACACTATGCAGAAGATGGAAGAATGGGGCTGACTATGATGACAATGAGCTTTTCTAAATGGGTGATATGGCTGGATAAATACATGCCAAAGAGGGCACTAAATGCAGGCATGCACCTGATGAAGGAGGAGTACAGGAGCAACTACTTCTTTGATTTGAAAGATATGACTTTAGCAATTTGCCAGGCTAAATAAAATGATTTCCTAACAATTGTTGATATGTGGTTGTCAAAGGAGATTTCACTGTCCTTAAATATGTATTGAGTGCTGAGATAATCTTTGTCTCCCCTGCTATCATCAGTTGGGTAAAGTAGGTACTGCATATATGAAGATATGAATGCAAGAATTTCAGTACAGAAGGCATATTGATGCAAGATTAACATAAACAGCATGGCTATAAGCTGCAATTTTGTGTGCAAGAACTATGTGCTTGTATGTCTTGATTTATGTTTAACCAGACATGCAGCATACATGGGAGAATGTTTCATTTGAAAGAATTTTGTTTTCCTATAGTGTATTGATCAGGTTCAAAAGAATATTTCTTTAACAATAAATTTCACTTACCATTTTAATCTTCGTGTTAATGTTGCAAGTGATTTTGTGAACAAAATGAGGACTATACCATATTGTTTGATGTTTTACTGCTGTTTACTCAGTTTTTCTCTATAACCACATCCACTAAATGGAGTATAGAAGAGTAGTCCAGATAAAATCACTTTAGCTAGCAGATCTAGGAGAATCTCTCTCTGATACCCTCCCTGTGGGAGGAATAAAGACACCTTGTTGACATTTCCAGTAGTTTATTCATTTAAGTAGGTAGATGGATGAGTGTTCTTGTTCTAATAGATTACATTCAACAGGTCAGTTATTTAAAGAACGTTACAGACAATGGTGGGAGGATCCATGGGAGATGATTAGAGGAAAATATGAGAGATTGAAAAACAAGGAGCCAATCCCAAAGCTTAGAAGTTAGTCCCTTCTTTGAATATTCTTGAAAGACCCATGAGGCATACCTCTGAACTGTCCAGATTTTCACAGAATGCCCATATTTTTGCTTAATATTTTTGGTCTATTCCTCATAAAATTTGTGTTTTTCTGGATTTTTTTTTGCAAATCAGTGAGGACTGAATCCACTATACAGTAACAGGCATTTGAGTTTCAAAATTCATATCCTTCATAAAATGCATGATAACACAAGACCTTTTATTATAGCAACTTTCTAACTTTATAAGAACAATATTTAAAATTTGTTCCTGTTTTTGGGGCTTTGTTCCCCATTATTTTCGCTTTGTCCAGATTTTTTGTGCCTAGAGTTTGAGAGCTATGCCGTGAGGGTTTACAAGCAGAGAAACCTGTGGAGCTTCATTCTTAGTTAAAAGGTTTTATTTTTATTTTTAACTTCTAATAAACAAAACATGACAACACACTATGAGCTACAACTTCTAATAAAGAAAGCATGGCAACACACTATGAGCTACAACTATATAACTATATTTATGGAAACCACATTTGCCTTTGCTTCATCAGGAACATTTAATAGAGTGATTTACGCTTTGATCATTGAAAATGCCTCCTTTTATGAGGCTGTCACCACACTTTATTAGTCTGTTTTGTAACGCGTGTAAAATGAGAGGCTGTGTCTGCAGTAGTGGGGCTCATAGTACTTGGAGCCTAGTATGAAAACTTTATTACAGAATATTTTCCAGTCTATCACATGTAATATGAAAGGCTCTGCCCACTTTCATAGGGTTCATTATTTCCTGAAATACAATATGAAAGGCTAATATTCTCTTGTATAACAAAAAATGTTTACAATGCCTGTTTATAAGAGCTCATTTATATAATTAATGTGACCATTCCCCATTCTAGGGGAATCATACAATGACTCTTGCTACACACACGTGAATTGTGGCCTAGCATACTGCACTGCACATGTGTAATTTCAGACTTTGTTCATATGTATCTTACTTACAGTCATGTATAATGTCATATTACGGGCCATAACAGTCCTATTTGGTATGATATGTGTGTTCCTTCTAAGACCTGTAGCATTACTGGCATATTTAGCATGATGATAAGTACATATTTTCATGCATTTAATAATGAAAATCTGGTACGCATGATTGTATCACTCCAAGCACATCAGTGCATCATGTCTGTTATGTATATTTTATCACACAGTTTACACTCCACGCACATTTCCTTCTGAAATGCTACTTCCACCCTATTCACACACTGACAGGCAAACTCCTGCACGCATTATTTTGTTAAATGTACACACTACAGTCAATATATGAAAACAATACATTTGGCCATTACATATTACAGTGGCATGCACATGCAAATCAAATACATGCCAATATGTCTGCAGGTGGCAGTATACTTGTCTTACAGTCCTCCAAAAACAAATTCATATGCATTTCTCTACACACATTCACATGTATTCTTTTTATTTGTGTACACAATTGTTTATTATGCAACATGACATGACAGACGCCGTGGTGCAGTGGTTAGACTTGTCACCTCACAGCCAGACGTTCTCCGGTTCAATTCTTGGCTGAGTGCCTTCTGTGTGGAGTTTGCATGTCCTCCACATGGTCACGTGGGTTTCTTCCAGGTGCTCTGCTTTCCTCCCACTCCCACATTCCAAAGATATGCAGTAGGTGGAGTGGACACTCTAAATTGCCTGTAGGTGTGAATGTGTGTGGAAGTGAATGGTAAGAATGAACTACCATGGCAGGGGTAGCAACCCATTGGTGTAAACCTTGGTTCAAGATGATTGTCATTGTTGAAGTGACACCATGACTCCATGTGCAAAGATGGGAAAAAGGGGTTGAGGATGCATGGATGACACATCTATGTATTGGATGTCTGATGTTTCCCATGAACAACTGTCAGATTGATTACTCTAGCTGTCAACTATAACACTGATGATATGCAAACACCAGTGGGTATATGTCACTTGTTTATCATTGTACTTTTGTCTGGTGTGTCATAGCTCAGAAAGTCTTAACCAGATGTTGCCATGTCGCCTGAGCTAGCATATATTGCCACAGCCTTCGCCTAGTAGTTCTCACCCTTGTGTCCAACTGACCACTCTGTGAATGCTCTGATAGCTAAACTTCAGATGTATAGGATTCTGCAGGTAGATAACCCCCACCTGGTGCTGACAGGCACCATGTTTAGATGTAATAATATTGTACAACATAGCACACTTGTTGACCATCTGTGCAGCTTTTTTTTTTTTTTTTTGGTCTATACAGCAGTTCACTCTTAGATGAGTTCAGATATCTGAACTGTGATTTCAGCACACCAGACAATTGCTCAATGGTGTTTCTTGTCAGTTAAAAGCATTTTCAGCAGACATGGATGGGGCTTCAAATGGTGTCATAAGCCAAGGTTCTAGTGGATAACTGCAGTCTCCTGTTTATATAAGCATATAGAACATGAGACATATTGCTTCACACAGTACCATATTATGAAACAAAACACATTACTGACGGCCAGATTTACTTACCAAGTTGTAGCTGCTCAGGAATGCCACACTGTTAAAAGGCAGACCTTAAGTCACTTTCTCTCCATGTCATAGCATCATACAAACTGCTGGGGAGTATTGTCATGAGTTTAATAATGAGATAATCTACAGCGCACTGTTCGTGATACCTGAGTGATAGTCATAACTTTCTATTAATGTACACAATACATCTACACTAGAGGATTATTTTATTGGCACATGAATAGAGTACCTTGTACCCAAGACACAAGGAATTTTGCAGATAGATAGAACCATCCCATGGTAACCTGCCTGGATGCTTCTGGGAAGTGGATGAAATCATCTACTTGGAAGCCCATAACTGCTAGGAACTGTCCTAGCATGTGATTATCAGTAGTCTGGAACAATCCTATAGCATTACTCATATGCTACTGGAATGCTCCAGTGGCCAGTATACCCAAACTCAGATGCAACTTTTTTGTTTGTACTGTGACAGGGTTGCAACACAGACTGCTTAAGTATATGTGGGGGTGCACACATCCTACACCCAGTCTGTACCAGTTATCTGTCAATTCTGTATCTATCATTTATTTCCTTGCCAGAGAAGCAGTTTAACTGGAGCCTGACATCATGCTGGCTACCTAATATGGCACATTTGTAGATTGTCCTCTATTATTGCTTTAAATATCCCTGCCTGCTGGAGTGCATTTTCTGTGAGCAGTACTTTTTTCTGGTTTACTGTGGAAGCCACAGTATTATCTCATAATAAAGCATTCATTTTCTGTAATCTGAATGTAGTAGAAATGGCCTCTACCAAGTGCTTGAATGGAAGTATTAGCATATTACTTTGTCACATTTTATAGTCATTTGGTGGACACATTGGGGGAATTTAATAAAGCCTACACATTTTTTTTCTGTGTAGTTATTGTGGAGCGCTGCTAACATGGCCATGAACAATTTTAGATTCAGTAAGTCTTGCTGAGCAGTGAGCACAAGCGCGCCAACACAAAATCTTCTGTGGCATACAAATCACCTCATAAGCAGGTGGATCTCATGCAAATGAGGCAGGTAGAGTGATCCAGCAATCAGATAGGCAGCTCTGCAGACCCCGTGTCAATGTCCATAGTGTACATGAAAAATTCCATGTACAGGAATGTAGACAGACAAAAGGGGCTGTAAAAGTGTAGGTAGATGGACAGACATGGCTTACCACATACAGATATGAGCGAAACTCTCCTCCATGTGTTTGAAAAATTAAAGGAAATAAGTTAAATAATTTTTTTTAATAATCTGAGCATGTTTATGTGAAGCGCTGCAGTGTACAAACATGCCTTATATAAAAAAAAAAAAGTAAAAAAAAATTGGAAAAACGAAAGTAATATGTGACAGAAATGTATTAAAGGACCCTGCAGGGAGTATTTGTAATTGTGCATTGGTGCTGTTGCTAATGTGGTAGGGCTTTGAAGCATGTAGTGTCTAGGCCGTGGGTACAGACTCCTATGCAAATGAGGTGAAGTTACTGAATAGAATAAAGGGGTAATTGTGTCTGCATATCCGCTGTGTGTAGGCAGAGAACTATGTTGGCGTTTACAGAGAAGGTAGCTGACTTCAGGGGATGGTGTGTCCAATAACTTCTAAGCTTGTTTCAGCTTAGCTGTGCCTGTTTGCATGGCATACTGCCATGCTGAGTGTGCCCTTTCAAGGGGGGGGGGGGTGCACCAACTTCTAAGCTTTGTTTAGCTAAGGGGAGCGTGTTTCTGTATGTTTGAGTGATGCGTCACTATGCTGAGCATGGAAATCTGGGGGAGGGGTGTGAGTACTAACTGCAAAGCTTTGTTTACCTAAATGGCATGCATTTGCATGGCGCACCACAGTGCTGAGTGTATCTAGAAGCCAGTGACATATTAATTAGTTTTGCCCCCTGTTTAACTTAAACTAGGGCCAGTAAATTATGTTAATGGTATACCAGACAGATGCAATGCATCATAGGTAGCCAATCACAGAGTCACCACCTACAGCAGAGCACTATAAAGTATGTATATACCTTACAATCTGATTCTTCCCTCATACTCTGCACCATTGGAGTAAAGAATTGGGAATTTTAACTGAAAGAATGATAGGGACTGCTGCAGGTCTGCTACATCTGTATGTGCTAGATGCTGAAGTCAATGCTCCTGCTGCGGACAACAGGCCTAGACAGAGAAGGAGCCCAGGGTAGCCTTCCAGGGGCTACATGAACTGAAGACTGAAGATTGTAGAGCACTACAGGGTGGATAGAGACATACTATAAAAATACACTGAGCTCTGCCGCCCTCAACTCAGACCCAGAGCCAACAGAGGATAACCCATCCCAGTGGAAACAAAGGTATGTGCAACCCTTAGGAAACTAGCTACAGGTACCTTTCAAAAAAAAAACTGTAGACATGATGGGGCTCTCACAGGCATCAGCATCCAGGGTACTACACCAGTCCCTGGGTGCCATGCTACCACATGCCAGTGAGCATGTTTCTTTTCCCTTGACCCATGAGGTGAGGACCAGCAATATGAAGCACTTCTACTGTGTAGCACACTACCCTGAGGTACTGGCTTCCATAGGTTACACTCATGTACACATCAAGTCACCACCCAGTGAGGACGGTAGAATCTATGTCAACCATAAGGGTTACCACTCCATCAACTGCCAGGTTGTGTGCAATTACCAGGGCATTATCATGAATTTGTGTGCTGGCAGCCCTGGCAGTTATCACCACTCCCATATCTGGCATGCATCACAGCTGTGCCAGATGTTTGCTAGGGAGGATATCCTACATGGCCATTTACTGAGGGATGCTGGATACACACTGGAACCGTGGATGATGGCACCCATCAGAAATGCACACCCACCCAACGAAGAACATCATAATGATGCACATGCACATGCACAAACTAGGAACATCATAGAGCATGTGTTTGGGCTTCTGATGTCATTGTTCCGGTGTCTTGATATATCTGGTGGAGCTCTGCAGTACACACCAGCCACATGTGCACAGATATTCACAGTATGTGCCATGCTACACAATATGATCTTGTCAAACCAACTGCAGTTGGATCAGCAAAATGAAGGGATGCACAGCCCCCACCAGTGCCTAGGTCACCACAGCCACACTCACAGGAGGACTACTCTGATGATGTCCCTGTAGGCAGACACAGGTGTGCCCCATATGCCCTGGCTTTGGCTAAGAGATAATGCATAGCACATTCACTGACAACCTTGGGCCCTAGGGACTGACACCTTACTCCTACTCACATACATATAGTACACTTGTTGATGCCAGGCAAACCACACAACCTGAACCTATATATATATTGGTTGTGTACTACTTGTATCACACAGAGTCAACTGTTGCATTTGAAAGGTAAGTCTCTAACCTATGCATTACATGTCATAATTAATACCATATGTATAGATCTGCTGCATTTTTGCAAGGAAATATATTGGGCTATTTGGACAGCTGTAACATCCACATATGACTACAGATAGTTTACCACCATATAACCAACGGACGGATGGTCGAGCCCTGATGACCGAAAGGAGTGTGGCAAATATGCACATTGTCGAACGCAACTGTATCGAATCGCAAACCCGTGGCCCCTTTGTGACCCATGTTAGCACTCATTTTGGATGTAGAGCGGTCAAAAATGTCACATTTGGTGGTTTTGCAACATTCCGACCATTCGACATGCAAAAATTTGGTTACTGGAATCAATCATTGTTGGGTTCGACTACTGTATGTTTGGTTATGCAGTGGTAAGCCCTAAAGCTATCCAGTCCAACAGTATGTGTTCCTTAATAATCACTAGGCCTCATGGTTGGAATATTCACTACATCAATCAAGGGAGATGTTAAACAGTGGGGTCACATGAGATTTGGACTACTGCCTATCCCACCATATCATGTGCTGTTGTTCCCCCACCCCCAGCACAGCAGTGTTAACATATAACCGCTTTAACAGTAAGCCAGCAATGGTATATCAGCAGACCAGGCAATCTCAGGGCTGTAACATAGTACTCTAACACACATTGTATGTCCCATGTAAAGCAGAGATAACAATGTACATATTTATGCTGTTGAATGTGTGACAAATGACTCTTCATTGTCTGGCAGTCTGTGTGACTCAGTGGATTAGGGAAGTTAGCATGGGTGATGGTATCATGGTATTGCTGGTTTAAGTCTGGAAGTATTCACATCTTTTGCAAGTGAGGAATTATTAAGTTGGTGTTTTTACATACTGTCATTCTGTGTGTGGTGTAACATTATGAACTTCGGTCACAAATTAAAGACAGCAAACAGTTGGGGAATGCTGTGGACATTTTGAGTGAATTGCAGTACTGGAGAAACAGGGACAGATGTCAGTGTCTGTAACATACCTCTCCACCTCTTAGTGCAAGAAGTCTGGACAAAGACCCAAAAAATGGGGGGACAAAGGCCCACAAAAAAGGGCATATTTTAAATACTGCTCACATAAACTTAAAACATTGTTAGAATAACATGGTTTGTTTCAACAGACATTTTTCTGAAGGATTTGAAGCCAGAAACTGAAATCTATGTTATTATTTAGTGTCTTCAGTCCTCAGTTCATTCACGTGATTTGCCAGAAAACCACAAACTTTATGAGAAACCAACCAAAATTATGAGCCAAAACTTTGGACATTCTGTAAAACTCTGGACAGCTGAGAGGTATGGTCTGTAACACACAAACTCCCAGACTGTAGTACAGGTAGATGTGGCCTGGAGTCACTTTATAAGTAGTGACAGTCCCACTGGGCATGCCCAATACTTTATTTAAAATGAGCGCAATTCTGTTGCCCTGTCATTAGAATGACCTGTTATGTATAGATATGTCTATACATACAGAGCTATACATATACATACCCATCTGTCACTATCTCTCACATACACAGCATATCTATCGCTATGTAGTGCCAAATAGATATCTACCGATATATATCACAATGATACATAGGCTCTCCCCATATATCTACATAACGCATATACCTATCATACACACTCACAGCTACATTTATATATACATCCCTGTTAATTACATAAATATGTGTGCAGATGTCTGTATGGTCCTACATACCCAAATAATGGTGAGTAAATCTGCACTATCACATCCATACTGTTGCTCAAAGGATCCAAACTAAGGGTGCAATAGTACATAATTAACGTACCTACAGATCCTTTTGCCTGCTGGATGTCACCACGTACAGAGATGCAGGTGTGCAGGTGGTGTCATGTACAATGTTGTCAATGCCCACATGGACATGGCACATTATTCATGCCCACAGGTTTGCCTATCTAACTGCAAGCAGCCACATCGGCCATACTGGTAACTGTATTCACATAACTAGGATAATAACAATTATCCCACTGCTAGGAAACTAGATGGAGATACAGTATGAAGCAATATCACTCTGCAGGCCACAGATGCTGTTTAACAAAAGCCTAGTTTGTGCAACGCATAAGTAATGTGTCTGCAATCACATACACAACAGACTCAAACTGTGGTGCATGTAGTAAGTACAATGATCTGTGGTGAATAAGACATAGATAGGAAAGGGTTCTGATGTCACTCCAGGCTACTTGGTGCGCATCTGTGTGTGTGTATGCAGGTGCTAGTTTACCCCTTGCAGAACAACTGCCATACCCTCATGGGCTATCCACCTGCAATGATTATGCACTTTTTGGCCCTGTAACGTTCTGCTGGCTTCCAAACTGCCGTCTTCTACAATACCTGATGATGTCATCCACCTTAAGACTACCAGCTGAGAGTGAATATCAGAGTTAAGCCATGGCATGTGCAATAGATACTGTGATCTACAGTGTGTAAGACTAGATAGGTAGGGATTCTACTCTCACTCCAGTCTACTTGGTGAATGTGTATGTCCAGGTAGCATAAATATGCTCAACTTGGTAACTTAAAAATAAGTAGGGTTTTGCAGTATTTAATTTGTAGCATGTGATGTGGCCCGCCCAAAGGACTGACCACAACAAGGCCTGCTGATGTCATCAAGTATATGTCCTGAATTGATAGTGCTAGCATACATGAGGTGTGTTGTGGGTATCATGTACTGTGATCTGTAGTGTGTACCATTACATAGGTAAGTGTTCTCATCTACATACAGCCAACTTGCACTATGTGTTTGCCTTGGCATGTCCTGTACTCAGTGATTGAAAGTGGTGCTAGCCTCAATATAAACATGTTTGTGTGTGAGCCTGTAAAAACAGTTTTACGTCATGTTATGGAACATTAGGACGTTTGAACTTCACTGGCATAATGGCCATACAGCCCATACAATCATAGACATCTTTATACCCATAGTTACAGAATCAGTACATACTGCTCCAGTCCAAGAGGGACACAGGCAGATACCCTGTGTTGGGATGACAGTTGCCCAACCAATCATTCAGGTGGCATGTGCTGAAGTGCATTGAAGGGCTTTGTGTGCCATTAGGCAGGGTTCTGTTTCAAGGGTGTGTTTAAGTCTGCTAGACAAATCTCCTACAAGCATGTAGTACTAATGTCACATACAAGGTTAATGTCCTTATAGTGAGTTATCCATCTACTATGCCTCCTACAGATCGACAGCATATGCTGTCAATCAGGGTCACACATTGCCCCATATGCAAGGTGCAGATCACCTCTGAGTATTCTATATGCCACAGGTGACAATGACACTCATTGCAGTTGATCCCCATTGAACACAATACGGAAGATATGAAGTGTCCTTGTGTGGGACCGTACTGTTGTGTGCAATTGTCAGTACTGCTTGGAAAGGTAAATCACCAAATGGCCGTTGCACTCAGATATTGGTATGCTAAGGGAAGAGTACTTAGAGGTTACGAGTATGTCACTTACAGGTGACTCTGGCCTCAGCTATGTCATATGAATACTGCCATACCACTGTAGAGACATGGTGATTTAAGACACATTAATGCAAACCAGTGTGGCCAGGTCTGTGTGCTCAGTTCATTCACCCCTGAGTATGTGCATCACATGTTGCGACTGATGTGCTACTTACCAAGTACATAGGTCTAACTGATGAAACTGATAATACGTATATAATTGCATGGAGTTTATGGCCATTTGTATGTCAAGAGGCATGTGTTTGCAATACCCTCTTGCAGGATAGTGACATACCACAGAGACTCTATGAGTGCTCACAATTTGCAGGCATCAGCCAACACTGTTAGGCACACTCAGTCAGTAGTCACATGTATTGTGGTTGAATGGATTCCAAGCACTAGAGGATGCAGGACTGTTCCCTGTTGAGCACTGCTGCTTACAGATCAGCTACTAGAGGCAGATGTCCCCATGTTGTGTATATGTGCCAGCAATGGATCACTTAGTGACCCTTACAATGATAGTATCATGGATGTCTAAGTTGGTGCTTTGTAAATGTTGCCTGAGTGGGGAATATAATCTGATGGCTTGGATCAGTCTAGGGGGTTGTATGCCCTGATGAACCCTCACCCAGGTCCATGGTGACTGCCTCGGAAATATCCACCACATGTAGCAGTCATGCTCCCCGACACACATCCAAACTGTGTACAGTCAACAGTGTGTTGAACACATATGTGTGCTGATCAGCTCCATGGTGATCACTGCTACAGGCATACATATATGGATACTCAGACCAAGGGGTATATAGTTATAGTGGTCAGTGGATGCACCACCTCTGGGCAAGGGTATAACAGTTGCCGCTGTCCACTCAGTGGGTGTGCAGCCAGTAGTGTCAGTATGATTGCAAGGATTTCCCAATGATGTTATTTATCCTTGCTAGATCACATGTGGGATGCAGCTTGGAATGTTAGCATGTGCAATAGATGCTGTGTATATTCCAATGAGAGGCCAGTTGCAAACTGCTCTGAAAATATGGAAGTTATGGGACAGGTTGTTGGAATATCATGTGTCACATGTGGTGGGGACAAGGGAGTGTAGTTGATGCAGACAGAGTGGGTGTACAGGTTAGGTATGAGTACAGACCCATCATATGTGGCATTCTGACATATGAGGTCACCAACAATTTGGGCCTGTCCTTTAAGGTCATGCATGTAACTGTGTATTGTGGTTCTGCTTTGTGTGGGTGGCTGCTTTTGTCACTTGCCATGTCTAGACAACATCACAATACTATGTGCTACTTTTAGCCGAGGAGGTAGTTCCTTCATTTTAGTGGGGCACCCTCACCCCAACTGTAACTCAGCACTGTCTGTGTGTTATTGTACAGCCTGCTAATGGCAGTTGTCCAACAGTCAGGTTTGCTGAACCATGATGAGACTGTGTCCCTCCTGCCACATACAGCTGAGTTCCTGTAGTTGTAATGCTGCTGACATGTTGCATGGGTGTAGAGCTCTGCATACTTGCCTCTTCCATCCAAACGGAGAGGTGCAGTCACGCTATGTCAACCATTCCACAGGAGGTAATAAATGGTTCTCTTGACATATATGTCTGTATTGTCTGCATGGGGGGTATGCAATGGTAGCTCTAAGGAGACTAATCTGTGGCCAGATCACACCAAGTAGGGCCTCATATTGGAGGGCTGTACTGGTATCCCATAGTGGTAAACACATGATGCACTATGTTGATTCCCTTATGGAGCACTACTGCAGGGCATTGTAGGTAAGGACCTGGACCATCCGTTGGGCAAGTGGGCTGCAGCATGACTAAACAACATAGTGTGTACATATTACACTTCCTTAATGTGCTTGTCTGTGCTCTTTACAGACACCTTGTATGACTCTTCTTGTAACACACTGGAAGTAACTCCAAATCTTGCTTGCAAATAGGACAACTAGCATGTATTGCCAAGTGGTGTCCCCAGATCTCCGAGTCATGTCACCTGAAATGCCATGATAGGAGTAGAATGGATATGAGCACTGATACTGTTGTATATGTACTGACACTAGACCAAACACTGTTACAGATCATGGCTACCAACTGTAACCGCCGGAGCCCATTGACTGTTACACTACATAATGGATATCGGACATATGTCTTACTCCACCAACCATGGCCTGATAAGGTGTATGATAATATTAAGCCAGCCATCCTTGCTTGAAACTGTGTATGTCATGTACAGAGTGTTATTGCAGCTGGTGGATAGAAAAGTGTCTGACAGTCATACTCTTGGAAGATAGCATCAGGAGACCTATGCCGCAATGATGCCAGTCACCAGTGGAGTTCACCATCCTTCATTATTGGCGTACCCCATCTACCTATTTCCTCTCCATAGTAATAACCACTGTCAGTGATCTCTGACTGAGAACATTAGTAGGTGATTGCATATTGTGACCTGTCACAGAATCCCACACAGAACCAACAGTTATCCAGGATGGCCTAAGACACAGTCAGTTGTTGTCTGAGCCACTGACAAAGACTAACTGCCAATGACTGCACAATACTATTCTGTGGGAAATCATCCACCACTGCAAAATATTGTAGTGCCTGCACACTGCACACAGTTGACCCATTACACATGGAGTTATGGACACAGAGATTAATGTAGCCTGTGACTCTTACTAGTCAGTAAGGTGTAGGGATGCATTCACTGTTGTACAACTTATACTGATAGGTTTAGGATCTACATCCCAGGCTGTCACTGCTATACTGAATGTGGCAGTCATCACACCTATCATTGTGTGCAATGGCACCCTTGCTATGTCACTACATAGGCATATCATACACCTGTGGCAACCACACAGGGTCGATGATACAACAACACATAGTGTAGATAACCTGTCCTATGGAGTCTGTGTCACAACTGTACATGTGTATTCTCTCTCTCCTAAATGCTTTGGAGAGGATGCATATGGCTCCATACAGGGAGGTGTCAGATCCCACTGTGTACTACAGATTACAACATGGGATGCAGAACACACCAATCATAACTGCTGTTGGGTAACTGTCTCTACTGGACACAGGATATTTGTAGATGCGTCATCGCCATCAGGACAGTTTTTAGATCTGTGTGTTCCCAAAACCCTGGTGACACATATCAGACTTGTTCACAGATTAGGGATGCATGAGTATGCTGAATATCACCATTGTCCTTGTTAGCCTGTTATACACATATGATCCTATGGAGCCATGCAGTTATAGTGCTCTACCCTGATGAAGACATATTTGTGCTGTGCTGACATACCATCCTGTGCTGCTTTATTGCCACTGTGTATCCATAGGTTATCCCAACAGAGTTCTGAAACAGAAACATAAACAGGTCCATGACACATCTGTCATTGTGAAACTATACAGCGATTTCAACATCATACAACATAAGGTACACAAAAGTATGTGGCGTTATCATGACATATGCCAGCATACAGTATCTGTCATTAACCTCTACATGTGCCATGGCAAAACAGCACTGAATTACACAACTACATGTTAACTAATATAGTCACCTTGTGCATCAGGCACATAGCTTAATTTCCCTTCATTGATGATAGGGATGTAGCACATGTATCATCACTTTCACAGGGTGTTGTGTAGGGGTGCATTAAGGCCTAGGCTGACCCAAAAGTTTGGCAGCATGTATGTGAGTCAGGAAGGGAAGCAGGTAAGATGGAACATGAAACGGTGCCCTGTGTGTCTGTAAGTGACCTGCATTTGACAGTGGTGTGTGAGTTTGTGTGTGTGTATACAGTCAAGCTCAGTGCTAGCCCTACATGTGTGTGTGTTGGACAGCTTTGAACCATACATGGTAGAGCTGACAGTTCACTGTCTCCAGCCCTGAACATGGGAACTGGTTCTGCCAGGAGTTGCACTGACACCTCAATGTCCAAGGTCAGAAGCAGTGCTAGCACCTGATTGTGACTGCTGTCTGCTGAGACCATGCACTCCACAGGAATGCCTAGGACCATGAGATCATGGCCTGCCACATCATGGTGTAGACAGCACACTCTCCTCTGTAGCACTGCATGTACTGCCACGAAAGGAGCATGATTGTGCATGGTCAAGTGGACTCTCAACAGATGGTGGTTGCTGAAATGCAGTACATGAATACCTGGACTACTGTGTATGATGCTCAACTCCAACCACACGTTCCAGCACAGACAATGTGAGGTCCAAGACAGACACTGTCTCAAACCCACCTTCTGTCCACTGCATCAGTCAACCAATCCAGGGTGTCACCAATGCAGTGTAGGCAATCACAGATGTCAGACTGTGCTGCATCCATATTCCTAAGCATATGTCTGGTGTTCTGTTCAGAACATGCCTGTGCCTCCATGATGGCCTGAAACACGCGCTGAGTGACCCATGATGTGACACTTGTAACAGGTGGTGGATGTACAGCAGGCATCCTATAACCACCCTTGTCAATCCACCTGTGTGGGACCTCACCAACTCTCTGGCTATGACCATTGTCTGCACTCACTGGCACCATAGTTGCCACACTTTCCTGTTCAATGTCTTCACCCTCTGACTGTCCAATATTTGTGTCCCCCGGGGACTGGGCATGCGTCGGCATACTGACTGTGCATGGTGACAATGGAGGCAGAAGAGGGATGTCTACCTCTGGGACACATTCAGCCCCAAACACGCTCACCTTTACCTCACTGTGGCCACCATCATCATCAGTGTCTGAAGAGACACTGACATCAGGTTGTGTAGGGGACAGACACCAACCAAACTCCTCGGTCACCTGTAATAAGAAAGAAAAAAGCAGTACATGAATACCTGGACTATTGTGTATGAAAAATCCACCAATACTCATAATAACAAAGACCTTTATAACAATCACTTCAAGTAAATCAAGTAAAACTTGATCAGTAAAATTTACCTTTTAATTAATCAATATGAAACTATATTTGATAAAACAACAGATAAAACCCAGTACCCCTATCTTAACAAATATATTGAAATACACATTTCACTGCCTAATTTATTTTCCTTTTAACCTTTTGTTTTTTTAAAGGCATTTTAGAGTAATTGCCTCATTTAAATCAAGAGGCGTATCTACTCTTTTAACTGTCACTGCCAATGTGTTTCATTTTGTTCAACTATACTTCTGTGATTACCCCCTCTAAGATGCTTAAGTACCTGCACCAGACTGTGAAATAAATATATTCTACTCCATTTACACATGAAAGCATGTTTAAATAGGACATTATTCTGGCCCTTAACTTTAATAGAATATAAATGTTCCTTAACAAATCAGTGTCATGCTTACCAGTAGCAGGATCATGGCCTTGGCTAATACCTGACAGACCGGTGTAAAGTTGAGGGTGAGGTAGTGTCAGTACCAGCACATGTTGCAACACACTGACTGATACAGTATTACAATGCTGAGAACAGTAAGCCTACCTGCATGCTCCTCTTCTGTGGAAACTTTGGCACCCACCTCCACAATGTATGGTGTGATGTATGCCTGGGAGGTCATTTGTACCTAGGTTCACCAGGAATTCCTCAGTGGTCGAGAGTGGTTGTTCTGCTTCAGGTCCTCCACTGATGTCAGCATGATCCCTGGCTACATCTGCCCTTCGTCATGCAGCATTGATCGTGTCCATTGTACAGTGTTGAACCTGCTCATTTGTCCTGCCCTGCTGGTCCATACCATTCACATCACAGACAAGGTCTGCTCACAATGCAGTCCACTGTTCCCTGTTTTGCCTCCCCCTGGACAGTAGGATGCCATGATGTTGCCTTAGTCCTTCGAGAATAATTTCATTTTCCGCATCAGAGAAGGGTGCATGGCATCTAGGGTACATGATTCCTGAAAGACAACAAAAGGGAACATATTACAGGATCACAAACATGGAAGGAGACTATGTAGAGATACAGCAAGGATAAAATGGCTGGCACTATCCACTGCTTGGTCACACAGGTCATACTCTGCAGTGTGCAAACATACTAAGTGTGTGGATATAACTGAAATAGTAGCAATAATCAGGTATTGATGTGTGTGCCATGACAGATACTGCTTTATGATCATACACCCAACACTCCAGTCTACTGTGGTGTGTCCCCTATGGGCAACCCCATGATAATATGTCATAAGAACAGTGCCACACAAATGGATGTGTGCTATTACAACCACTATAAAGGGACAGAACAGTGAGACCAGTGTGCCATAATGACAAATGCACCCTTGATATATTGTATATCCTGTGTAGGTGTAAGAAATCAGGAGATCAATGCCATGTCATTATCACAGGTCTAAGATAGGCATAATGCTGTAATCCCTATTCCCCATAAGTCTATTCACCCATCTGCATCCTGTTGTACAGAAAATCGGTTACATACCTGATAGAGTGCAACACTCCTCTGTTGATATGTGGTGATAGTAAACCCGTGCTCTGTGTGAGGAACTTCTCATACAGAATGGATACTCATAGCCAGCCGCTTGCCTTTTAAACATGGTTCTTATCAGCAGGCAATTGCCGCTAAACCAATCTGTAGGTCTGAGAATACAACTGAGCCCAATGACATGCAACCACTGTATAATATATAAGGCCTTCATGTAGATTAGGGCTCCTTTCTGATATGTTGCACTGGACATTACTCGGGTGAGAAGACTAAATCATTGCAGAGGGTAGGTCTGTAGCATAAACTTGTACATAGAGATATATGTGCTACTGGCTGCAGCTACTGCTGCAGGTGAAAGACATAGGCAGAGAGTGTGAACACTTTGTAGGAGAACCTTGTTGTAGAGGCACAGCCATTGTGAGGCTACCCTTTCTACTCCAATTAAGGCATGTGTTTAAGGTAAGTATGTTAGTTAACATTATCACTAACAGAGTACTAGGCAACATGTTTGGTGTCCTTGCGTAAGATGGGGTATAAATATAAGAATATGTCCACCATTTGGGCAAGTTCCAGGCCATGTGTTACATTCTGGTAGTAATTTGCAGCCTGTATGAAGGCAGGCCTTGTTACAAGTAGAAATATCCAATGTGTATGTTAGCTGTGCAACTATGATAATCTGCACTGTGATTTTGGATGGATTGTGTGCCACACTCTGATATTAATGGCCCTCATTTGCAGTACCTGTGTTGACATTCTCTGTAAATTCATATTAATGCATGACATGACACTTTATGCACATATATTTTTGCTATATGGACATGTGAAATGTGTTGCCACTTGCAGGCCTGTGACTTCCATCAGTGAAAAGCAGACATGTAATTTGAAATGCATTGTGTGGATAAAGAGCGTATGACTCAGTCATTAATTGCTGCCTTCACAATACTGTACATTCACTTCTACACACCACTGGATTTGAACCAAGGACTGTGTGCGTGTCAAAATCTACTGCTTGTAATGATTAAGAGACTGAGCTACTGAGTCACTGGTACAGCAGGTGTATTTGCAAGACATATGTGCACACATACAGACTGAAACATACATTTTCAACATCCATCAGTATGTGCATGGCTTTATATGGTTATATGTGTGCACCAGGGCCGCAGCTGAATATGCCATTAATGCCTTAGCAGGTGTCTTTCTATATGTTGCTGCTAAAGGGCACATTTACCTGCTGTCACAGGCCTCACTTATATCCATTATTATGTCTTTGGCTTTCTAGTGGTGTACTACTGCACCCGATCTCAAAGTGCATTCCTATTTTTCCATTACATTTTAATCATGTTTGCGTGGCATGGCATGGCATGGTGCACATCTCCACTGATACACACTTAATAACTGTACCTAGCAAGTACTATGTTTTGTTTAAATCACCTGTTTTAATTAAGAGTTGTGTGGTGTGGCAGGTTAATGCAGTCATCTGCAGGTGTGATTGTCTTGGGTTCGAAATATGGGACAGATGTTTATTTTGTAAGTGTGTATTACAAGTTTTAAAACACATATATTCAATATAGCTCTATTTAGAAGAGTTTAGCAAAGCTGCATGACTCTACATGTTTTGCAGCAATGCACTAAAAATTATAAAGAAAAGAATCATAGGGAGCTAGGAAAGTGGTGAAATGGGTTGCAAGCAAGGGGAAAAACATAGTGAAAGACAGGCAGGGATGTGCAGGAAGGATGTAGGAAAGAACCATAGCTATCCATTGTTTGTACAGCAACAACTATGCACTTTGAAAGAATTTGCACGACATTGAACTCTCAACCCCAGAGAGAGGGGTGAGGACAATATAACTGTGTAGTCAAGCCAATGGGACCAAATTACATGTGCAAAAGGGAGAGCTATGTATGGGACAATATTTTTTGGGACAGGTGGCATTTGAGAGTGAAATGTTGGGGAAGAGACATAGGTACATGTGGGGGAGGTACGTTGGGTAGGTGAGGATGCATTTGCAGACAGACAAGACAGCAGACAGGAGTGGTGTGTGACACATGAGGGGGATGCACACCTTGATTAGGGAGGATGTTGTGGAATCCAAGTTCCATGTGCCTCCAGATGACAGCAGTGTGACTCACATCCCCACCCATGGGACTGTTGACGCTGCTGTTTCACTGCCCTAGGGGAGGCAGTGCTGGAGGCTGGGCACTGGGGTGAGACTACCCCACCAGGTCATCCATCATGCCCTCAATCTGGCACAGGTGGAAGTCAAACCCACAGTAAATTATCCTGTGCACCAAGACTGGCAGCTCATCCCTAGTGACAACACCCTCTCCACCACTGCTCCCAGAGTGGGTCCTGGCTCCATTCCATGGGGTGGTACTACCCAACACTGGAGGTAGTGCAAGGGGCAGCAGAGGGGGCATCACCGGTCAGGGTCCCAGACATGCTGGGACCTGGTAACACGGTCGGTTCAGGCAAGGTAGGTGAATCAGTCGGAACTGGCCTACCTTGACATACATGTGGTAAATGAGGTATTCCAGTAAGTTAAGATTAGTAATAACCAAACCATTGTTAGAATTAACAGACTGGAACATCATTTTAATTAATCCAAATACATATTAAAGTATATTATGTGTAACACAACAGTAAATAACATACCATAACAATCAGTATGGTAACAGCATGCCAGTAAGAAGTAAACCATAAGGCCAACATAAGAGTTAGTTTAACAAAACATGTGAATATTAAATCATAATAATAAATAACAATAATAAATAAATGAAGATAAGCAGATGGAGAAAAAGGCAGAGAGAACCAATCCATTACTGACAATGCAGACTATGTCCCTGAAAATATTTATAATAAATACTCTACAGGTGTGTAGTGTGAGTTTTGAGTACAGTGACTACAATTGTCCTATAGCTGATGTTGCACATGCATACCTCTCAAACTGTTAGCATGGGTCAGTATGGGCCAAACAATAACAAATGCAGGTACACTGCTACGCGGAAGAATTTTACATCATGTGGACTTTTATAACTTCCAAGGTGTTCTGTAAGTGGATTTGGTAATACATTGCATTCCAGGTAATGATTTTTCTGGTAATAATGTGACAGATAGATTAGGCAGTTTTAATTACATTATGTGAAATTGTTACATTTGAGAGGCATGTTTGCGTACAGTACATAAATTAGACATCCATCATGCCTTACTTGCCAGGCATGAGAATATATCCCAATAGCTGTGACTGTTGGGGACATCTGCAAACAATTTAATATTGACTGCAGCAGCTTAGCACATATATGCAAGGAATACATACATTCTGGGAATATGTAGACAGATGTATTTAGGAATCAACAATGCTGCATAACACTTTATTGGTATTACTGATAACTGTCTGTGAAATGTTAGCACAATCATATCTGCTCATAACATGGGCTACCTCAACCATATACCTTTTGTTCCTGGAGTGAGAGAAAATGACAGCATTATGTGACTGAATTTGTTTTGCATTCTAGAACTTTGACAGTGCTATACTTGACTGCAGTGACAGTAAAACACACTTGTATGGCATACAGTCATATTGCATTTATTAAAACACATTTCTGTAGGAATCAACAATGCTGCTTAACACTTTATTGGTATTTCTGATAAATGATTGTGAAGTCCACACAACATCTGCCCACAGAGTGGGATACCTTCACCCATATACATTTATTACCTGAAGTAGGAGGAACAGAGAGCATTAAATGACCGATATTGGCCTGGAGACAACCTTGGACCATACTATGAGTTAAACAATACAGTTTGCAGGCTATTGGTTTAGCATTCTACAGCTATTACACTTGGCTGCAGCAACCTTACCACAGACAAGCAATGCATGCAGCTCTACTGCAATGGTTATGATAACACAATCCTGCTGTACACCATTTTGCTTACTGTTATTGATATTTTATATTGTTTATTGCAATACAGTTGTTATTGTTCATTTATTGTACTACAGCACTAATTATTTATTGCACTACAATTCTACATTTTTTATTGTGTATACTTTATTGCAGTAAATGCTTTACTCTTTCTTGCTTATATTACAGTTAACATAATAAATCCATACATACCACACTCATGGCACAACCTGTCCAGGCACCCGGCAAGGGACTTGACATTGTGAGCCCTTTCAGATGCAGCTGTTGGGAGAGAAGCACACCATTATGCATACCAGTTTTGCAGACATTCAGCTTGCAGATTGGTAAAACAGAGGAAAACATATTTATGTATTTGTGGGGCGTTCCCATTTCTAGCTTTTGGACCAAGGGGTCCAAGGTTCCCCTCTTTCTCCTCTTCAGATCAACATAATGGTGACAACACTCCTCACCTGTATGAGGGATACCAGTAACAGCGGTGAGCTCCCTGGCCAACCGGTCCTAGGCCTCCACCTTACACTCTGAGCCCTGGAAAATACCCTGCAGCAGCCTGGGTTCATGAGTTTTTACCAGGAGCCCAACAAATTGCCTGGACTCCTGAACATCCCATCTCTGTGCCTGAAAGTGTGCACCTTCACCAGCACTGCCTGCCATATCACCAGTTGATCAGACTCTAAAGACTGTTCCAGAATTCCTGCCTATTGCTCCTAATATAGGTTTATTTACTGCCCTTACATGTCACTGAGAAACAGTCAAAAAGTGCTGCGTTGCTTAGCATCTCGCAAACTAGCTAATCGCAGCTAATCAGTGCAAAAACTAGCACAACTGAGATTTTAGCAAAGCTTAGCAGCATGCAAACAAAAGTAGCCATTAGCATATTTAAGCAGTGTTCAGCATAGTGCAGTAGTGCTATATTTCACAAATTTGTTTTTAAAACTAAACATATATAATAAATTGGATTACAGACATCTTATCACTGCTATGGACTTAAACTCAGGACCTACTAAGCATTAGGCTGTATCTCTACCTATTTAGCTAAGTGGATATTATGAAAGCAAGTATACCTTCACATATACTACTGAGCTACTTGTTAACATTGTTAACCAATGCAGGGTGCCATGCAAATGCACTTAAATCGACCCAGACATAAATAATTAATTACATCCAGTTTCTATTTTTAGATGTCTAGCACATGTTGGCTATGTATGTATAAGTGTGACTCAGCTATGCGGTGCTCCACACCACACAGCACAAACAGCAATTAAAAAAAATAAAAAAAAATATAAAATAAGAACAATACATAATTATGATAATTAATGACATCTGGTTTCTATTTTTAGATGTCCGGCAGGTGTCATCTGTCTATATGTGAGCATGGCTTGGCATTGCTGCGCTCAGCGATGTGCAAATATACAAAAACAAAAAAAATGAAAATAAAATATTAGACATTTGACCCAATTCACAGCATCTCAACAGTAGCAGGAAGCAGGACCAGGAGGCCTCACCCTGTACGCATTCACAACTATGGGTAGCCTCTATACTTCTCCCTACACTGATTCAATATCCCTGTTCCTATGCTCTCCCTCAGTAGTGCGCCATCATTAATATGCATGGCGCACTCCTGAGGGGGGTGCAGTGGCTGTGTACACTGATAAATTCCATGTAGGCTCTACCTGGTGCCTACACAGATTTTATTAAATCCTGAGGCTTCTGTTTTGGAATTTGGCAAGTGTGCACAGAGACTGCAATGACCCTTCTGAGGAATACATTAGCATTTGAACTTGTGTTTTGGTAAGATTTAGAGTTCCATCCAAGTTTAGTTTACCAAAGTCTTCCTTCGGTGCACTGCACTCTGTTCAACTCCGTTTAGGAATCCGGCCAATTGTAGATATCATCCAAGTGCAAAAAACTTATCTGGATGTTATTAACTTTGATGACTCTATGTTGGGACTGCTGTTATGGCTGTTTGCCGTTTTAAAAAACCTAAGCCATGATATGCTGAACCAAACTACCACCGCTAGCAACTATCTTCTATTGTGAACATCAAATATTTTTGAAAAGACTATCACCAGATATTTGGTTTGATGCATCTCAAGAAGCATAAACTTGTACAGGTGGTGAACTTATAAGTAACAATGACTTAGGAGACAAATGTATACTTCATAATAATGTCACATTATGAACAAATGGGACATTGATTTAGACAATCACTAGAACAATTCAACAACTACTGATCTAAAAAGTATTTAAGACATAAAATAATCATTTTCCTATTTGATACAGTTTTCTAATTTTGGCAATTAGAGCATATACATGAAGATCTTATGTGAAAACAGTTGCATTATGCTTTCTTATTAGGATTTTATTTACTGAAGGATAACTTACACAGCCATATCACATGGTTCTAAACTAAGCCCGTTTACCATATGTCATATCTTGAAAAGATATGACAGAGTCTAAGAACAGTTTGCACTCAGAAAACAGCATTAGGTTTGTTACTGGTCCTTAAATATACATTGAACCAATTTTCAAATGCTATTTGTAGACAGAGCAGCACACTAATGGAAGACTTCAGCACACGAGCTGTGGATGCGATTTCAGAAGATGCACTGCAATCAGTCCAAGTACTTAAAAACTGAGCATAGGATAATTATGGATTCTGCACATATCTGTCAGATCCCAAAACACACCCAATGCAACTTAAATGCAACAAAAGTCCGACTCTGTTTACAGAATCCTCAGCTCATGTCATACCACAACTCAAGGAATGGAAGTTATTACAAGGGAATCCTATGGAACCCATAATAATACTGACAACCCAAAAAAAATGTTACCTGCAGTGAATGAACTACAACAGACTGTGGTGATGCAAGCTGTGGAGGAGGTTATGACTGTAGACACCTAGGCTGAGAGCCAGGCTGCAACTAAGCCAACTGTCAGATCAACAGATCATTAACAGACAGACAGCTGGTGCAGGCTGTGTGCAACATGTTTGCCCCACACATGTCTGTATGGGCATTGTGAGAAAACCCCATCACTTGTGAAAAAAAGTGTGTCTCAGACAAGGTATACTAGCATCCGGGACATTCCAAAGACAACATGAGGGATGCTGTAGGAGTACCACAGAAAGCTGTCATTCACATCCTGTTAAAATTCCTGGCAGCAATGTGCAACACGGTGGATGTGTACATACACTTTCCATCTACCGCATGGAGTGAAGAACTATTATGCACCAGTTGTGCAACCTCGCAAACTTCCCACATGTATTTGTTGCACTCACATCCCTATTAATACCCCAGTTTATCCAGAAGCAGACAAATAATCACCAGAAAGGGGTTGCCATCCCTGAACTGCCAGTTTGTGTGTGCAGCAGATGCCAGCATAACAAACAACATTTTACTGCTATATGGAGGGAAAATGTTCTGAGGGATGCATTCCAGCAAGGTGAAATACATGAGGGACTACTAGTAGGTAAGTACAGGAACACATCTAGGATGTAAGCTAACAACATCCCTGTCAGCATTATCCATGATGACAACATAAGTATTCACTGCCCACTGAAAGTGATTGTGATTATCCACTCAAGTCATAGCTAATGACCCCATACAGAGAACCATCAAACCCTGCAGAGGAGGTCTACAACAGAGTGCATACAATAACACAAAATATTACTGAGTGTGTGTTTGCTGCACTAGAAACTAGGTTCACATATCTGGACACATCTGGGGATGCACCGCATTATACACTTGAGAAAGCGGCACAGATTATAACTGTGTGCACCATGCTATACAATATGGTAAAAACAGCACGTCAGTCTTTCAGCTGTAGGTCTGGGTGATTTTCCATTAGAATCACAGATGTCTGAAGATGACATTCCACAGCTACAAGATGAGGAGCAGGAAGACACAGGGGGTAGAAGACACAGGTGTGGGTGATGGAGGGTGTGACCACAAGTCCAGGCCCAAGTAACACGTCAGTATCTGACACACAGCTTTGAGTCATGACAAGCCATACATACAAAAGTGCATATGATAATCACTGATGTTTAGGTGTTGCGTCACCACAGCAGCACAGATTGCATCTAATGTCAATTACCCAGTAGATGTACATACTGAGCATCAGACATAACATCATAATTATAACATGTAACAGTATGAACGTATACAAATCTGTCCCAACATGGATCATCAACTCAGGTCACAAGTGACACAGGTATGCATACAGACTCATAGTGATGTATGTGTCTGTGTGTAATTGCAGACAACAAGGGAGCACATATATTTGAAATTCATTCCTATCTGTCCACTATCAAAAGATGCAAACAGAAAACCAACTCAGGACATAATGCAGAATTGTTGCCAATATCACAAGCAATGTATATCAATATAAAGCAAGGATAAAATGTAATGTACTAAATGGAATCACCTATGGTTAGTAAAACTGTCAGACTCCCATGGCATCAGACTTCACAGCAAGCACAGACAGATGATATTGTCAGTGGTCTACACAGTAATCATTATAACCATGGGATGAGACTGACACTACCGGACAGAGTGGGTCAACTGTGTTACTTTAACACTGTCTAGGGTATCCACACTGACAGCGCACACTGTGGTCAGTCTGGTCTTACCATGTATGGAAACACTTGGCCCAGGTTCCTACACAGAGGAGGCTGATGGGGTGGGTCTATATCACATAGTCGAAGTGTCACAACTTCGATTATGTAAATATCGAACCCAAAAGTTTGAAAACTGAAAACTCCGAACACTCAGAACAGTGATTGTTTTCCCAGGGAAAAAAAATGCTGTTCCAGTATAAAACACGGAAACACACGAACACTACATACTGTTTCTAATGTGGGGAGCTTTGCCCTCCACACCCCCCAATGTGGAGGGCTGTGCCCCTTACACCCCCCCTACTTAAATATACCAACTCCGAGATCGCACCACAGGGAAGGAAATAGCAAAGCCGTGGAAACGGCCCACCAAATTCTTTCCCTGGGAAAGAATTTGATGTTCCGCGGCTTCGTTATTTTTAGACTTTGAACTTCCCAGTTCGAAGTTTAGGCGTTCGGACATTTGTGATGATATGCACCCGATGGGGTGATGCCAGCATGTGGAGATACACTGTGGGAAGGAGCACAAGTGCAAGTTCACTGTCTGGTCATGATTGCCAGGCCCACATAAGATGGACATGAAGCTGAAGTAAGTGTGTGCACATTGCAGCATAAACATCGATGCCTGAGAGACAAAATTTGGTCTGCTGAGAAGGGGCCTGTCTCTCCCATGGGGCAATCAGCTAAGCACAATAAGGGTGTGCAGGACCCTTCTTGTACTATAGCACTGCTGTAGTACTGTTGAGAATATAATTAACTGTACCACAGATAATGTGTTCAGTCTGTGCAGTCAATGACAGTATGACCTCACTGTGTCTGCACTCCTGTCCTTCATGCAGTACACCTAGATGGTGTGCAACATGATCCATTGCATAGGTAAGTGCATGGATGTCAGATGTATGATGTCAATGGGAGCATTTGTTTGCTTGTAGGAGTTGGCAGACACCCTCTGACACATCCCCATGTACACCAGCTACACACTTATGTCTACTGTGACAGTCAATATCAATGTGTTGTGGGGAACTGTCATCATCACCAGCAGACTCAACATGGGGCTGTGGTATGCAGGCCTCATCCTGTCTACCATCTGATGTTGTTTCATTAGAATGGCTAGATAAATTTTCCTCCACATCTAAAGCTACACCTGCATACACGACAGTAACAATCTGGACCAGAATGTATCACCAATCAGTGAGTGTCCTGTGTGCAGGAGCCATGCTACCATACTGAGACCCATCTGATCCCACATTGGGATCAATGGATGGCCTAATGGAGGATAAATACAGTTGAGGTTCTAAAAGAAGAGATAGATGACACAGGTAAGTGGAGTGTGCTTATTTAACATGCTGTATATAATTAATGAAATATAACAGATACATCTCACTTCAATGTTTCAGAAAATAATGACTTACCAGGAGGTCTTGTCTGTGTATGGGCCACAGAATCTGTATAACATGGAGTTGATAATTATGCTATATATCTAACATACATGACATATGTGAAGAATACAAGCATAACACTCACACCTGTTAGGTCCTTGTGGGAGGACGCCACTGGAGGACAGGGATGAAATGCAACTGTGGAAGGGAACAAAATCATAAACATAGCATTCTTAATCACATCCATGGCAGCATGGACCATTCCAACAGCATTAAAACATATAGTAGGTAATACATACACATATCAGTTGTTTGTGGCTGACATGCCAATGGTGGCTGTCTTATGAAGGGGTAGAAGGACACAGTATTAATGGAAGGCAACAACAGTATGCTGTAATGACATATATGAAAGAGAGATAATAGCCTACCAGAGACACACTCCTGATGTGATGAGTTTGTGTGATATAATGCAGATCCTGCAGTGGTAAAGTACAGACAAAGCAAAGACATTCATGCATGCAGGCAGTGGAATAGTCACATGATGACATTTGCAACACAATAACAGGGTGTGCTGATACTTACATGATGTATGGTGCACCTGTTGGTCAGATGCCCTTGCATAGCAAAATAGCAACATTAATTCCATGCAACACACATCTGCTAAACATTGCTGCAGCCTATGAACATTCTGTATAAACCATACCTGCTCTGCCTGTAGGTGCACCTACACAGCTTGTGCCCTCAAAAGGTTTACCTGTAGTTTACAATATGAGGGAAATATCAATATGACAGTAAACTGCACTGGTATGATAGGACCCTGAGACATTAATAAGTAATGGTCACAGTACAGGTATATGAAGATACTCACCTGTAATTTCTTGCTATTGTGCAGAAGTGGATGGACCTGTAAAAATAAATGCAAACATTACACATGTTGGTTCCACTATTATGCATGTATTGAAGTTGGCTACATGTCATTACACTTAGGGTAGTTGTCTTCAACCTGTGTGGACCAATGTGCATGATGCAATTCTGCTATTGCAACACAAAAACAACAATACATGAATATGCATGCCACAGCAATATGCACTGATTTACTCTATATGCATCAATTGTATGCAAAATAGCACAGACGTGCACCATGGAACACTGGCTTCTATCCCACCCTGGGTATGAGGTGTTCCTCACTCATCATATGTAGTGATGCAAGAAACTGTATGATTTCATCAGGCAGTGTCAATGGTGGGCCATCACCAGTGACATCCCTCAACTTGTCATGTCTGCATACCCTGTTGGCTGGATGGAAGATCACTTCAGAACACCATCAACAACAGGCCTCCAAGGATCTATTGCGAACTCCCATAGCATTAATCATGTTGATAAGGTCATTTTAGACTTCATTCCTTCAGCCTGTATTTCCTGGCTGTCCAAGTAGTCTCAGTCCATGTTGGCACAAAGCATCTATTAAAATCTCATTTTCCTGTGTGAAGAAATTGTCACCGTTAGGTCTGCATGCCATCTGAAAGACAGTTATATGCACATGATTAGATTCGAGTGCATACCACATATGCAGATGATTATGTGTACAGCTAATGCTACTGTAAACCCTATGCAGTCCTCTGTAATGCAGAATTCTAGGAAATAATCTCTGTGCCATATGAAACTATAAATCAGTGCATGAATACATAACACATGGAGCAGAAGGATAAGCTGTGATTTCTGTAGAATCTGCTTGTATGATTTGAGCCCCTTACAGTGGATTCAGAGTAATAGAGGTCCAAACACAATAGCACTGTGCCACAGGCGCTATGTGCTTTGCATGCATTTCACTTTAACATACTACACACAACATATGTGTACTATAGAAATTTGTGTTGGCTGTAGCTGTAATGCAACTGCAGCCTAAGCAAACAAACTGTGTGAACCAATCAGTCATATGAAATGTTATACATGATGAGCTTGTATCAGCACTATCATTACTGAGCAGTGAATGACATCCTCATTAGCAGAGAGCAACTGTAAATTGTCAGTTGAACAAGTTATGGAAAGTGTTGGAAAGCCTCAGGATCCATTAGCAGGTGGATCCTCTTTGTATTGACTCAGTAGTTCTGATTATATATCTGTAACAGCAATACAAATACATACTACATAGCAGCATATGAATTATGTTGGAATTCGTAGTTTTAAAATACATCTACCATAGAGTGTATGAAGTTACCAGCAAGTTATACAGAAAATCAGTAAAGCAGTCTTTATGTACTGTTCTGTTGTGCTGTCTGTGCAGCTGCAAATGGGAAAGTACTGGATGTTACTGATGCAGATGTAACCACCTTGTATGCATACAGGTAAATCCTACACTCTCCAGTAGGTCACAAACATTTTTCATAATGCATACATTTTTCATAAATGCATCAATCTAAACATATACTTTGATAAGGAGCATTTATTTATTTGACATTTGTTAATTGGGAAAGTCTGACTTAGAACGAAGCTAATTTACAGTGGAGACAAGGGGAGAAATGCTGCAGACATATGTGTTCATATTGTGGGATGAAACCCACACGTATACAGGGAGGACATTCAGACTCCACACAGAAGGCACACCAGCCAAGAATTGAACCAGAGAGCCTCTTGCTGTGTGGCGACAATGATACTACTGCTCCACTGAGCCATCCGCAAAGTAATGTTAATACAAGTCTATAAGGAAGTAAACATTTCCCAACACAGCAATCCAAGCAGGTGCATTTGCAGCTACTTATGATTCAGGTATAACTGAAAGTAAGATCAGCTATGTGCATAAACCCCATTTGGGCCATACATCATTACTGAGGTTCATTAAAATTCAAGGTTTTCCCAGGTCTGATTAAGTTCTCAAAATTCAGCACATTAACCCATAGCTCCATGCAATTACCCGACAGGTATCATTAAAAAGGACAATGTGCAGCATGCCCAGCTATCTTTCAATGATCTTAGAACATGACATAAGCACCACTTTTAAATATTGATTGTGATAAATTGATACCTGTGAACTGAATGGGACCATAAAGAGCAATTTTCTGAACTGTGTATTATTGACATTTTCAACATTATCAAGATGACTACTTCCAGGAGGCTTCAGCATGTCCACGCATGCAAATGGACCGAGGAAGGCATCACACAGACGCTGTCTACTCTGGAGTGGAGCACCTCATGAGAGCCAGACCATGGACCTTCGTAATGATCAACATTTGGAACCAGATTGCAAGGGAGCATCAACAACATATGGGAATCTAGTGGACTGGAGTGCAGATTTGCCACCCCTACAATGTCCTGCATCAGAGGGACACAGAGGAGTTTCTTTGGAGAGTTGCACAGGTGCATCTACAGCCGGTGGTTGCCTACAGTAAAAGTCACATTCCGACATATACTTGGACATTCCAAAGAAATTCGGAGATATAGCTGGGTCCCAGATATATCAGATACATGCCTTTTAAACCCATTGAATTATTGTGCTGACAATTAGCTCATCCAGATAATTAAGAAGGCATTGTGACTGACTACTAATGTTTATAATTACATAATAATGAGCATTGTAGATGTATATCTGTTTTCCAACATGTAACAACATCATTTAAGACATCCACTATAGTCATGTGTCACTGATGCCTATAGCACCTAGGCCACTGATGACTACACATTTCTTATTGATCATTAATACTTCAACAGTATCACCTAGTCTACCTGTGTATGTGTGAAGAGTAACTCATAAATAACTTCATTAGTCCATTCTGCTTAACAAATTGAGCATTCTTATTACAGTCCCATTTGTTTAACACAAGAGGAATGCATGCCCAGCTGGCTACACATATCTTCCACACTGTAAAACTTGATGATATCTTGTATTTGTGTGGATCATGAGGGCCTATAGCGTTTATGTATCTGATGTTTCCATATTCATCCATTATCTGTAAGAATATGGATACACACATGAAGTAGTAGTTTGTCGTAAAGAAAAATGTGCTTGCTGTTACCACTCTCTGCAAATCTATAGGCCACTGTACATATATATTGGCAAAGTGTTGTTTCAAATCCACATAGGGGAATGCTGTCATTATATTCTTATTATTGTGCCTTTCACACACTGTCGAAAATATTGATCTACATACTTGCTTATTGCTATTGATAGTTATTTTGAGCATGTTTACGACTACTGAGATTATTTATTGGATTTCTGTGAATATCTCAGTAATCCAAAATATTTTGCCAATAGCACCTCTTTTACTACAGTGTTATGTGTAAATCTTGGAGCAGACTTGTATATTTCTGCCAAAAAGTTTTGTTGTATATGATAACATTTGCAAACTGAATTTTATGCATAACTGTGTCATTCTTTACTAAATTGAAATCATCAACCTTCTCATCCTTATATTTGGAAGGATTGAGATGGTCAGACATACATTTGGACTGTAGAATAGGGAGATCCACTGATACTGTGTATGAATTTGAGTTATGATTTGTATCAATAAGTATCTGTAAATGTTTTATATCTTCCACTTTAAAATACATTACTGTGTCTGTGATGTACAGCACTTTGTAGTAGTTTGCTAACAACAGCTATGTGTTGCACAACAGTGTTCCAATCTCTGTGGAATGAAAGTTATGGTTTTTGGTTGTGACCACAATGCTGACGTGCATTTATGCATGGAACGTATTTTCATAAATGCACACTGCTTTGTAATTTTGTAAAGCATAAGCCGAGATCCCTCTTAGTATCCCATCCCCACACCTTTATATCTCAAGTGCTTTTCACTGCATTCCTACCATTCAAACTCAGGCAAGGTGGGTTAACTAGGCAGGAAAGTGTCATTGTTAGAGTGTTGACATAGCTTAGAGTTACAGGTTTAAATCTTAGATCCCCCTCTTCCAAGAAGTAAAGGACTGTCTGTGTAACATCACAAAATATGTATGATGACTCTGTGATGTTCTTCAAGATAAAATTTGGAAAATCTGATCTGGGCAATGTATACCATTGCTATTTGATAAATACATGGTTCATGCATGTTGTTTTCTTTTTGCAGGTGATAAGCAATGGACAGGCTGGAGGAGCAGCATAGGGAGAAAGGCATTCTGATTACTTTGCATGTTTTGTAAATAAAATAGATCTCATCATTGTTACAGATTCGTATTTTTGATATTACCATGTATGTTACTTATAATGTAGAAATACCCATCATGCATCAACAGAAGTGCAATACTTGGACAATACATGTGCTTACAAGTATGATTTACTAAAACTATGTTTAAATATCATTTACCATCAAGACATGTTTGTCAAAGATAGGTTTTGAAGTATAGGCCACAACCTACGTGACAGCCATTTATGTGTTACTGTTGCAGGGCTTTTGATGTGGCTGTTTTGTGTACAAGTTAATAGTGCTTTGTCTGCAGTTTGTAATGTATATGTTGGTATATTTGTATGTGTGAAGGTGATTCTCAGTAACTGATTTGCTGTGCATAGCCTGCCTATTCAAATACTGAATGGGTGTCTGCTATATCTAAGTTCACACTGTTGTTAGCAGACTGTCTAACATGTCCTTCTGTTCAACATGGGTATCACATCTGCCAACAGCACCTTTGATGGTTTGGTTAAACATGCTTGTATCCTGTATTTGGGAATACTTGCACACATCAGCATTTCTTTGCAGCATTTTTAAATGCCTGCCACATAATCAGCAAGCAGTATAAGGTTGTCTGCATTTTGAGGGGTGGTGATTGCTAAAAATATAACTAGGTCATGCATACATTTGTAGCCAGACAATACTATGTGTACAACATATACCAGATGTTCATGTGTCCCTGCCCGGCTGTTACTGTGTTTAGGACTGAACATTATTACTATTTTGTTGTGTTGTATTCCTTAAATTGATGTGGGGTCAGCCAATGTTGATAGTGTCTGTCTCAGCTGTTTGGCATATGGCTTTTATATATTCCACAAGAATTGTCATCTCACTCTATCTTCATTATAACAATGTTATTTGGTGGCTGTCCATATTACTCATTACATGTACAGACACATGGAGTACATTTGACATTCACTCACAAGCATAAAATGTTCAGGGCACATATGCAAGGAAAAAGTCATTGGAATACTAACATTCTGTCAGACAGTCAGCTGGACAATTTACTGAGGAATAAATACATCAGCATTAAACAGTGCAGGTCACAACATGACTGTTATTTTGTCATTTTCACAGGATTGTTTTGTAAAGCAGAGTCAAGTGAATGTTGCAAGAGATAGTGACATGGCAAGCTTCACTTCAAATATCAGGATAGGTTAAGTCTGCTGACTTTGCACATGCTTGTCATGCCTAATGCTGACCAATAAACTACTGTTCAGGTCATGACATGAGTTCCACTGGTAAGCCATAGTATGCATGCATTGGCATAGCCATGAGTAAGCTGCTCACATTGTGTGATGGATACAGTGTCCCTGACATGTTCTGTTATTGAAAATGTCCATAAGTATAGATAAAGGGATATAGGGAAGGTGTTTTGTGCATGAGGAGCCATCTGCTAGCATCAAATCTGTTAATTAAGATTGTACTGCACAATAATTTGGGGCCATTTTGCCTGAGATTTTGTTTTAAATGAGAATTGCAGTGTATGCTAATATATCTTTATTCTCATTTACAGATATCATACGTCAGCGTGGTTTTACTTAATGTCTATTAGACTGCAGATGTGCACATCAATTTCAGTTTAATGTCAGCTATGATTTTCACAAGAATGTGCGGACTGATAGACATTTGTTTTTCATTGTTATGGATTTGATTAATGACATACATCACGTATGGCGGTCCATTTGACTATGGTCATAACATATTGTAAGAGGTAATAATGACTGCTTATTGCCTGTTCATTGTGTCACAGTGGATATGTTGTGAAAACAGGTTTTATAAGGTATGCATAGGTAATTTCTGTCTTGTGTTGCAATTCATCTTGACAGAGCATGGGACCTGTGGACCATCAACCATCAGAGATCATCAAAGAGCGGATGACAGGTGACTGCCAGAGCCCTCGAATGATGACAACCATGATGGAGATGAGGATGATGACAAGGGAGCTGGACCTGCACATGCCATCGTCCCTGTCATACACCATAGAAGACACAACAAGACAGCTATCAGGAGCAGATCCAGGAGGTGGTGACCAATGTGTTACTTACACAGATGAGGGACATGATGGAGAATTTCTTTCAGGACAGAGCATGGGCTATGCATGACTCATTCAGGAAAACAGCTTGAGAGATCATTCATGATGTTCATCCCCATCAGCACGGTTCCTCAGCTCCGTAAGTATTGTTTGTGTGATCCACTTAATTAATGCTGACACCATGGTGTCTGCCATATCAGTGACTGTTATGCTTATGTGTTACAGGACCAAACATACAATGCAGATATCGTGTGACTTTTGTTATTATGTTTCAATGTGTATATGACACACATTAGACTTTCCTTTGACATTTAGCTGTCCATGAGTTTCGGCAGTTAACAAGCAGCTACTGCTGCAACCATTCCATTGTAAGCATGTGTGCTACTGACAGAAACAACCCATAGTCCACCATTACCACAGAGGTATGGATAAGATTTGTGCATTGCCATATCATGTATCTGCAACAGAAGGACATGTCCTGCCCCCTGTAATTTGCATGACAATTGTTATGTTGTCCAACTGGCATTATGGCATTGGATGTGGCATGCATTGGCAATGTTGATGCCATGTTGTGCCATAATAATGAATTTCATACATATGGGCAGTCCTCTTTTACTGAATGCATAGACTGCCTATATCATGTTCATGAATACGCAGTGGTAATGATAATTCTTTCAGGAGCAGTACAGTGTGCCATTTTTGGCCTATGTTACATTTCCACATCCATTCATCATTCACATAAATTCACACCTTTCAGAAAATGGTGTACATATTCAATGACTTATGCACATGTCTCTGCACTTATTCTTATCCATAGGGAAGCAGCATGTGAGCAGTCACAGACCATGTTAATGTGCTGTAATGTCGCTCTCAGTAATGACCAGGTTAAGAGAGATATAAATCCAACTTGTTGTTTTACATTAGCATGACAGTTTATATGTGCATGTGATTCCAGTTCTTAGTTTTCTTACCTATGCCTCTTGCTGTTATATGAGTGCACAATACTGTATGTGTGATTTATACATGACCATTTTTGTTGACAATGGAATTGCAGTCTGTCCATGCGACATACACTGGCCATTTGCTTCAATGTATTTTCAGTTGACTTCAACATCACCCCATGTGTTGTATATATGCATTTGCAATGTGTCACCTTACCATGTCGTCCTGCATTATTGTTCACCTATGGAGATTGTATGCCATGAAACTTGACATGGGCCCATTTTGTCTGCCTCCCATAAACCTTTGCAGGTATGTAATATATCCTGCAGATATATTTGCCTTTGTTAGAATTCTTGTCCATTTTCATATATTTGTTTGGTTACAAGATCAACATGTGCCAACAATGTGACCATTATACAGATGCAGGACATATGCACACAAGTCGCTGGCTACTTCTTGCCCACCATCCATGTTCCTGTTATACTTGTGTGTTACATATTAACTAGTGTACATTGTTGAAATTCATGTATAGCAGTAATGTTAGATTTGTGACAATATGTTATTATTACATGTCATTGATGTGTGCAGAAGCATAGCTGACTCAGACAGAACCCTGTGCCGGTAGCATGAACTAGCACTCCATGTCATCAGAGCAAAAAAAAAAAAAGTACTCTATCTGTATTAAGTTGATCTTGTGATCAGTTTATTACAGATCCGTGCCACAAACTCTCCCACTGAAGAGCAAAAAACATGAGCATTCTTTCTACTGCCACCAAAATAGGTGACCAGATGCACAAACCCCCCTCCTCCCTCCTGTCCAGCCATTCATGTCCTGTTTTTGCCTCTTCCCCTTTTTGTTAAAACAAATAAATAAGATCTTATTCTTAAATACTGTAGCAAACTGCTTTTTACAAATATACCAAACAGTTGCTACAGTTTATACCATGCCTGTACGGAGAATTATTGCGATCATGTTTTATTGAAAAAAAATGCAATGCAAAAATGGGTAAAATGGGTTGAGGATGGATGTATATATATATATATATATATGTATACCCACACACACGCACACGCACACGCACACGCACACACACACACACATATATATATATATATATATATATATATATATATATATATATATATATATATATATATATATATATATATATCAGTCAATAGATATTTCTAATTTTTAAACTGTACACAGTGTGCAATATGTGCATGTGTATTGATGTTGCTTTCATCTAATTTCTTTTTTGGCCACAGAAGATCATACACACATCTGTGTGTTGAATTTGACATAGGATATGTATGTGACATATGCTTTCCATTACAGATCTGCTTGGGTTGTGTACAACTACTTGTGTAGGTAGAAGCCAGTTTGTTGTTTTGCTCCAGGTTTTTTGCCTTTTACATACATGGTCAGAGGCTCTGTTCTGTCCTCTGTTGGTGTTATTTGGCCTTCATGATATGCATTTGCTTATCTGTGATGTTGTTTGGCTTACACTTGCTCTGCTGACAGATTACATGGATATTAGTTTATTTATCAAATATGTATTGTGATCACGGTTTATTTACCCTACAGTACACAGCTGCCATTGGCCATACCCATCTAGATATGACTGCTACACAGTTTGCAACATGTCCGTACTTGTTCACACATAGATATATAAGTATTTCTGCATTTCACCATGCTAGTATGCATCCCCACCCTGTTTGAACATTTTCTATTGCCTGTGTTGTACAGTGCGCCATCTGTGTAACTTACTTGTCCTTACAGTTTATTTATACTTTTGTCTGTCATATCTTATGATATTTGTTATATGGGTATACATACTGTGATGGCCTTCTCCTCTTCTTTCCCTATATTTACCTTTCCTTCTGTCCATAAAAAATAACAAAAATGGAGCATATTTCCAAAACAAAAAAAAATATTGCCCATGTCTCTATCCCTGTCTCTTGTGATTTTCCTTTTCCAAAATACCTCTTGTGTGTCCCTCTTCTTCATCCATAACCCATGTCGGTTTTTCCTATCTCCTTATTTACTTGTGTGTGTTTCCTGCCTGTGGTCCCCACACATGTCCTACACCTATTTTTAGTTACTGTTTGCTGTGGTGAAGTGGCCGCAACTACCCTTCATCTTTATTAATTTTTCCGTTAGACTTTTTACAGATTTTATCAGAATCCTTAAGTGATATCTAGCATATTTTAATAATAATGGATTGTGGAGATATCTGTAAGTTGTCTCTAAGTTTACTGGAGAGATTAAGTTGTAGATATGTATTTACAAATGTCAGGCTGCTGAGACTGTGATATTCTTTCTGTAACTTTGTTAATGCACATCACGTTTTGTGAGAGATTTTTCATGACTTATGGTGTAGCTGTGACTGAAGTATAGTGCTATTTTACTACTGCGAAACTCTGCTATGTGCAGAGATATTCTATGTTCACTGTGGCATATTTACATATTACATGCTTATTCGCAACTATTCCACTGATATTGACATAATGTGCCAGATTCTGCACACTTTATGGAATCCCGTCCATTTTATTCTAGAGAATATCATACCCCTCAACTATCCAGATTATTGCACATTGTCCAGAATTTTTTGCTCATATTTTTGGGCTCTTCCTTATAAACTTTGTGGTTTTCTGGCACATCAGTGGGATGAACTGAGGATTGAAGTCAGTAAATAATGATATATATTTCAGTTTCAGACTTCAAATCATTCAGAAATTGTATGTTAAAACAAACTCTCTTATTCTACCAACGTTCTACATTTATAAGAGCAATATTTACAATTTTTCAGGTGTTGTTCAGATTTCTTGCACTTCAAGGTTGAGGTATGCTAGTGATCTATTTCTCTATGTATGAACGTGCTATATATATATATATATATATATATATATATATATATATATATATCTACAGTGAGAGAGATCTATATCTAATATATTGTGTTTGATTTACAGTCGGTTAATCACAATCTGGTGAAATTGTTGAATTATGGGAACAGGCATTAAAATGTAGAGGGAGAGGTAGCTCAGTCCTTATACTGGATGTATTGGCTTTTGCTGGATTGTGATCAACTATTTGTGATACAGTCAGAGAAAAGTATGACTGTCCCACTATTCACACACACACACACACACACACACACACACACACACACACACACACACACACACACACACACACACACACATATATATATATATATATATATATATATATATATATATATATTTATGTACATATATAAACATATACTCACACATACACACATACATTGTCTTGCTTTGAAAGAATTACATTTGAAGAGCAAAGATGTAAACAGAAAATGCTACATCTGAAGAATGAACGCACATACACACACACACACACACACACACACACACACACACACACACACACACACACACACACACACACATACGTGCACACACATGCGCACACATACACATGCACGTGCGCGCGCGCACACACACACACACACACACACACACACACACACACACACACACACACACACACACATGCACATATACACAAATGTGCACACAAAAATATAAACACACATATCTCTTCCTGCGTTTCACAATACAGTGTACTAAATAGAGAAATAAGAATGCCTGTAAGTTTTTACACTTTTCTTGACAAAAAAAAGGTTACTGCTTTGAGATTGGGGGCTGGTAGGTTGTGTTCATTATTACTGTTTGCAGACTTGTAGGTGATTGATCTGTTTTGATTCAGTCTTTGAACTCTGAATGTCATAATTAGGTCACCTCTCAGGTGGTCTGTAAGGCTGCAAGTCAGTCATGTGGCCCATTCCCTTGGTATTTGATTGATTGCCCTGCAATCTATTACAAGCTAGAATTAATGACTGGTCATATAACAAAAATGTCAGTGAGTCCAGATTGTTTGTTATTAGGAAATTAAGGTTTATGTGAATTATTAAATGTCTTGGAAATGCTTCATACATAATTGCTTTTTTGATGGTTCTTTTATTGAGGTACCCATCAAGCATAAAATGTAATTCTTTGTGGACAATTAAACTATGTAGTACTGCATGCCTTACATTTCTGGTATAAATGCCAGTTTGATCTGCATAAATGATAAAGCTTTTAGATGTTTCAATTCTTATACATATAAAACTTTCCATTATTTGTGTATATCTGCTGATTTCTTATAATGTCCTGCAGCAGACATAACTGGCTGCATTTCACTATCATAGTATAAAAGTATACCTAAATGGGAATTATAGAATCTGGATAAATATACTTTAGCTTTTCTTCGTGGCTTCAGTTTATGTTGTGCTTAGTTCGTGTGACATAAGCTGTGAAAATAATTCATTGTTCAGCTGTCCCTTTAATTTAAAGTGTCATTTCTTTGTCAGGTGTCATATTGACTTGCATATTATAGCATTCTGAACAGTCAGCATAGCCTTCCATGAAGAAGCTGAAGTATAGAATAAAATTTCACACAGAATATTGCCCACAGTTTTGCTCCCATGACACAATAAAGACTTACGGAAAACTACAATTTTAATAGAATTTTTATATTAGGTCCTCATTTATTTGAAGTTAATCGAGTTATTAGTACCCTGATCAAATGACCCTGTGAAATATTTATCATGGCATCTCGTTTTAATTGTTCATGCTCACAGATACACAGAAATTGTATGTGTGCCATTTTGTTTGGTCAGTTTAAAAATATATACTTTAATAGATGCTAATCTTAATATTTTTGTTCACAGTATCTAGCCTGATTGTACTGTGAATCACAGATGTATTTTATGTTATTGTTTCACCTTGCAAGTTTGTACTTGTCAAATCAAATTCTCTAGCTTTCCACTAGCCTTATCTGCACTTTCTACCACTGCCTTACCTCTTTCTGTTAATGTTCAGTTCTCATTTGACTGCAAATGCATTATTTTCAAGAAAACTTCTAGTTAAGATTAAACAAGCACACATGTGCTGCTTAGTTCAGACTAATTTCAGACAATTTGTCTATTACATTTTTGTACATGAAATATTCAGACACTTTAATTTTAAAACTCATTTGCTGATTCTCATGGAATTTTGGCATAGTTTAAATGAAAGATAATAAAGGAATATGGTATCTTGCAAATGGAGAGAGGAATCCACATGCAAAAATGTTACTTCTGCCTTACTCTTAAGAAAAAAAATATCTATAGTGGTAGAGACCAATATTTTTATTTAAAAGGAAAAGAAAACATTCCAGGGTTTCAAGAGAGAAATCATAGTTACAACATTTGCCATAAAGCAGACTGCTTTGTAGGAAGATACACTTCTCACTTTATACACCATATATTGTTTGTTTGTTTGTGTTTTTAATTTTTTCATGATTGACTGTAGTGTTTACTTTTATTGGAGAGTGTTAATGTATTAGATGTTCTGGTTAGAAATGAGGAAAGATGTGTCTGTTGATGAGTCATAGAAATTAATTACCTGTGAACTGAGGGAGGGGATAGACACTGGTATTTGTATATAAAGAAAAAAGAAACCATTCCAAGCTTTTCAACAAAAAACTCACTGGAACAGTCTATTCCATAGAGCAGACTAATGCTTGGGAAAATGTTTCTACCCTTCCACCTTATTCCTGTTCAGCCATGTACCACAAACACTCACAAGACAACCATATCAGCACCCATACCTGCTGCTGCTGGGAGTGACCTGTACTGCAATGTCATATCTTTAAGGCCTTGTAGGTTTGTACAGCACAGAAATGAATGAATGAATGAATGAATGAATGAATGAATGAATGAATGAATGAATGAATTAATTTATTTATTTATTTATTTATTTATTTATTTATTTATATTTGATTACTAGGGAAGTATACTGATCTTGATGGGCCATTTGCAGGCACAACATGGTTTAATAGGATCACAAAAAATGAACAAAATATATTTAAAGATACAAGGATTTGCACAATATATATATATATATATATATAGATATACATACATATATATATATATATATATATATATATATATATATATATATATATATAGATAGATATATAGATATATACATAGTTACAGATGCAAAAATATACTGCAACATTTAGTTCAAGAAGCAGTCAATATCAAAACATGACTGGAAAAATGGAATTATGCTTAATATGCTTTATGGATATGATGCAGCCATAATGATTGAGATGGATTATGCTATTACTGTAGAGATAGCATTATATCATTATATAGACAGGTATGAAGACATTAGAAGTGGCAAGAGAGAATATTTACAAGAAAGGATACCATGGGGAGAAGACAGAGAAAAGGTGTAAGAGGCATGCAGAGGGAAGAGGAGTAGAAAGAAAAGAAGTGAGAGAGAGAGAGAGAGACAGAAGAGGGAAGTGGGATGAATGAGAGGCAGTAAGTAAAGGGAATGACAAGATGAGATAAGCAAGGATGAAGTAGGGATAAATGGGTGTGTGAGAGAGCTTCAGGGTTCATGTAATGTGACCTCAGTGAGTGCAGCTGCACTTTGCTTGGATGAAGTGGTATTCATTGAGCTGTTGCCTGAAGTCAGTGTACTTTTGAATACCTCAGACTGAGAGAGGAATGGAGTCCCATAGTATAGGTACTTAGGATGGAAAATGCATGGTCAGTGCAATAGAGTTTACTTTTTGGAGTTAATAGGGTGGGTTGAGATTGAGAAATACCTCTGAGATTATATGTGGACATTTTGGTGAAAAGTTTATGAATGAAAGGGGGATGATGTCTCAGCAGAAAAGTCTTTGTGAATTAATAATCCTAGTAAGAGGTTGGCTCTCAAATGTACTGGGAGCCATTTAGCTTTGGCGAGAGTTAGGTAGTGGTGTTCATTATTGGGGGAGTTATTAATGGACTGGCAGATTTTATTGGAGATGGTTTGTAAGGTGGAAGTGTTTTTCTTTAAGGCATTATCTGTAATGAGTAGTTGGGTAGTCCATATTTGAACTGAGATAAGAATATGCCTTTGCCTATGTCAGCTTTGGCTGGCTTGGGATGAAGAGGTGGTAGCTTATTCAACCGGAGCAGTAGTGTTTTGATCTGTTTGCATGTGGTTTGAATTTGTAGTTGAAAGTTAGGTGATTGGTCTAGCCAAATGCCAAGGTATTTGAAGGATGTGGTAGCTTCTATGAAGTTATTGTTAACATCTTTAATATTATGAAAGTTGGGGGGTTTGGCTATTTTTTGGTTGGTTGCAGATAGCATTGCTTTTGTTTTTGAATGCTCGGGTATGTGTTTTTGGCCTATTACCCACTGGTTGAGGATTTGGAGATCACCTTGGAGCTGAGCTTGTATAACAGAGTGGGATTTGTTTGACCTGTAGATGACTATATCATCTGCATAAAGAATTAGAGGTAGCTGAGGATGATCAATTGGACGTTTGCTGATACATATGGTGAATAAAAGACGGGATAAAGTGGAACCCTGGGGGCCTCTTTGATAACAGGAGCTATTTCAGAGGTGGTGGCACCTACTTTCACCTTGAAGGATCTATTGATGAGGAAGTCTACAAACCAACATTTTTGCATCATAAATAATGCCTATTTCAATTAATCTGTCAAATAGTAAGTTATGATCTATTAGATCTAAGGCTTTTACATGGTCAATAAAGATGGCTATTAAAGGTTGCCTTTGTCCATAGTGGACAGGATGTCATCTTTGATGGAATAGACAGTTCCTATGGTGTTATGTCCAGACTAGAATCCATGTTGCTTCTGGTATAGAAGACGGTATTGATGTTAATAAGCAGTAATTAGTTTGCAGATCATTTTCTAGTATTTTACTTAAAGTGAGAAGTACTGAGATTGGACAGAATTGTGAAGGATTAGTTGGCTTGTGTAGTTTTGGAATAGGAGTGACTGTTGCTGTTATCCATATCTGAGGCATAATCTTATTAGTTAAGCATAGGTTGTATATATGAGTGAGTATATAGAAGGTGAAGTCGTTACAAAGGTGAATGAAACAAGGGGCTAGGTTATATGAGCCTGGTGGAGTATCTATTATTATTTGGTCGAACTGTGTTTCAGCTCTTTGGTTCTAATCTTTTTGAAGTAGAATATTGGGATATAAAACGGGCACAGAATGGTTGTGGGGGATGATAGAGTTGCGTTGTTTATGTGTGGCAAGTTTCTGATCTCACTGAGAAAGTCAGTTCATGAGATTTTTTATGTGGTGGTGGTAGAGGGGTTCAGGGGTGTGGAGCTGTTTTGTGTTTTCAGACCAGTCAACAAACTCTTTTAGGTTTGGCTAATAGTGAGATTTGTCTGTTTTGGCTGTGGCTATTTTTGTGTCTTTGGATGGATTCCTTGGCTAGGTTGCATAGAGAGGTATATTTAGCTTGGGAATCTGTTGATGGGTTGCATTTCCAATTGTGCAATGCTTCATCATGTACTTTGAGGAGTTATTTGATTTCATTACATACCAAGTCATGTTTATGTGGTCAAGGTAGCCTTTGTACTTAAGGAATAAATTTGTTTTCCAAGTGCAGTAGGGTATTGGTAAGGTTGTTAACTGCTTTATTGGGTCTTTCATGAGAAGTAAATGAGACCAATTAAGGGTGGTAAGGTGTTTTTTTTAAGATTAATGATATTCTGAATGGTTTAAGGTCTAAAGGTGATAAGTTTGGGTTTATACTGTAATGATAGATTATGTACTGAGAAAAGTAAGGGATAATTTCCATTAAAGGAGGGTACATGTATTGTGTGCATAGATATAATTGTACGATTATTAGTTATTACAAGATCTAGTAGGGTGCATGTATTGCATTGAAGGTTTTGTTTAGAGGCTTCAGAGTTGACTTGAGTACAACTTAAGCTGGTCCTAAGTAATTAAGCTTTTCGTCTCCATGAATGATCATGTTACATTTTTGGGAGCTTTGGCATATATTTTTTGGATAAGGGTATTAAATTATGGAAGTGACGTTGATGGAAGTAGGTATGCACTGGCTATAACAAGGGATTTTGTTTGACATATATTTTTTTGGATAAGGATATTAAATTATGGAAGTGAGGTTGATGGCAGTAGGTATGCACTGGCTATAACAAGGGATTTTGTTTGACATTTTTAAAGGACCCAGATATGATCCAATTCAGAGTTGCTGTTAGCTTGTGCAATGATTGTGTGGTTAAAGGTTGATTATGAAGAAAATTAATGCTCCTCTCCCAGGTTATTTGCCTGGTTTTAATCTTGTAGGTATGAATAGTTTGATAGAAGGTTGTGAAGACTGTTAGAAGATTATTAGTCATTGGTAACTTCATTTAGATACACAGACATAACACTTACCAGGCTGGCAATGGATAAGGTGCCAGCTGCCTCTCTGGTGCAAGGATTACAGATATCATCTAGGCCATTAGGTCTCTGTACAACCCACATAAAGTTATGACCATGTAGTTGACAATTTATGATCTTACCCACCAAACCCAGGAGATGATACAGAAAGACATTGTTCAGCAGTTTGCTCATGTCTTGGAAGTAGACAAGGCCAAAGCATTGATCAGAATTCCATACTTACCGAAATGATGTCTAAATTCAAAGACAGAATAATTTGATTCAGTAACTGCCTAGTAAATTGACGCCATTCTAGGGAGATCCACAATGTGTTTACATGCAACAAAATAATGTCAATAGTCCCAACTGCTTTGCCATGGATGTCCTGCATTTTTTGCCTGTTGGTTTTCACATATTTGTTAAAAAGAGTTGCTACTCTGTAGTGCTATTTTTGTTCAGAGTTCACCAGATGGATATCCCAGCAGAGTAATCTCCAGTCTGAGTAATATCAAGGTAGCACTGTTTAATGACAGAAGACTGAACAACAAAGAATTTGAACTTGAAGCCTTTCTTAGCCTGAAAGACATCAGTGTTTAAATAATTACAGAAACATGGTCCCATTGCAGTAACATCACTCTCTGTGTACTCGAGTACAATACCCATAATGCATCTCTGTGTTCTCGAGTACAATGCCCATCATGCATTCAGATCATCCAGAAACTGTATGGCAGCTTTGGTATTTGTCATAATCTCAGTGTCTGTCACAAGATTATGCATGATATAATACTATAATGGTGCAATTCTAGTTTCTCTCGGTAAAATTAATTAGTAGATGATTGGCAATTACAGATTCCTATCTATGACTCCTTCAGAGATTGGGGAATACTGTAACATGTTAGAAAAATTAGCAATAAATCCAAATACCTTTTTTATGGATGTCTTTAACTGTGCACACATAAATGGCAAACATAAACTACAGACAACTAGTATTAATAGAGAGAGAGAGAGAGAGAGAGAGAGAGAGAGAGAAATAATTGTCATTTGCAAATGCCAGTACATTTAACCAGACTGTCTTTCATCCACCTGAGGAGTTATACTTTTTGATCTTGTCCTCGCTAACATTTCTCCCAATTGCACCATCCCACATTTCCCCTTGTTGTCCAGTCTGACTACCTCACTGTGATCTTCTGTATGAAGACCTGATTAGTGACTCCTAATAACTCCTGCACATTTGGGGATTAGTCTAAATCCAATCATTTACTACTTACTGATCATACTAATAACCACAAATGGCTTAGCTCCCCAGCAGACCTTGCAACTGAGTATATTGTCTTCTCCTCAGATGTTGACTACCTCTTGGATAAATGCATCAAGGCATCCACACTAATCTAGTGTACACATAATGGCAAGTTTAAAACTAACCACATATTGTGTAACTACCACATCTACAAACACAATATTAAAAAACAAAAGCTCCTGGCCATCACAAAAAGATGTTCATTTCTTTGTTTTAAAAAGGATTTAACATTGGCCAGTAAGTTTCTCAAGCTATTAGGAAATGTAAGTCCTTCAGTCCCCTCCTTTCCTCTCCCACACCTTGCTGATGTAGCACTATCCACGCAATGTACCTGCTTCTATAGTGAAAAGATGAGCTACCATTTTAGGACTAGAATTTTTACACACTTAAAGAGACATTAGGAATAGAACATCTACAAATGCACTGAATAAACATATAATGGCAAATAATAATCATTCATTCCTGTTTATGGCACTTCAAGTGGTGCACTGTGGTGCAAGAAAAGGAAATTTAAAAGAATTGACTGAACTTGAAGAGACCAAATGGATAGCAGATTTAAGGGCTGATAAAAACCCAGGCTTAAATGAGCTTGTTCCTTTAAAGCCGGTACTGAGAAGGCGTCGCCTAAGAAGATGGTTTGATTGGGTACTCCCAATATAAATGGAGTTAATGAATGAATGCGTATATATCTGATTAGGTTCATAGGTTCATATGTGTGTACTAGGCTAATGGCCCTGGAGCCTATATAAGCCTAGCCCAAGAAGATTCCCTGGCATCGTGCTGGCCAAAGTTAGTTTCCAGTGCCCCTGTCAAGCAAGGCCACTGAAGTGATCCCCGGGATGAACGTCCTATTGCCCATCCACTCGTCAAGATTTCTCTTAAAGAGGGCCAGTGAAGTGCTCTGCTTGACCGTGAATAGGAAGTTTGTTCCAGAGTATGGGAAGTCTCTGGGCTAGGAACCTGTCCCTCCAGCATGTTTTGTTTATTGTGGTAATGAGGTTTAGGTCCCAGGATCTTGTGGCACAGAGGGATTGGGATTCTTTATGTGTAGCATATCTAGCAGCTCTAGGTCAGACATGGCTTTGTAGGTGATGAAGGCCTAAGTCTGAAAGTGCTCAACTTACTATTTTATTCGCATTTGAACTTGTTTTATTCTGTTTAATAAAATATTCTGCTGTGGAATCACTTTCTTGTTTTATTGTTGGATTGGTTTCTACATTTTTTGAAAGTGACGCACTGGTTTCAGTTTGTTTTTTTGGTTCCTTTAACAACACCTACCTAGCAGCCGAGTTAAGTGCAGCCAAGTAAACTCTATCTGTATGAACTGCCTCAACCAAATCCCATCTATATACAAAATATCTAATCACTGTTCCAACAGACTGCACTATACCATGGTTTGGGAAGCACTCTGGAAAAAAAGGAAAATTGAACCACTGAAATAAGTTGACAATGCAGTCATTAACTAGGACTGTTGCATTAACCTGGCTACTACAGGCTGCCGATGCTGTAAACTTCTTTGGGAATCGCTGCTAGCTGGTGTTCTGCCACTGATACTAGTGAATGAAACCTGTGAAACTAAAAATGATAGAGGCTGTCAGCTATCTCATTCAACCAAGTTGTGACATCCACAGCAGAAAAGGTAAAGTTAATTCTTAAACTGTGCACAAACAATTTCTTCAAAATGATATACACCAAATCAAATCTAGTGGATTTTTTCATCACAACCTAAGTCATGACCTTATTGTCCAAGTATAAAAAAGTCACCTTTCTATTCTTCAAATTTTCCTGCCACAGTAGTGAAGCCAGCCATATGTGCATAATTTCCAAAAATACAATGGCCTCTTTCACTCACTTGACAACTCTGAAGGATGCTCTGCCACAAACCAACTCATGTCAAAATATACAGCCATGTGTAACCTGCCTGATGCATCTGTATACCCCTGCAAATCATCAGAAGAAAGACAGCCCTTCTGCCAAAAGGAAATACTATTGAATCTCACAAAAAAATGTAGACCATATCTATAAGTCCAGTTTGGCAGCCTTGGATATCTAGACTCTGTGATTTCCTCCTAACCCATCAGCAAATTGGACACAGATCTACAGAAAGTCCTTTCTTTCAGACCCATTGTCCTATAGGCAAAATTAAGCAGGCCTAGCAGTTCAATAACTTATTTAATCCTGGCCTTCTTCATACTCCTAAACCTCCTGAGATATCCCTCTGTTTTAACCAACACTGCTGTTAAATAGAACAATGACCAAAAAAGCAAACGTTGAGAGCAAAAACCTTTATCAAAAACAAAGCTTTCAGGCCAAAACCCTTTTTCAATGCTTAACATTGAAAAAGGGTTTTGGCCTGAAAGCTTTGTTTTTGATAAAGGTTTTTGCTCTCAACGTTTGGTTTTTTGGTCATATCCCTCTGTTTGTCAAGCTGCTCCACCAACAGGCAAAACAAACTCAAATCTGTATTAATTTTTCATGTACTAGAGGTATCCCCAGCTCACTGCATAAGTCTTTAAAACACTGCATGCATACCTCTGCTTCTGCTTGACCCTCATCAGTCAGAAGAAAATTGAACAAATAATGGATGGTTTCTGCCTAGAAGCCTTTCTCCACCAAATCCAATGAATTGCAGTGCTAAACCTCTTAAAAGCAATACACACCACCACACAACCTTTTGGAATAGCCTTATTGAAATAATATTTCCCATCCAAACATATCTCTTGCCAAGACCAATCCTCCTGTTAGATAGGCAGAAGCTGGATGGCCACCTCGATATCCAGCTTCATCAACCATGGGTCCTTAAAGCTCTTAATAATCCTCAGCACATTTTTCTTTGATGCATACTGCATCTTTGCATCTGCGTAGGTGACTGGGTGATTCACCATTCCCCCTTCAGGACTGGAAAGATGGCGAATTAATCTAAACATTCCTAGCCCCTTTTGAGGCATCAAGCCCAATGGTGATATTTTAAAATCTGGGAATAGGGCTAAAGCACTGCCCACTTTAACCTCATTGTCCAAATAAATCCCAAGCCACTGTTTCCCTCCCTTTCACTGATTTCAAATTTTGATCTGCAGAAATGTTCATTCCTTGTTCAATGTAATAGAAAACCCCAACGCAAACTCCTGTGCTAATGCCTGCACTGCATTCTGATCAGCACAGTCTCTAAATAAGGCTTCCAGGATTAAGACCATAATGAAAGAATGGAAAGACCATTCCCCAAAAGGGTGGGCAACCACCTGTCCCTCAAAAATTATCCTTCCTGCTGAGCTGGATGTCTGCCTGCCAACATGTTGGGCCAAATCGCACTACAAAACTCTCTCTTCTTTAGGTCAACTCTTCACAGCTCCTCAAAGCAGCATTTGTGAGGACTACAGAACAAATATGTGGCCAAGCCAGACATGGAAATAAAGTACATAAAGAAAGCTGGTGGTGGAATGCAGAAGTCCAGGAAGTCATCAAAAGAAAGAAAGTGTGCAGAAAAAAAGTAGAGATAGAAAAGATGGACCAGGCTAGGAAAAAAATCTGGTTGGTTGAAAAAGAAGCTAAGAAAGGAGTCACAATAGCAAAGAACAGGGCATTAAAAACATCTACCAGCTTCTGGAATGTGACTCAGTAGGTGGTACAAATAAACTACATCAGGTTGGAAGGCAAAGTTTGAAAGATAAAGAAGATAGCCAAACACCATTCGTAAGGGATGCCAGCAACAACCTGCCCACCAGTCCATAGGACATCAAGGACAGATGGAAGGAGTACTTACAGCAGCTTCTGAATGAAGAAAACCCTACAGAAGCTGTACTGTCCCAGACACAGCCTAGCATCAGAGAAAAAGAGAATTCCACCATAGAAAAAGTAAGAATAGCACTAAGAAAAATGAAGTCAGGGAGCGCAGCAGACTCAGATGAAGTCACAGCAGATATAATAAAAACGCTGGGTGAGATAGGGGAAAAATGACTCCCAAGGGTACCCATAACCATGTAGTGTGAAAGGCATATCCCAGATGAATGGAGAAAAAACATATTTGTGCCAGTGTAAAAGAGCAAAGGGAGCAACTACAAATGTGGGCAGTACAGAGGTATCAAACTCCTGTCACGTTGCATAAAAGTTCTGGAGAGGTTGATTGATAAATGGATATGCAAAGTAGTAGAAAGTAAGATGGGAGATGAGCAGTTCAGATTCAGATCAAGATGCAGCACAACTGTCCCAATGTTTGCAGTGAGACAGATAGTTGGGAAGAAGTTAGAAATGAGGAAAACGTCCAACTGTGCACTTTGAGATGGAGAATGCATATGACAAGGTCCCAAGAAAGCTGAATTGGGCAGTACTATGGTAGTTCAAAGTCCCAGAAACATTGGTAGAATTAGTGAAGGTTATGTACAAGGACCCAATAACTCAAGTACGAATAGTGTTCGGTCTCACAAAGGGGTTCCCAGTGGGAATGGATGTGTACCAGGGTTCAGCTCTGAGCCCATTGCTGTTCATACTGGTGATAGACAACATTAGAAAACAGGCTGGAGGGGAAAGATCAACAAAGTTGCTGCATGCAGACAATATGGCATTACAGGCAGACTCTGAGCTAGAACTTCAGCAAAGGACAGGGGAATGGAATGCAACACTGAAAGAACATGGGATGAAAACAGATAAGACAGTGGTAATAGTAGCAAATTGGGGAAATCAGCATAAGCTGAGAATTTAGATAAAAGGGAAAATAGTAGAACAGGTTAATAGCTTTGAGTATCTGGGAGTGGTGATTGAGGTGAAGGGAAGTCTGAAGGAAGAGGTCAAAGTAAAATCAGAGGGGCTGCGGCCAAATGGCATAGAGTGTCAGGTCAAGTGTATGACAGAAGAATGCCAAAAAAGCTGAAAAGTAAGGTGTACAAAACAGTGGTGCGACCAGTACTAATGTATGGTACAAGAACCTGGGCAGTAAAGGCAGAGCAGATGAGGAAGTTGATGGAGATGAAGTACCTGAAAAGGGTGGAAGGATGCACACTGTGGGACAGATGAAGAAATTAGGACATAAGAGCAGAAGCCAAAGTAGCTCCATTTGCAGAAAAGATCAAAGAGACAGATTATTGTTGTATGGGCACATGTGCAGAAAAGCAGAAGACAATCTAGTGGAGACGATTTCAGACAGACAGGAAGAAAGTAAGAGGAAATAATGGCATCCAGCAAAGAGGTGGATAGATTCTGTGACAGAAGATCTGAGACAGTTGGGCATGAGTGTCGTAGAAGGTGGGAGTGTGCCATTGAAATGAGAAAGATGGTAACAGTAAACATGACACCCTAGGTTGATGATGATGATGATGATGATGATGATGATGATGATGATGATGATGATAGTAATTCACAGCTCCACATAGAGAAAATATAAATAATCCTGCTGGAAGTCCAAGAGCATCTTCCTACCTTAAATGCCCAACATGTTCCTGCCTTCTTCCTCATTTCTGACATTGAGGGTCTAGCTTGTTCCACTGCCTTATCCAACGTGGTGCTGAGCTACATGTTGGTCTGTCTCAATTCTCAGTTTAACAAAAACTACACTGCTTTCAGTTTCTGAAATTTCTGGCAGTACAAGAGCCATGGGTTTCCACCCCACAGTCTTTGAGCCTGCCAAATAGCTAGAAAATGGGCTACCATAGACAAACCCTATTCTCTGCATCCAGTCATCATCAGTTAAATCAAAAATGTCCATATCTTCACCCTGCCATATCTTCTCCTTCATGGACAACAGGATGTGTGGGGAATACAAACACCTCTCTTTTACCTGACAAAGCTTGGGCTCCCACTCAGTCAGTAGACAACCCTTCCTGATATGAGCCCACTGGCAATATAGTGCCAGCAGTGTTATCACTTGGAAGCCTGAACCCCAAACAACCAAATGAGGTTAAGCAGTCCTGGCTCTCTCCCACCTTTTCCAAAACAGAGACAGGCTGGGAGTGAGCTCTTGCAATTGTTCATCTAACCCTGTCACATACTAAAGCTGACTTCTTTTCATTGCAATCAACCCTTTAGGTGGCCCTAACAAAAGCTCATTGTCTGTAAGTCTACATCTGAATCCCCTAGTTGGCCAACAGATGAGATGAAGCATTACCTGCCCATGGCTAGGGAACTGCTATCAGAACACTGTCAGCCCTTGGTCTTCCTCCTGGATCTACTACCCCCACCCTTGATGGGTGTACAGCTTTTCTAAAGGCTTACACTTCTGATGGTCCCTCATGTCAATTTCTGCTGAAGGTCTAGCAATCGGTTCCAATGCTGTCACCACATATTTCAACATGACCTCTGTCAGCACCACTAGGCTAAGGGATCCTTCATTGCTGGGACTTCTGCCATCTGTGAAAAGAAAAGGAGATGGTGACTAAACACACTCCAAAAACTTTGACAGCTATAATTCCCCTGCAATCTCATAACCCATAGGCATCCTGCATCACAAATCCACTAGTCATATGACCACAACTAAACACAGCACCCCCTCCACACTTGACTAACATTAAAATAAAAATATTACCTATATGATTTATTCTTTTGTTTTATTAATCTGACCAACCTTTCTCCAGTACTGACATACTTGTAAAGTTCTTTTTTCTTTTCTTTCACATAAGCTCAAAATTTAGTCCCTGGTCTACTGCTTATAAGTCTTATCTGTGTGAACCCTTCCTCCCACAATGTGGACAGCAATGGCCAAAATGAGGAAATCCTTCCCAACATTGTACCACACATCTCTATCTAAATGTGGAACAAACTGACACTGCAAAACTAGCTAGATAGCCCTACAATAATTATCAACTCATAAGGTTCCTTACTATCATTCATGAATAATTAAAACCTAGCAAAGAAGAAACTGAGTCCCTCCTCCTAATGTGTCTGAGCCCCTGTCACAAGGACAGTAAGGAAAAGAAAAGAAAAACTGACTGACTGCAAGGACACTACCAAGTTGTTTATCTATCTATCAACCCATCTATCTATGTATCTTTTCTTCTATCTATTGCAGATGCTTTTGTTGACAGTGTGTTTGACTAACATCTGTTTAGTCAACTGCGTTTGGTTAACTAAACAGACCATTGACAGGTGGGCAAGATCACAGTTATTGAGGTTCCAGAATATTTGCTTTCTCTGATTTTATGTGATATTGGAGTTAGTATATATTATTTGCAAGGGTTGTGAGGAGTGCAGTGTGCTTGCCCCCTGCAAAAAACAATGTTTTAAATTTTTTTTCAGTTTTGCATGTGCTGACCCAGTACACATCACAAAGCATCATAAGGCCCACCCTCCACCAGAACAAGGTGTCTGAGTATCCTTGCTGAAACATGTCTAGCCAGGAAATCCTCCATGAGCACTCCAAACCCCCTGCCAGCCAGACACCAACAGCCAAGGTTCTATTGGCACCAAGAGACATCTAGTAAATAATGCACCAATGCAACATTCTATAGGCTACTCAGGATCACAAGACAGACCCCTAACCACTGCTGTGACATGACACTAAGCTCTCAAGCCCCCAAAAATCCTCATCTCATCCCTGCTAAAAGGGGCACATCCTCTTGTATGGGCATTCAAAAAAGGGTGCCCCCCCCACAGCTGGAAAAAGGGCAAAAAAAAAATAAATACCACTACCCACAAAAGTCCAGTCCAGAGCTATCAACCCACACCTTCAGGCCTACTGGTTAACCACTCCCCTACACCAATTTATTAACCTTTTTTTAATTTTTATTTATTTATTTATTCATTTATTTTGTATAGCAAAATTCCATAGAGTAAGTGGTATTAATATTAACAACAAACCCTCAGAAAAAAACAACTTATCTCTGTCCTCAATAACCTATCCTTCTCTCAGTCAGTCACCAACTGGTTTCAGAGTTACCTGTCTGACCGCCAACAATCCGTTGTATGGCAGAATGACATATCTCCCCAACTACCTGACTCCATAGGGGTTCCCCAAGAATCCATCCTTGGACCCCTACTCTTCTCTGTTTTCATCAATAATCTAGCCTCTGCCACCAAACATGGCACACTCATACAATACGCAGATGACTCAACCATCATCTGCTCAGCCCAGTCTGTTCCCAAACTGCAAAAAGTCACACAGGAAGCCTTTTCCTCTGTTGAAACTTGGTTATCCAATGCTCAATTAATAATCAACCCAAACAAAACTAAACTACTCATCTTCCAACCCACCAAACATATTGAAAACAACTCTCACTTTAACGTCACTGCAAAAGACAACACCACTATATACCCAACTGAACACACCAAATTGCTAGGAGTGGAAATAGACAATAAACTAAAATTTGACATTCACATATCCATGACCATAAAAAAAGTCCACAAAAAACTAGGAGCGTTATACAGAAATACACAACTTCTCACCAAAGCAGCAAAGATTTCAATAGCAAATTCCCACCTTATCTCCATCCTACTTTATGCCTCTCCAGTATATACCAACCTAAGGCAAAGCGATCTAAACAAGCTAGAGACCTGCTACAACAAAATCGCCAAATTCGCCACAGGGGCATCCTACCATAGTCACCACTGTCTCTCACTTGCTGAACTGGGCTGGCTTGAACTCCCTCACCTCCTTCAATGGTATCAACTCTCACTCGCCCACAAACTAGTAAACCATCCACTAAATATCCCATCCCTCCAGAATCTACTCCAACCCTATTGCACCACCAGACCACTAAGATCCAGCAACAAAAATCACTTGCAGATCACTAAAGCCAATAACTCTGCTGGTGAAGCACTATTCTCTTGTGCCATAGCCAAATTATGGAACTCCCTCCCACCACAATTACCTCCATACCATCATGCACCCACTTCAAAACTTTACTAAAAGCGCACCTAAAAACATGCTGGCTATGCCCTTGCAACTCCCACTCTAATATCACCCACCCCATCCAACCACTACCTTTCTTTCCACTCCACTAACTACCTTGACTATAGCAAGCTCAGATGCTAATAAGCCTAGCACTTATTATACAGCAGGAACTTCTCATTGTTACATTTGTTAATGCCTGTTATGTACTTCACAGATAAAGATTCTCGTTGTCTACTGATGTACTATGTTCTTCATATGTAAATATGTTGTAAGAAATTGCCATGTTTAAATTGTTAATCGCTGTGTAATCCAATGTAACTACTGTCTGTTTATTTTAACTGTGGAGCTTTTCTCCCCGGCCCTCTGCTGAAAATGGATCTATGTCCAGTCGGACACTCCCGGTTAACAAATGTAAATAAATAAATAAATAAAAGCAGACTCAGATATCTACTACCAAAAAGCATTCCTGGTCAGTTGGAAGTAGGCTTTTTTATGCACCAAACACCCACACAAAGAGGCCGACCCACCCACCCCTAACTCCTACCTATAAATGACCTCACCCCTTATCCTTCCCACTGACCACACTTCCTCCCATATTACCTTATAACTCACTTCCTACTTCTTCCCCCTCCCCCTGCCTTTTTTGACACACACTCTCTAACCCAGCCCTTCAACCTAACCTAAACCAGGCAGGTGTAAAGGGACAGACATATCTGCCTGCAAACTCTGTTGTTTGTAAATTCTTTGGCAGCTTTAACAACAACCACATAACTTTAAATGAAATTAAGTTTAAACCTAAGATACATTAGAACATGAAAAGTACAATTTAATCAAAATTATGTATAATATGTGCCATGGTTCCTGTTTTATTTAATTGTTTAATATGGATTTGGTAATTGATTTGAGTAGCAGTGATGTGTTTTGCTGTTTTTATTTATTTATTTATTTTTTGTTAATTGATTTTGTGTTTTATTTGTGGTGCATTTCTTTGTCAGGTTGTTTATATCTATGAAAAATGAATTTTCAAGATGGTGGCCATTATTTCCTTGAAGCTTCTCTGTAGAATGTGTGGTCTAATATTTCATTATATTTATTATATGTGGAAGTTGTGGTAATATTTCACTGTATTTGTATTTATCTGAAGTACCTTGTCTTGAGTTCTTTATGCAGAGATAACAACTTATTTTTATTCCTTTAGTTTGTCCAATCTATTTTGTAGTCTAGTTTGCCCATTTTCTAATGTGACTTAATCCGAAAGGACAATGTTCCTTGTTCTCTGCTCTTTAATGCAGGAAACATATTCTTAACTAAAATGTTATGCACTATTTATTTCAGTATAAATATTCTTTCTCAAAAGTGCCAGCAATCAAATATTTGATTTTTATTTCTTTCTTTCTTTCTAATTAACATGCATTATGCTGAACAATATTTTGACATATTCAGGAACCCAATACTTCATTCAGTAAAGCTTATTAAGTTTGTTTATACAATCTGAAGCTGAAGCTGTACATTACTGTGAATGCCAAAGAACCACAGAATGGCTTTTTCATCAGTTATTTGCATCAACTCATTCCCATTTGCACAAAACTTGATTATCCATGTTACTTCTTGCAAAGGATAGCCATATAAATGGAGTCTGATATCTGCAACACTAATATTTACAGCTTTAAATTATATTTGCTGCATTTTGAAGCATTGTACAACTACTTTTGTTTCTGATATCCCCCCTGATATAAAAGTTGTGAGTGTTTTTTAAAAAAATGCTGATTGTTTAGTTTTACTGTTTGCTCAGGTTCCTCAGTTTCTTCTCTATACCCACACACACACACACACACACACACACACACACACACACACACACACACACACACACACACACACACACTATGTTATGTCTTGTTTGACACTGAGCAATGATCTAACATATTTCTTTTGAAGAGCTGCTTCTTACTTACATTGTGCTTTCACTACTATACCATCAAAGTTCATTTTCAATTTAAGATGTTTCACCTAAAAAAAAAAATCTTCACAACTTGCCAGAATCCTCACCATCAAATGCAGAAAATATTTTCCTTTCCTAAACCAACATTACCTCATTTCTGATTTTTTGAAAGCATCTATCTTACTTTTTTCCTGTCTGAGACAGACATCTTAACCATTTTTTACTAGAATATTTAACATCCATACTATGAGTGCATCCAGGCAAGTCACAAAGATATTAATCTAGGAGCATGAGCTGCCTCTCACCACTTAATATTCATATTTGTTTTCTTACTGACAGCATAACTTTCTTTTCTGCATCACTTGATAAGTGGTTCTATTTTCCTGCCATAGCTCTATTATTGTCATACTGTTACATGCATTATTTTGGCTACAAATTTCTTTTAGTTAGGAAGAAGGAGGTACCAGTAATCAAAGTGATGCACTAGTTCCTGGCAGTAAGATTCCAAAAGGACTTTTTATGTGCCAAAACATGCTAAACCAAGCATGTTATTCTACACTGAAATCCAAATAATGTGGTTCTTCCAGCCCACATCCAGCATATGCTAATAGGAGCTAGCAGAGCCCTACTCTCAATTAGCAGATATCTAGTCTCAATTAGCAGACCCCTACTTTTGGTTAGAAAAGGGGTATCACACTTGTCATGCTAACATGCTTTAGTATTACACATTGGCAAGGCTCCCCAGTGTATGATGCTGAATTAGTGATGAAGCTCTTTGAAATAAATGGGCTTTGCAGTGAGATACAAGCGCTACCATTATGTGCAACTATTTATTGCAATCAGTACCTGATAGAAAGATGAACTGATTTCAGTACCTCATTCTACACACATTTGGAGCTGAAGACTTTGGGAGTCGGTGGTGGACCTGAAACTGCATGCACATTGGTTGTGTGCAGTATGAGACATTGTCTGACCTCCATGGGGATAATAGGCTGAAGTGTTTTGTAAAATATAGATTGAATTCTCTGTTGGGTTACTGGTAATTCATTCCTGCTCATCTTTCATTCACTGCCTGATCTGAAGTGAATCTCTTCTGCAGGATGGCATCATGTTTGTGCAGCTTTACCGCCATTTCAGGCTTAGTACAGCTGGGAAGTCCCTGCCTGCAATACTAGGTCTGAAATACAAATAAAGCTAATTTGGTAGCCCCATGAAGTTAGCTGGTAGTTTCAGCACTACTTTCAGAAAAGGTAATAAGGTGCATTAACATAGAATGTTAACAAATGTCATTATCTACTCTGTGTCAAGGGGCCACATTCCATTCAAACACCTAGGCATTGTGATGTATTGAACTGGGAGAATCTGACTCTCAGAGGTGATGTCATCCAAGGGGTAGGTTAAATTTTGCAATTTGGCATAGTTAAGAGGTAGATGATAAATGCTGTTCACTCTTGAAGTGTCAATTTTGTGGAAACCGGCCATGACCCTCTAAAGTATGATCACAAAATAGTGTTCACCATTACTAGGATCAAGATACCATATCTCAGACAATCTCTCTTACTCCAAGGTACATTAGTTTTGCAGTTAATATATGCAACTTGCATAGGTGTGGTGGATGCAGCCATGTCCCACAGAAAAACACATAGAGTGTGTGAAAGAGTTATTTTTTTAAGTTTTACCTTTCAAAACAAAAACTGCAATTTTGGTGGATCATGCTTTTGTTGTGGAGACTAGGATACATTTTTAGTATTCTACTTACTAATTCTTGTCAGCTGTTGTTCATTTCATAATCATTTTATTGTAAGCAGATGCCCCTGGCTCATTTATCTTCTGTTACTGGAAATGCTGATGCTAATTTACAAAAATAAAAAAAAAAAACTGCCATGGTGCCAAGACCAAGTAGGTGTTTGCTGTACCAACATAATTTACACACAGAGACCCACTGTTTGATTCTGAGCCAAGATGGAGCTCTCCAGATTTATTAGGAATTTGACAGGATTTTTTTATCCTAATGATCCTAGTGGATCTATCAAAATGAAAGGAGTTCTTGCCAATCATTTTGTTAGTCATCGGATCCTGTTTGAAAAACAAAGTCCTACTAATTCAGCTAATTAACAATATATCCTTTGTCAAAATGAATCAGTCTAAGTATGTGTCACACAAAAGTGCTATGAAGGAAGAATCACAAACACTGTTTGCAGATATCCAGGAGATTCACTGAAAATTGATTCCATTAAATAAGATTGTAATGGATAAGTAAATATCCTCAAAGACATTGTTAAGGGGGTGGAGCCTAGATGGCAATCAGATAAGCAGCATTTTAGAGCTCCACAAAACAATACTAGAAAAGTGGGAAAAAATTATTTTCATTAACCAGAAATAGAAAAAAAAAACCATTAAGGACCTTAAGAACTACAACTCTACCAAATTTCAAGAAATATTATTCAGTTATTGCTGTCAAAATATTCTGGAAAACAACACAGCTGTTTGGTAATGGCCAGTTTAAAGAATTCTCACTCAGAAACCACTCTGAAGACGGAGATACAACTGATGTCTTCCACATTACATGAACTGTCATTGAAAATGGATAGATTCACTGATAATTTGGAAAGTCTCAAGGAAAACTGCGAAAAGCAAACAGATGTACTAAAAGAAGCACTGCAGCAACAGCAAAGTAAATTACTTGATATGGAGACGTCACTAAATGACATTGATGGAAGACTCAAAGAAGAGGAAAATCAGACAGAATTCTTACTTCACCAAAATAACTGGCTACTTAATAAAGTGGATGATTTAGAGAATAGGGAGAGGAGAACTAATATAAGAATATTTGGCCTTACAGAAAAAACTGAGGGAGAAGATGTCATCACCTTTTGAATTCCTGGCTTCTTGAAGTGCTTGATTTAAAAGAGGGATTATCAAATGGAATAGAAAGAGTCTTAAGAAATCTCTCTATCTCATATCTATTTAATTAGTGTTCTGCTTTGTTTGGACAGAGCATTATGCCCACTTTCAGTACGAATATTATAAAAATGTTCTCTTATACGATCTTTAAAAACTCTATTGGTTTTACCAACATAGAATGAGTAGCAACATTTGTAAGCTGCTAAGTAGACCACATGAGATGTCAAGCAAGTAGCTGCTGAAGTAAATGTGAATTCTTGACCTGTATCTGGATATACACATTTATTACTGGTATTAATATATGAACAAAAATTACATGTTATGCAAGAAGGGGAGACACATAAATTTAAATTCAGAGTTATAGAGGTTATTGTACCAAGTATTAGAGAAGGTGACATCAGAAATTTTACTGAAAATAGAGAGGCACAATGGATAATAGCCTCTAGAGCAGACAAAGGAAGAGGACTCAATGATAGAGCCTCTATTAAACCTTACTTAAAGAATAGGAAGTTGAGCAAGTGAAGTCAGAAACTCAAATTATTTGATTTATTTTTTTTTTCAAAACAGGTTTATTGTTTTAACATATAAGATAAATATCATAACAATTTTATACAAGTAATTAAAAATAGGTATTATTATAATATTCAACAAAACAACTAAAGTATTTACAAAGACATCCACTACAATCAGATCAATTAATTAAACTAAAATACCATGTTATTGAAATTAAACTAACAAATTTTGTAAATTATCCCATACAATATAATAAGATGTTTTTCTATTTGTTCTTGTCCTAATTGTGTTTATTTCCATATGGCACACTATATTCATAATATTTTTAAATTCATTGAACGAAGGAGGTGTATCTGAAATCCAATTTCTAGTTATTATTTTCCTAGCCACTGCTAGAATAGACCATAACAAGGGAAGCTTAACCTTTTTAACACTTTGAGGTACAGGTGTGTTGAATAATATAAGAGATTTAGAAATAATGAAATTATCTGTAAAAAGAGCCTGCAAAAATTCATTAATTGACTTCCAGTATTCTTTCAATTTTATACAGTCATAAAACATATGAGCCCAGTCAGCATTAATTTCTACATTACATCTCTTACATAAATTATCTTTATTATTTATTTTATTCATCATCAAAGGTGTATAAAAGATCTATGTAAAATTTCCATGTATAAAGTCTCCAGACAATGGAAGACGTAGTTCTATAAGCAGATTCCAATATATATTGTTTATCTTGTTGATTTGGTGGGTCCCCATTAATAGAAGTGAAATAATTCCAGTATGAATCTACACTGTAAAAAGTTTCTTGTCTGATAATTTTATGTATGTATGAAAGTTTACTTTTATCAGAAACTTTATGTTGTAAATTTAATATCAAGTAATCAATCAGTGTTGGAATAGATTCTTTAACTGTTATAGACATTAGATCTATTTTATTAATGAGATGTTGTCTAAAGGTCTGAACCTCTAACCAACAAGTTTCTCTTAGATCAAATTCTTGTTTTAAGAAATCTAGATTTTTAACTTTATTATCAGATATCAACTGATACCAGTACTTTAAATCATTATCTATAGTTAAATGAGTTTCTTCAGAAGTAGATGACAAAAGCATACCCTGAGTATACATTATAGGGAATACAATAAAATTCCATTCCCTATACTTAGGGTGCATGAATATAAAGTTACGATAACTAATAATAATATTTAATGGGTAACAAACCATATGTTTAGGTGTAATAGGTGAAGTGCAAAATTCCTTTAGTAACCATAACATGGAGTTATTTACAATCATATTTTTATGTGTTAAGGAGATTTTCATGAAGTGCATACTAATTAGCTCCCAATAATCTTTCCATTTTGTGACATATGACTGATCTATTAATAAAGTAATAACTTTTACAATAGAAGAGATAGTATATAAATTAAAGTCTGGAAAAGAAATACCCCTTGAGACCAGCTATTAGTATGTTTCTTTAATGCAATCCTAGGTCTATTAGGTGCCCATAGGAAATTTAACATTAGTGTATTCAGTTTCTTGATAATTATTTTTGTAGGTGGAAGTATTATTGATTGTATTAAGTATAAAATCTTGGGGAATATTATCATTTTAATAATTGTAAGTCTCTCCTCCATAGTAAAAACATATTATTCCAGGTATTAAAAGGTTTTGTATATTAAGAAAACAGGTATTATAATTATTATATGTAATAGATTTAATATCTTTAGATAGTATTATACCTAAATAAGTTATCTGACCTGAATTGGGTACATATTTAGTAAAATCACTAATGAGAATATTTTTCGTGTATATATAGGTAGTATTTTAGTTTTTTCTTCATTGAATATTAAACCAGAAATACTTTTAAAATTCATCATTTTATCAAATAGAGACTGCATAGAAGAATTAGATCCTGCTGATGTAATTAGAACATCATCTGCAAAAAGTTGAATTTTGGATGTTGTATTTTCATCTATTTCAAAACCCTCTATGTCAGTATTGTTTCTGATCAAATTAGCCCAAGGCTCCATTACTAAAGTGAATAATAGTGGAGAAAGTGGACATCCTTGTTTTGTACCTTTAAGAATGGGTATTTTTGTGAAACATATGTTCCTACCTTAATATAAGCCAATGTTCCTTTGTATAAATGCTCAATTAGATTTACAAATGCATCTGAGAAGTTTGTGCACTTCATTAAGGTAAACAGATAGTCCCAACTTACTGAATCAAATGCTGAACTTATATCAAGACTAATAAGTGTTAAATCTTTCTTTTTCCTATTTGCAAAATCTATTAATGTTAAAGTTCTTCTTATATTATCAAAAGTATTTCTATTTACAATGAAGCCTGTCTGATCTATATCTATAATGCCGGGAATGATTGTCTTCAATCTATCAGCAAAGATACTCATAAACATTTTATAACAAACATTAAGTAATGAGATGGGCCGATATGAAGAACATCTAGTTGGATCTTTATTAGGTTTCAAAATTGGCAAAATAAATGTATATTGCCAAGATGGGGGGGTTATTAACTCAGAGTGGGCCAAAATAAAAACCTTATGTATTAATGAATATGTACTTTTAGAAAGGATTTTATATATCTCTGGTATAATACCATCATTACCAGGTGCTTTGTTTGATTTAAGCTTATTTATTTGTGTAATAACTTCTGTATATGAAATACTCTTGTCCAATAGTATAATCTGTTGTTTATTAAGCTTTTTATTCATGTTTGTGGTTATAAACTCCTTTATTTTATCTTTAGGGTCCATGTTAATGTTATTATGGTTAATTTTGTGAAAGTGATTTCTAAATTCATCTAGTATTTCTGGTATACTAGAAACATTCTTCTTTTTCCTTAGAGAAAATATTTCTTTGATATGGTTTTGTTTATTCAACCTTTTTGTTTTATTTTTAAGTCTATGTAAGTATTTGGGGCTTATTGAATAAGACAAAACTTGTATTCTCTAAAGTTATTTTAACTTTATGAGTTAAAATTTCTTTGTATTTCTCATTTAGTTTGTTTATTTCTTCAATAACTTTCTTGTCCATAATATTTTCTTTATTATTATGTTTATGAGTCTAATTTACTTTGAATATCTAACAATTCCTTATCCCAAGATTTCCTTTTATTATTATACCATCTGATACTTTGTCCATATAGATATGATTTTAAGGCATCCCAATGATAAACAATGGAGACTTCAGGAGTATTATTTATGTCTAAAAAATGTTTTACTTCTGAAAGTATATATTCTTTATAGCCTTTTACTTGAGTTAAGTATGCTGGTATCCTTTTGATCTGAACATTATGAGTATTTTTTATCATGAATTCAAAAACAATTGAATTATGATCAGATATAGGACATGAAATGATTTTGAAATTAATTAAATCTGTTACCATCTGGTTAGAAATAAAGACCCTATCTATTTTTGAATAAGTTTTGTATCTGTTAGAAAAAAAGGTGTATGGTAATGACTTTGAATCTATCTGATTATTAATATCATTCAAATGATAAGAATTAGCAAAATCATTTAAATGTTTTGCATTAGATGTAATTCTTCTTTTCCCTATAGTGGTAGTATCACTTTCATGTAGTATACAATTAAAGTCACCAGCTAAAATAATATCTCCTATAGAGAATGATATGATCTTATCAAGATGATGTTTCACTGTATTAATACCAATTCCAGGTGTCCAATATACATTAATTAAAGTGTAAGTCTTCCCATTAATTTGTATTGTAACCATACAAAACATTCCTTTGTCATCCTGATAAGACTTAATGGTTTTAGGAATGGGCATACTTTTATTCCATAAAATAGCCACTCCTCTTATTTTCTGAGTGTGCTCTGAACTAACCAATACTGTATATTTGTTTGTGGCTAGTTTATCAATATCTTTTTTCAAGAGATGGGTTTCTTGCAGGAAGACTAAGTTGGCCTTATGTAAATTAATGTATCTTATTAGACTTGCCCTTTTACATGGATTATTCAATCCATTAATGTTTAAAGAAATTCCTTTTAAAGATGTCATTTGGCATTTTTAAAACTTAAGAATCTTATGATCAAAATAACAAATAACAAGATAAGTAATGTTACATCTCCTCCTTTAGGTGTACCTTTAAATATAGCTGTATTTATTGAATCTCTTATGGGATTTCGTATAGGATTCAATTTTGTTTGTAGTGACAATGAATGTACAAAATATATTGTGGATGTCAAAACTATATACAAATAACAATGAACAAGTGAAAATAATGTAAGGATTAAACCTTGCATCCAGCCTGGAGTTATAAACTCCAACTTATAGTATTTACCACTCAAGTTAACCCCCTACCCTAAGCAGCAGTACCTCAGCTACCACCTTATCAATTTAATACTAGTTATATTTAACTGAGGTTAACAGTTTTCAGTTCAATTATCTAGCAAGACAAGACTACACATTTGGTAAAACAGCATCATATAAACTAAAATAAACCTTTTTTTTTTTTTTAAACTGTTCATACTACTATATACATCCATGTAATATAAAACACTTGTATTCAAATAGCATTCAAATAATCTTGATGTTAGAAATCAAGAGGAGAGAAAAATAGGTTCTAACATTCATTTAAATCAAAAACTTTGGCTAATATGATTCAGACATTACATATATTAAGATGCATCTATTTTCTGTCATGTAAATGCAATTAACAGCTTCCAAAAAAACCTTGAATTGCTTGTATATGAGCATTTACTCAAACTCATTAATGTCAATAGAATAAAGCATTATATTCATAGAAATTGTTATAAATCATAATGCATAGTTATGCAGATTCTCAGAAACACTTTTATATATATATATATATATATATATATATATATATATATATATATATATATATATATATACATACACACACACACACACATATATATATATATATATATATATATATATATATATATACATACACACACACACACACACACACACACATATATATATATATATATATATATACACATATATATACATACACACACACACACACATATACGTACATACACACACACACACACATATACATATACATATATATATATATACATATGTATACACACACACACACACACACACACACACACACACACACACACACACACACACACACACACACACACACACACACACACACACACATATATATATATATATATATATATATATATCTGATCTCACTGAGTTATGTCCTTACTGAGCACTATCTTACTTGCTGTCCCTACAATAAATCTGTCTGCTTTATACAGGATAATGCACAGCAAACACATTTTAGTAACCAGATTTTACAACCATGCTATACTACTGCTTTAAAATATATCACATGACAATTTCTTCCAGTATAGAGTTATAAAATTATTTATGCTTGTCAATCAGATGAATTAAATGAGTTATAGTAATGTATATGTTTGGAACATAAGTTTTTAACACATATTATTAAGCTGCTGTTAAGTAGATTTTCAAAAGCAGTTGAATAAATGTTTCATTTTCTATGCCTTCTAAAATAAGACATTTACTTACTACAAGAAACTGTATCATTTAAACTCATTATAACTGACATATTTTATGAATTATAACATAGATATTTAAGTAATTATATAAAATAACTCACATTTAGATGTTAAAGAGTTCATTTTCCTTCACATAGTCACATTTGTATCATTTCTATTTCCTGGTAGAGTGTCATTGCTGAATCTGTGATGTGTCAGTGTGATATCTAGGTCAAAGGTGAGACTAGCTGCTTTCAGCTTCTCTGTGAGAATTCTGAGAGTTGAAGCTTTTGAAGTAGCTCATGGACACTGTGCGTGAGACAGCCCACATCCCAGATTGTCTCTCTTAACATTTTGGCGGGAAACTTATTAAAAACTAGTGACAAACATTCATTTAGCAGTGTAAATGCATCTAAACATGACAAAACCTTCATAATGTATTTTACAGGTTATTACAGCCTCTATGTAAGTGAAATTAAGCCCAAAATTATTAATAAGTAATAAAACTCAATATTTTTGTCCCAACTCAATTTTTATGCAAATCTTATTATTTACTGTGTCTATATGATCAAAAGCATTTCTATATATTAATAAAGAAAAGAAAAAGAGAGTAGAAAGTAAAAGGGTGTAAGGCAGAAATAAAAAAAGTAAGAGAAAGCTATAAGAAGTATATACAATGAAATATTACTTACTGTTTATATTAATAGAGTTAAAAATAAAACATATTATTTACTATTATTTAGTTCTAATTATTATTAGTTAAAGCATGACAGATTATTTACAAACAAGCATAAGCAGTGTAATCAAGAAAGTATAATTAGGAATAGCATTTGAAGAACATATAAACTTTTTACAAGGAATAAATATGTTATTATTCTATTAATCATATTTTCATTACTCTTCTCTCCCCGCCTTCCCCCACCCTTCACCCACTACATAATCTAAATAGAATGTCATTGTTTAAACAAAGAAAAGAAGAAAAGGAGAAGAAAAAATAAAAAGATAAAGAAAAAAAATTATCAAATTACTAACCTTACTTCTCCTTTTCAGAAAGAGAAACAAGTTGAATCACAACTTGCCATTAAATCTCCAGATATTTTGACTAGTTATGAAACAAAACATTTCTTTGCACACAGAGAATAACTTTGATTAAATCTTTTTCAAAATATTTGTTGCTTCTTGGAAATGCAGGAACTATATTTAAAAAGATTAATAATGAAATAAAATGATGAGAGAAAAAAAAACCTAGAACAAATCATTTGTTTGTAGTCTCTTCTTCTTCTCTGAAGTCTTCCACGAAGTTTCAGTTGCCAGTCTCTTTAATGAAGGACTAGCCCATGCCATTTCTTCTATTTTATCCAAAATCTTATTTTTTTTGATAAACAGTAAAGCAGAGTCTAAGTCATCGAAAATTTTAGGACCATCAGGAAGGAAGATTTTAAGCTTGGCAGGAAACAGAAGGTATGTTTTAAACTGTGCTTTTTTAATCTCCCTTATTAGTGGCAGAAAAACTTTTCTTTTAGCTATTACCATGGAAGAATAGTCATTGTCAAAATGCACAGTTGTCTCATTAATCTTAACAGGAGCTTTAGCCCAGGCAGATTTAAGAACCATCTCTTTATCAAAAGATGATAAAAATCTAACTATAACTGATCTAGGATAGTTTTTGTTAGAGTTAGTATTAGCTATAGATCTATGTGCTCTTTCAATACCAAAAGAGAATGCTTCTGGTAAGTCTAAAGTTTTAGGGAGCCATGTTGTTAAAAAAGAAGTAATATTGTTACCTTCAATATTTTCTGGCAGTCCAAAAATCCTAATGTTGTTGCGCCTAGATCTATTTTCCAGGTCATCCAGCTTTGTTTGTAAATGTGTATTTTGTTTCAGCAGAAACTCAATGTTGATTTCCTCTTCTTGTATTCTATTTTCCATGTCACTCACAGCTTCTTCTATGCCTGTCATCTGGATCTTCTGTTATTGCAGGTCTATATGTAACAAGTCTATTTGTTTTGTAGTTTTTTCTATGAAGGTGTCAATTTTAGTATCCATTTTATCCATCTTAGCAGTGAGTTGCTGGATTATAATTATCAGAGACTGAAGTTCTTTCTTGATGCTGGAGTCTTGAGAATTTGTCTTACTGGAACTCATTTCAGACTGATAAACTGACAGGAAAATTTCCAAAGTGATTTCTGACAGGAATATTGTTAAGATTTCCTTTCTTTTTTAGATATAGTTCAAGAACTATATAAAACAAACATATTTAGAAAGAAAATTACTTCAAAAAATAATTTTTTAAGTAATTAATTCCTGTCAGTGTAATGAAATTGGTGGAGCTGAAGAAATCTGCTGCTATCCTGTGTTCATCCTTGGCCACGCCCCAAATTATTTGATTTCTGACTTCTCTGGTTGTATTATGGCTATATTATAAATAATTGCAAGTTATATGTGTTATAGCTGTGCTGCATAAGCCCTATATATTTTGAACTATATTCTTGAATTGTGTTCTTGAATTGTATTTTTGAATTGTGTTTTGAGCAAGCTGTTGCTGTGCATTTATTATTTTATTTCTGTGTAAATTAGTGCATGTTATATGTGTTATATTTGTGCTGTATAACGTTTATACATTTTATATTGAGCAAGTTGTTGCTGTGCTTTTATCATTTTACTTCTGCATTTTTACCTTTGCTTTTATTTTTGCATTTTTTTATAAATATTTAAATTAGACACATGACCATATAAGAAGTGTTCTGATTGGTAATGACACATTTTGAAATATTTGAAGGTAGTATATAAGGAAAGGAAAGGCGTGTTTGTTCTTGAAGGTCTGAGGAAACTATCTAGCGAAAGCGCTTACCGTTTTTATGTCACTAAAATAAATGAACTGTGAGTTGTGAATTTTACACAGACTGGACTTGTTGTTACTTGGATAAATACTTCTGTTTGAAGAATATGTGCTGCTTGAATTTTTCAGACAAAGGCCTGGTTGCCTCGTTGTAATCCTGAGTCTTGGTTTGATTTTCTTGCTGAATTTTATCAATGAGGCATTTACCCCGTGGAGTATAGTCCATTTTGTTGTTTGCTACTACTTAATAGGTTTTGTATTTTTTAGAGTGTCATTACTTTTAACACTTTAATAACAAAGAAGGGAGTCTGCCTACTGTTGCATCTTGCTGCATGACACCGTATTTGATAAACACTCTGTTATGGACTCTTAGATGGCCTCCAGCTAGACTGCACACACTTCAGCTTGCTCCAACTACTAAATTCAAATCTAAACTCATCTAAGGCTACTGCTACAGTGTAAATCTACAAAAAAGCAACTCCTGCATAATTAAATCTAAGTCACTACCTGAGTAAAGCTTATTTTTATCTTCTGAGTGTAAAAATAAGAAATGCATACCTTGGATTTGGGTGATGACTAAGCATTGACTCCTGTACATGTGCCTGGGCCTGCAAGCAGTAAGTAGCAGCTACAAAAAATAAGTAAAGAAGCAAGCTTTCACACAACAAAGAAAAATGGACCAAATGGAAACACACACGTCTAAAACAAGACTATCTCAAATTGCTTCTCCAGACAAGGAAGTTATTATTAAGAGGCAGAAAGCTACCAAATCTCAAGCCGAAGTGTCAAAGAACCAAATGAAACCAAAAACTGATCAATCTTTTGACATGGAGGAACTAAAAGCAGCTTTAATGCCTCTGCAAACAGAAATAAAATCTTTATCTTCAAAATTTACAGTGTTTGGCAATAACTTGGATCAAATAATAACCAGACTGGACAAAAATGAGGCTAGAATACTGAATAATGAGACAAAGATAGAAGAAATACAGAAAGCTTCTTCCATCACTGAAAATTCAGTCAAAGAACTACAACAAAAACTGATTGATCTGGAAGTTAGAGCAAGGAGAAATAATGCATTGATCAGAGACATCCCAGAAAAATATGAACAGTCACAGCTAGTTAATGTAGCAAAGGAAATCTTCAGTCTCCTTCTTGAAAACATAGAACTATCCCAAAAAATTGTTATTGAAAGAATACATCGTACTCTGAGAAAATCTCAGACCCTGGATGCCCCCAGGCAAATATATGTAAGAATTCTAAATGCTGCACATGCTCAAGAAATAATTCAAGCTGCAAAAATAAGGAAACATATTCTGTGTAATGGCTGCAAGATAACCTTTGTTCAGGATCTGCCTCTACAGATAAAACAGTTAAGACAAGCTCTTTCACCATACTGCACTAATAAGCAAAACATTAGATTCCAAATGAAATGCCCAGCAACTCTGCAATTTTAATACAATGGCTTAAATTTTGTAGTTAAAAATAAAGAAGAAGCAAAAACAGCTTTTCTCAAAGCCTTTAAAGAACTGCCATAAACTATTTTTTATTTATTTATTTTTATACAAACAGGCTCCTAATACAAAGACTATATGCTTCTGTGTATTTTTGGCATACTAATTCTCTCGATGACAAGGTAAAATACCTAAAATACCTGTTTTCTGCTTGGATTCATTGTTTTTTATTTGGGCACTCCAACTACAGCTTGAGGAGCATCTCCACACTGTCGCAAATGAACATTACCCAGAATCCTTTGCAACCACGAATCAGGAAAATTAAGCGCAGCTGAGGTCAAAGGAAAAACTATGGTATCCATTCAAGCCCAAAACATCTCAGAAAACCAGCATTTGCAAATTAAAATGAAAGTAAGGCTCTCACACAACAGAATACCTGTGGATTTATTTTTTCCTGACTCAAAAAGTGAAGATTCTCATGTATATGGTGTATGGAAGGTATATCTAGCCTAGAAATAGTACCACAGGTTAATTGATTATATACAAATGGTAATATATAGGTGCTGCTTTTTTTTTTTCTTTTTACTTGTTCCTTCCAGAATATATACAAGCTGGACTAACAAAATCTTCTGGGTTAGAAACTGTATCAGCTGTTGCAGCTGCAATAAATACTCAGCCCATACTAGGAAAAGCAAACCATTGTAGTTAGGTTTGTGCTGTTTTACATAGTGTTAAAATATGCTTTCTTAAGCTTTAAAATAAGTATGCATCAGGTGTAAGCATGCCAATCTTGTACAGCAGAGAATATATAGGGATTCTTTGTTTTTCTGTCACATATTTTCTTTTTTTTTTTTTTTTATGATCACAATGCCGGTTTTTTTTTTTTTTTTTTTTTTTTTTGTATATATGCTCAATTCTTACATGATAAATGGACACCCAGGGATATAATTGTAGCAATAAACACAGACCCAACAAGTAAAATAACTGCTATATATATAAAAGGAATGTACATATGACCAGCATAACAAGGAACATGCAAACACTGTTTGACAAAACTATATTAAGGTAAAATCAGCCGTGTATGTTGTTACTCTTCTATGTGTGAACACAATTAGAACAAGAAAGTTTGCTTTGTAATATATTTTGATTAAAATGCTATTTGCCTATTAAGCTAGATATATAAATTTCAGTTAAAATATGCTCAGCTTAATTATTTTCAAATGAACAAAGGGTTAGAATGCATATCTTTTATACATGATTTGTGTGGGCATGCTGTTATGTGTGATGTTTTATTGCTGGGACTTAGAATGACAGAAACCTTTTGTATTATAGTTGTTAATATTCCTTTTACCTCTCTTTCAGGTAGTAGGCTAGCGTGGGTATGCAAGTGGGGGTTCTGAAAGGGAGTGATGCCACACTTATATCCACACCATTGATATGTAGAAAAAATTCTAATAATTTTGAAATGTTTTGTCCCTGTATATATCCACTTATTCTGAAAGCCAGCAATATGTGTATTATACCCTTTAGATGATCTCTGTAGATTCATGGAATGTAAAGGACTTACAAGATAAGAAAAAAAAGAATCTATTAATGCACTTAATTTTTAAATCTAAGGCAGGGATGACTTTCATACAAGAAACGTATATGTTGAAAGAGCAATGGGAGAAAGATACAAAAAAAAAAAATGGGTGAAATATATTGTTGCTGCTGGTGACAGTACGGCTTCTAGGGGAGTTGCCATAGTAGTTAAAAAATCTTTTGATGGTAATATATGGAAAGGTAGCTGTGACCCAAATGGTAGATGGTGTTATTTTACTTGCAAACTGCCACCGTTTAAAAGACCTTTCTTAGTCCTGAATGTTTATGCCCCATGTTTGCATCAAATAACTTATATATACGAGATATACAGAATCTTAGAGAACTATCCTAATTACTTCTATATCATAGGAGGTGACTGGAATATGTTAATTAATCCAGAACTTGATAGGACAAATAAGAATAACAAGCAATCGGTTCAGCTTACTACACTAATAGCTGAAATAATGGAAGATTTTAAGTTAGCTGACCCATTTGAAAACTATACAAATAGTATAACTATTATTCACCATATCACAAGTCTTGGTCTAGGATAGATGTATTTTAATATCTGAAATCTTATTAAATAATACAGTCACATACAATAGTGAATTAGGACAATATTGGATCATGCAAAGATAAATATTATACTAAAGTTGGGGAGCTCAGTGCAAGGACCCCAAACAGTTATGAACTGGACGTTAAATACTAACTTACTAAGGCTTAAAGATGTTTCACAAAATATCATAGACATTCTTACCCAAACTTATAACTACCTAGAAGTAGTAGATATACCATACAACATTCAATGGCAAGCTAGAAAAGCCACTGTTAGGGGTATATTAATTTAAAAAGCTGCTTTCTATAAAAAATTAAACAGAGAAAAAGTCATTTTAATAGAATCAAAATTAAAAAATAGAGAGTCAGAACTGCAAATAAATTATTCACCAGTACTTGAAAGTCAAATGGTTACACTACAAGGAAAACTACGTGAAATTCAAACACAACAGTACTCAATCAATGAAATTAAACTCCTCCACAAATATGCCGAATGGGCTCAATCGCCCTCAAAAGCAATGGCAAGAATCATAAACATTAAGAATCCTCCTACCAAAATAAAGCAACTAAATTATAATAATAAACCTTTAGAGATAGATGAAGAGATCATTGCAGCTTTTGAAGAGATATACCAAAAAATATATGGCCCCCAAGACCAGATTAATGAGTCATTATTTCATCAATTTACCGAAGAGTTACAATTTCCAGTACTGAATGAGACACAAATAAATAATCTTAAAGCTCCCTTAAGTGTAGAAAAAATCATTGCTGCTGTAAATAAGTTGAAACCAGGTAAATCACCAGGGCCTGATGGTTACGTGGTGGAATTTTACAAGACTTTCAAGAAACAGCTCCTATACTACTGAAAGTATACAGATTCATAATAAAGTATGGTACCAAAGACCTGTATATCAATAACTCAAAAACTATATTTATACCAAAACCCAAATCTGATGCATCAAACCCAAATAACTACAGGCCGATAGCACTCATAAATATGGATATTAAAATTCTTTCTACAATACTAGCTAGTAGAATCAAACAACTTCTACCTCACATTATATCTTCTGAGCAACTAGGCTTTATGAACAACAGACAAATATATGACAACACACTTACTATTGATTCAATCATTAGTTTAAAAGTGAATCATAAATGCCCTAGCTATGCACTGTCAGTAGATGCAACCAAAGCTTTTGATAGAGTAAATTTTGATTTTTTTATTAAATATACTCAATAAATTTAGTAGTCCTGAGGGCTATATAAACATGGGTAGGGTTTTATACAAAAATGCCACAACAACACTATCTATACATAAAAAGCAATCAAAGCCTATTGAAATAGTGAACGGTACAAGGCAAGGATGCCCACTATCACCTTACCTGTTCAATATATACATATAACCTCTGCTGCTTAAAATATCACAAAGAACTTACCACCATGTTATGAATATTTCCAAAGTCCCAATAAAGTATACAGCTTTTGCTGATAATCTTAACATTTATTTTAAATTCCCTAATACTGATTTGAATAAGATACTAAACTCCATTGAAATATTCTCAAAAATATCTAATTATGCAATTAACCCTAATAAACCCATCATATTCCCTATGAATATTCTAGGACATATGGAATTCTATTTCCCTGAAACTGAAATTAAAGTAAATTATAATCTCAAATATCTGGGTATTATGTTCACTCACCCCCAATCTGACATGACTAAAAACAACTTGTTTAAAATCTGGTCTAACATCACTGAAGACACTAAGAGATGGTTAAACCTCAATCTATCTCCACTAGCTAAGGCAGCCATAGTTAAAATGAATATTCTTCCAAGACTATTGTTTCATTTTAGTGCTATTAACCAAAATATACCAAAAATCTTCTCCAAACTTGAAACACTACTAGGAAAGTTTATTTGGCATCCAAAAAGTACAAGAATAAAATACACTAAATTAACATTACCCAAACAAAAAGGGGGCCTAGGCCTACCTGAATTCCAAACATACTACAGCATACTAAACGCTAGTCAAATTATACAAATAGCAAATTTTGAACCATCCAACAAAGCATGGTATCCACAATGGATTAAAATATATTACAATCCTCTAATCTCATGCAATTTAAACACTAGAGCAGTACCCTTTCTAAATTCTAAGACTTTAAAGCATTTTAAGATCTATCCCATAATAATAAGAACAACAGTAATATTTCAAAAGCTGGTAGCCTCCCTAAATCTTAAATATACTTTGGTATTGGGACAGCCAGTACACTTTAATCCTAATATTAAATTAAACAATACTATATTAAACCTGAATCGGTATCCAAAAATTAAAAATAGCACTGTATGGAACCTATACAGATCAAAAGTTTCTCAGTTGACAATATTAGACAAAAACTTGAAGTAAATAAAAGCTATAATACCATAATCAACCAATTAATATACCTGATCAACACAATTACTATGAAGGTCAAAATAGACAACCAAGACATGCACATATATCAACAAATTATTAACCTGCTACTGTCGAGATCTAAAATGTTATCAAATACATATAGACTAATAACAAAAATTAGATATCAAGATGCAATTCTATATTTCAAATTTTGGGAAGAGAAAAATAATAAGATAACTGATTAACAAAAATCTGATGCTATTGAACTTACTTTGAAATTAACTCCCCTTAAAAAACTAATTTATACCAAAATTATAATCAATAACAATGCGTATCACACACCACTTTTTCTTAGCAAAATTAATCCCTCCCACTCCCCTTATTGTACCATATGCCAAAATAGTGTTGCTGACACCCTTCATATTTTTTGGAGCTGTAAAAGTGTTTACAAGCTGTGTTGTTCACTAAGAACCAAGTTAGAAAAAAAGGGATACACCAAATCTACCCTGTCATGGGAAATGGCAATTTTACATATATTCCCTAATAATTTCTCATACGAGAATAAACACATCATAGTCACATTGTGTGCAATGATCAAATCATATATAGCCCAAAATTGGTTAGATATAAGTAAAATCACATGGGAAGAATTTAAAGGAATGGCTATAAAATACTTATTAGCCAGCAAATTAACTACAAGAAGCCAAAAAAAAAAAACTATCTTACTATCAGAAACATTTGAAAATGCTTTTAGAAATCCTAGGACAAAATTGATTTATGATCAAGGGACTTCACGATCAATATTACTTTACATAATTAAGGGAAACTAAAGGCAATTATTATAGAAATACCCACAATACCCACAATAACAGTGTACAGGTCATGGCAAACACATATAAGATGAACATTAAGGTGACATCAATGTATATATTGTACATAGTTAGTGCAAGACAGAATGTTTATTTAGGTAGACTAGAATATTTGGTTGCAATGTTTTAATGTCACATTTTCAATATGTTGTATACTATCTTCATGTAAATGTCTGCTTTACAGCTCATTAAGAGCAGCTTGATTATTAGACAATTCTGTATAATTGTTACCCTAATATTGATGATTTATGTTATGTATATCATATTTGTATGACTGAAACTTGATATTCCAAGTAGCTTGTATGTATATTTTCTGAGTCATTCTTTTCTTGTATTTAAATAGAAGTGAAATGCAATAAAAATTTTATTTGAAAAAAAAAAACACTCTATTATAAAGGTCCTAAGGAACTGTGGCTATGCAAAACAGCTTCAGTAATGTATTGTCCTGACTAGCACAATATTCCGTGATGATATTCTCATAATATGAATTGATATTATAACTATGGATTAGTATTAAGACGTTTATAAATTGCTCACCCACATGGCTACTAGAGGAACTTTAATTTTATGGAAAGAAATGTCACTGTGCCTCAAATCATTTACAAATATGAAGATAAAGAAGGACTCCTAGCCATAGTAATAGTAAAATATAACAATAGACTCTGGACATTAGTAAATATATATTGGTTTCCAGGTATTGGGGTTAGGACAATAAGAAAACACATGGATCTAATAACTAGAGTATATAAAGGAAATTTGATTTTGGGAGGTGACTTTAATTGTATATTGGATAAATTAGAGACCACAAGCAAAACAAATGTATGTGTAAGTTCTATAGAGTAGCTACTTAAGAAATGGGAAGAAAGTTTAAATCTAATTGATACATTTAGTTATAAGGAGAAAAATTCATTATTATTTTCATACCAAGACCACAAATTTGGGACACATACAAGAACTGATACAATCTTCATATCTCAAGAGCTAAATTCAAAAATAATAAAATTTTCCATAATCCCTTGTCCCTTTTCAGACCATAATTCATTAATTCTCAAAATACAAACAGATTATAAGAAATTAATTTTTATGTCAAGAATTCCAGCTTACATTACAAAATTAAAATAATTTAAACCTTGGTTAGACTCAAAAGTACAATTCTTTTTAGATATAAACGACACTACTGAAATAAATGTAAGTAATCTTTGGGATACCTTGAAAGTCTATCTAAATGGAAAAATTATTTCATGCTATAAAAACAAGCTAAAAGAGTGGCAATCAGAATTACGTAACATCCAAAAACACATTACAGATCTCACTATTAATTCATCTACTTACACAGACAATAATCATAAAAAAGCATTGGAAGACTTAAACAAAAAACATAATTAAATCCTAAGTCACAAAACTAATATAGCTGTAGAAAGGTTAAAACCTACCCTAGGATTCATGAAGCTCGGCGCAAGGCCGGCATTAGGCGTGCGCCAACTGTGCAGTATGTAGATGGCGCAGTAGCACCAAATGCATATTAATGAAGGTGCGCTGCCGCCACAGCCACGTGCATAGGAAACAAGCGCGAGTGCAAAGGGCATGTCGAAGTGCCACACGGAGGCGTGGAAATGTCAGCTGCCAACACGCAACCTAAAATGCTTGCATATAACAATTTGCCTGCAATAGTAATCACATCTGTCAGTGTCCGTGGATACTGAAACGTATGCAAAGCATGCAAGACAGTTCCTGCGAACACAAAATTAAGAAGCAAACACAAATGCATGGTAAGGAATAACGAGTCCCCATCCCTCGAACAAATGACATTGAAAACTGTGTGCCCGTATTCCAACGCAGTGTAGATAGTTATACCAAGTGGAAGTGAAATGCATCATGTTAGCGCGCCGCCAATAGCTACGTCCAGCCCAATGGTCAGGGTCACCAGCTGTCCTACATTGTGAGGGAGAGTACACAGCTGGGCAGATGTGTCCATAACAAAACCATGATAAATGTAAATATCTAGCGACCGTATGACAGAATTATATCCCAAAATGCATGTAATAGTCACATACAATAGGTATGTCCATATGTAACGTACCACATGTGACAAGAAATACAATAAGCAAGAAAATGAAACAGAAGGAGCATATAAACTGCTACAACAATAAGCTAACATGTAGGCAGAAAGGAAAAGTATTATCCGTAGTGTTGACCGTGGGTATGTGTTGTCCAGTACAATCGGATATGTGTCCGGAATATATCCCATCCTGGACATATGAAAAGGTGGCACCCTACCAAAGATCAGAGCAGTCGGCCAAAATCCGCATATATGCGGTCCAAGCCGTACTTGTCAGGATGTGTCACAGTTGAACGGGTATTACCCGGGTGTACCAACCATGTCATGAAAGTTAAGTATGGGCGTGTACCTATGTGCGTGATGTACAGCATGTGGAAGGTGAAACATGCCAGGGTAGTCCACACAACCATACAGGTACCTGACATATGTAGCGTATGCAATGTGTTACCTTGACCGTGTCATGGGCCATCAACCAAAGCAGTGATGGATGGAGTGTCAGAAATATGTGTGTGTGGGGGATGGGTAATGGTATAATCCTCAAAGGCGAGACTGTGTTGTATGCAGAATAGGTGAACTGGAGATGTATGAGGGAGCAGTGGGTGAATCAGAAAGAAACACAAAGAACAAGTATACACATCTGCAATACAACCTGACAGGCCATACTGTAGAACACAATCACACAAACATATGAATATTAAAATGTGCGATACAAATGTACAGAAACGTCACCGGCACATACCCACAGAATGGTCCTGATGGAACCGGCCCATTCAAATGCAACACACCTGGATGCATAATTGAATACCCATCATCCCCTCCACAGCACACAACCCGCCCCCATACCTGAACATCCACCAAATCCAGCCATACTCAGCCTACTAGGTTGGCGCAGCCACATCTACACATAGTGACCACTACTCATATGTAGTAGGCAGTGTCACCCTAGACAGTTTCAGGATTGCAAACTATGTATCCCTTGCATGTAAAACCCCCAA